>NC_092102.1:15569098-15887015 GCF_045679555.1 Salvelinus alpinus
CAGTGAATTATAAGTGAAATAATCTGTCTGTAAACAATTGTTGGAGAAATTACTTGTGTCATGCACAAAGTAGATGTCCTAACTCACTTGCCAAAACTATAGTTTGTTAACAAGAAATTTGTGGAGTGGTTGAAAAACGAGTTTTAATGACTCCAACCTAAGTGTATGTAAACTTCCGACTTCAACTGTATGTGTGAGGTTTATGTATGTGTGAGGTTTATGTATGTGTGAGGTTTATGTATGTGTGAGGTTTATGTATGTGTGAGGTTTATGTATGTGTGAGGTTTATGTATGTGTGAGGTTTGTGTATGTGTGAGGTTTATGTATGTGTGAGGTTTATGTATGTGTGAGGTTTATGTATGTGTGAGGTTTATGTATGTGTGAGGTTTATGTATGTGTGAGGTTTATGTATGTGTGAGGTTTATGTATGTGTGAGGTTTATGTATGTGTGAGGTTTATGTATGTGTGAGGTTTATGTATGTGTGAGGTTTATGTATGTGTGAGGTTTATGTATGTGTGAGGTTTATGTATGTGTGAGGTTTATGTACAGTGGGGAGAACAAGTATTTGATACACTGCCGATTTTGCAGGTTTTCCTACTTACAAAGCATGTAGAGGTCTGTAATTTTTATCATAGGTACACTTCAACTGTGAGAGACGGAATCTAAAACAAAAATCCAGAAAATCACATTGTATGATTTTTAAATAATTAATTTGCATTTTATTGCATGACATAAGTATTTGATCACCTACCAACCAGTAAGAATTCCGGCTCTCACAGACCTGTTAGTTTTTCTTTAAGAAGCCCTCCTGTTCTCCACTCATTACCTGTATTAACTGCACCTGTTTGAACTCGTTACCTGTATAAAAGACACCTGTCCACACACAATCAAACAGATTCCAACCTCTCCACAATGGCCAAGACCAGAGAGCTGTGTAAGGACATCAGGGATAAAATTGTAGACCTGCACAAGGCTGGGATGGGCTACAGGACAATAGGCAAGCAGCTTGGTGAGAAGGAAACAACTGTTGGCGCAATTATTAGAAAATGGAAGAAGTTCAAGATGACGGTCAATCACCCTCGGTCTGGGGCTCCATGCAAGATTTCACCTCGTGGGGCATCAATGATCATGAGGAAGGTGAGGGATCAGCCCAGAACTACACGGCAGGACCTGGTCAATGACCTGAAGAGAGCTGGGACCACAGTCTCAAAGAAAACCATTAGTAACACACTACGCCGTCATGGATTAAAATCCTGCAGCGCACGCAAGGTCCCCCTGCTTAAGCCAGTGCATGTCCAGGCCTGTCTGAAGTTTGCCAATGACCATCTGGATGATCCAGAGGAGGAATGGGAGAAGGTCATGTGGTCTGATGAGACAAAAATAGAGCTTTTTGGTCTAACTCCACTCGCCGTGTTTGGAGGAAGAAGAAGTATGAGTACAACCCCAAGAACACCATCCCAACCGTGAAGCATGGAGGTGGAAACATCATTCTTTGGGGATGCTTTTCTGCAAAGGGGACAGGACGACTGCACCGTATTGAGGGGAGGATGGATGGGGCCATGTATCGCGAGATCTTGGCCAACAACCTCCTTCCCTCAGTAAGAGCATTGAAGATGGGTCGTGGCTGGGTCTTCCAGCATGACAACGACACGAAGCACACAGCCATGGCAACTAAGGAGTGGCTCCGTAAGAAGCATCTCAAGGTCCTGGAGTGGCCTAGCCAGTCTCCAGACCTGAACCCAATAGAAAATCTTTGGAGGGAGCTGAAAGTCCGTATTGCCCAGCGACAGCCCCGAAACCTGAAGGATCTGGAGAAGATCTGTAGGGAGGAGTGGGCCAAAATCCCTGCTGCAGTGTGTGCAAACCTAGTCAAGACCTACAGGAAACGTATGATCTCTGTAATTGCAAACAAAGGTTTCTGTACCAAATATTAAGTTCTGCTTTTCTGATGTATCAAATACTTATGTCATGCAATAAAATGCAAATTAATTACTTAAAAATCATACAATGTGATTTTCTGGATTTTTGTTTTAGATTCCGTCTCTCATAGTTGAAGTGTACCTATGATAAAAATTACAGACCTCTACATGCTTTGTAAGTAGGAAAACCTGCAAAATCGGCAGTGTATCAAATACTTGTTCTCCCCACTGTATGTGTGAGGTTTATGTATGTGTGAGGTTTATGTATGTGTGAGGTTTATGTATGTGTGAGGTTTATGTATGTGTGAGGTTTATGTATGTGTGAGGTTTATGTATGTGTGAGGTTTATGTATGTGTGAGGTTTATGTATGTGTGAGGTTTATGTATGTGTGAGGTTTATGTATGTGTGAGGTTTATGTATGTGTGAGGTTTATGTATGTGTGAGGTTTATGTATGTGTGAGGTTTATGTGAGGTTTATGTATGTGTGAGGTTTATGTATGTGTGAGGTTTATGTATGTGTGAGGTTTATGTATGTGTGAGGTTTATGTATGTGTGAGGTTTATGTATGTGTGAGGTTTATGTATGTGTGAGGTTTATGTATGTGTGAGGTTTATGTATGTGTGAGGTTTATGTATGTGTGAGGTTTATGTATGTGTGAGGTTTATGTATGTGTGAGGTTTATGTATGTGTGAGGTTTATGTATGTGTGAGGTTTATGTATGTGTGAGGTTTATGTATGTGTGAGGTTTATGTATGTGTGAGGTTTATGTATGTGTGAGGTTTTTGTATGTGTGAGGTTTATGTATGTGTGAGGTTTATGTATGTGTGAGGTTTATGTATGTGTGAGGTTTATGTATGTGTGAGGTTTATGTATGTGTGAGGTTTATGTATGTGTGAGGTTTATGTATGTGTGAGGTTTATGTATGTGTGAGGTTTATGTATGTGTGAGGTTTATGTATGTGTGAGGTTTGTGTATGTGTGAGGTTTATGTATGTGTGAGGTTTGTGTATGTGTGAGGTTTATGTATGTGTGAGGTTTATGTATGTGTGAGGTTTATGTATGTGTGAGATTTATGTATGTGTGAGGTTTATGTATGTGTGAGGTTTGTGTATGTGTGAGGTTTATGTATGTGTGAGGTTTGTGTATGTGTGAGGTTTATGTATGTGTGAGGTTTGTGTATGTGTGAGGTTTATGTATGTGTGAGGTTTATGTATGTGTGAGGTTTATGTATGTGTGAGGTTTATGTATGTGTGAGGTTTATGTATGTGTGAGGTTTATGTATGTGTGAGGTTTATGTATGTGTGAGGTTTATGTATGTGTGAGGTTTATGTATGTGTGAGGTTTATGTATGTGTGAGGTTTATGTATGTGTGAGGTTTATGTATGTGTGAGGTTTATGTATGTGTGAGGTTTATGTATGTGTGAGGTTTATGTATGTGTGAGGTTTATGTATGTGTGAGGTTTATGTATGTGTGAGGTTTGTGTATGTGTGAGGTTTATGTATGTGTGAGGTTTATGTATGTGTGAGGTTTATGTATGTGTGAGGTTTATGTATGTGTGAGGTTTATGTATGTGTGAGGTTTATGTATGTGTGAGGTTTATGTATGTGTGAGGTTTATGTATGTGTGAGGTTTATGTATGTGTGAGGTTTATGTATGTGTGAGGTTTATGTATGTGTGAGGTTTATGTATGTGTGAGGTTTATGTATGTGTGAGGTTTATGTATGTGTGAGGTTTGGGGGGTTGAGAAGGGAGCAGATGACACATTTTTGATGTTCACTCTAACTAATGGATATTTTATTGTATTGTAAAGAAGTCAGCCAGAGTTGACTTAGGCCATCATTCAAACGAAGTGATACCTGCCTGGCCACCAATGCATATTTCCAAACTATGTTTGCAAATAATGACAATACATTCTAAAAACTATGCTGGTATACTTTTGTGCTTTATTTAATTGTTTATTATATTATATTCTTAGCTCAAAATATTGCAGTTTAATGGTAGTAGCCATAATTCATAAATGGCACCATGCAGGGTTCTATAAGGAACCGTTTTTTCTACGTGTATTGCATGTAAATGGCCTATTCATATAGGTCAAGACATTAACGCATGTTTTGGAAATTGACAATGTGTGTCTTTTACTTTTCCTCATGTGTGAAGTGTGCAGTGCTCAGCAAAGTCTCCGGTCCTTTCATTTCACTCTGAATTGTTTACAGAAATGTAGGGCACCGGGCCAATAAATCTCCCGCGTGCTCTGCCGAGACAGGTCCATTTGTATGCACCGTTTTAACCGACAACATCCTCTGCCCATTAACGTCCTTCCACGAGCTCTCTGTCTCCTCTTCTCTGCCCGACTCGAGCTCTGTCCGCCGAAAATACATTATTGGCATGGATGCTTTTTTGTTGAGAAGAGCAGTGTAGAGAACAGTGTTTTTGGAACAAAGGGGTTAGGAATTTTGCTGCAAGTGCTAGGCCTACATGGTAGCCATGTGCTATATGCTGTGAGTTAAGATATATTGTATGTTAAAATCCTCAATCGTTACGAAACTTTTTCAATGTTTCCTCGGCTGTTTGTGTCAGCCACCAAGCCAAGAAGAAGGGGTTGACACCCAGAGGGACTGGGGCGCGCTTTTGTGCAGACAGAGAAAAATGATTTATTGCCACTTGGGCGGTTCAACCAGAGTTCACGGAGAATCGTGGTGTATGCGCACGGAGGAGCTAAATTATGTTCTTGCTGAGATAGTATATCACAGATTCTATTCTATATCCAACACAGCCGAGTGTTCAACGATTTGAAACAAAGAAAACAAACGGAATTTAATTCCTTTACTCTCATTTCTCATTTCCAGCTAAAATTAGTGCCTGACGTTACAGGTACACAATATGATGATGGTAATAATAATAATAATAATCATCATCATGTTATCCTTATAATTATCCTGATCCTAATACTGTACTGAGTGTGTGTAGCCTATATATCGAAATTGATCATGGGTGAGGGAAATGAAAAAGTGGATTAAATGCACATGAAGCTCAAATAGGCCTGTTGAGTTCCTTTTTTACTATCTGTATCTCAGGTTGGAATGAATCGTCTCTCATTCACCGCACTCTCCAACCAAGTCATATTACATGTCACCTAAATGGCACCAATGCGAACCCTACTATGTGCACACTGAATGCCTCTATCTGACAAGCTCTGTGACAGCAATTCACTGTACTCTAAATAACAAATCGTTCTTAAAACAAGAATGATTTGGGAAAAACTTTTGGAAAGGTTAAGGGCATGAGGAGTGTCTTCTGATAAGCTCCCTCTAATAAACGCAGTATACGCAGCCTGTTTAATTGTGCACAGTATACTAGGCATACCCGTTTCAAATGAAATGGCTAGAGGTAGCCTATTTTAATGTAGGCCTAATATTGTAAATAAATGCGAATATGTGTCATTTTTTGTATGTACGTCTTATTGTACGTCTTATTGTTAACGTTTAAGAGATGGTCTTCTTATTTGTCCCAATCACCTAAATTATTCTGGAAAGGCTCTCATTACTATGAGGCTGTGCACATTACTAGGATATGACTATGACCCATAACTCGATTTAGCTTAAATTCAAGTGGAGTATTTTGTTTATCCTGATTATCCTTGCTCTCCATGAACATTTGATGTTGCCGGAAATCCTATCTCTACCCTCGTGCTATTCTTGTTGTTCTTTTATTCTAAATGATGTCCTTTAATCGTTTTAGCCTACAATATTGAGAACATGATACGCTCATGTTTATGTTCAAATAACTTATTGGAGTGAGTGTGTGACGTGTGAATTGAGGATATGAATCAGGGAGTGAGGTTACCCTTGTGGCGAGGCTAGAAGGAGGGTAAACGGAAGAGGGATTAAATCAGAGTGGTGCTGTGAAGATGCTGGGTCGTCCCGGCTAGGCGATCCAGAGTGCATCATCCATCACCTTGCTGCTGGAAGGATTCTCCTCAACAGATTTGTTGTATTATATTATAGAAATACTAGTGAAAATATATTATTGTAGGCCTAGAATCGAATCAACATTTTGAGATAATATCATCCTTAGTCCACGTCCACTTTAAAGCCACCAGAGCCCTATCTCTACATGGCTCTGCTGTAGACCATGCTCGTTTGGGTAGGGTATTAAAAGCAAACTATATAGTCTATTTTTTATAATAATATTTACATTGGCCTAAATATTATTGCAACATCACACCTCCAAATTACCCTGAAGTCCACAGGCTATTGCTTTGGTGTTAGCGTTGAGTTCGTATAACGTACAGTAGCCCAGCCAGTCATTTGCCTCCCTCTTTGTCTATCCGTCCATACACACGGGTTTTATCAATCGGGAAATACTCTGTAATATAAACGTTGTTTGGCAGAGCCAAAAACACATCCACGTGCATAGTGATTAGTAATCGCAGGTAGCCAGACATTTGAGGTAAAAAATACTATTATTTTCTATATTCTTCTGTGGTCTTCTCGTTCTCTTTGTGTGGCAGTGATTGTCAAAACCCTTTGTTTGACCACTCCCATTGACTCTATTCGAATCTTTTCTAAGTCCTTTATCTAACTAGATAAGTGCACTACTAACTCGGATAGTTCCCTCGCTGAGTGTATTAGCATGCAACCACTATGAACTGAATGCATATTCACAAGCAAATAGAATAAAGTAAATAGACAAAAGTAGATTTTTAAGCCCAAGCTTTGTATATCCAGAGGAATACCATTCACAGTGGTTGGTCCTCTTTTTTAATATAGTAATAACACTTCAACAAACAGCACACTCATGTTACAATAACACATTCACGGAAATTACACATTTAGTCAAATGTAATTTTTTGTATATCTTGCGATAGTATTGATATTATCCAAGTAGGCTAACATATCACTTATTCAATAGTTTCCAACAAAGAGCATTTATATAACCTACCAGGAAAGTTTAAAAAACGATGCAACTTTCATTGCGCTGGATTTCCATTCGACTTCTTCCCACATCTGGTACTCTGTAAATAAAAAACGAATAGATATTTAGTTCCAAATGATGCGTTCAGTGCGTGCCTCTTTTTTTCTCTCTCTCTCTCTCTCTCTCTCTCTCTCTCTCTCTCTCTATCTCTCTCTCTCTCTCTCTCTCTCTCTCTCTCTCTCTCTCTCTCTCTTTATCTCTCTCTCTCTCTCCTCTCTCTCTAGCTCCCTCTCTCTCTCTCCATCTTCCACTCTCTCGCGTTCTAAAACTGCATACATACACTGCTAGTCCTCTCATACTTTTCATACACTAATTAGTTGTTTTCATCCATAGGTGAAGAAACCCGTGCTTATTGCAATGCTGCCTGAAGAATCGGAGCGGGTTCCTCCAGCGCGATTAAGTTCCTTTCGGACGGTTTGCAACTCCAGCGCGCGACTATTGGAGGACGGCCCCACGTGACTTCACGGTTTACCCCTCTGGTAATATTATTCAATACAGTCTTAAAGCTTATTCAAAGTCTTTTGCATAATGCTTTTACATTTACGTTCCTTGTAAAGCTATATATTTAACATGCAAAAGTGCATACCTTCCCAACATTCAGGGCGTACCCATAGTTCTATTTATCAGAGTGAATTTGATGAAGTGCACCCTGCTAGGTCTATGGACCAGCACCAGTCCCTTCTCCCATGTCATCTACAGGACGAACACAACACTGCAACCGAACCTGCTGGATACGGCACCGGACACAGTGAAGGAGGCCACGCGCCACAATTCCGAGAGATTCCACTCTTCCAGCGTTCAGTCACCTCTTCTGCTTGTGTCAGCTGTACGCCGTACCCGACTGACCCGTTATGGGGCACCCTGGACCCGGTGGATACCCGCCATGCCAAGGGCAAAGCAGTCGTCAGAGGCAAGAGGTGCAGTGCATCCACTTACTTCCTCTCACCGAGGCATCTCTTCCCCTGGATGAGAGAAACTCGGCATGACCTAAACCAGAGTGCATCTGACTCCAACGAATTAGGTAAATATAATATCATATTTTAATATAGTACAGTGTCATAATGATGACTGCCCATATTACCCTAGCCTATATCTGCATTTACCTAGTCTTCAAACGTATTTTTTCAGAACATGGCACACCTTATAATTTTGGTGCCAAAAGGACATTTGTGAGTTATGACTTGCTCACATATTAACATAGAAAGAATAAGTATTAGGCAATAATTCTTGTTTTAACCTTTGTTGACATAATTTAGAGTTTAGATGTGACCAGAATTATGCTATACCTACACTTTTAGAAAAAAAGGGTGCTATTTAGAACCTAAAGGGGTTCTTCAGCTGTCACCACAGGATAACCCTTTGAAGAACCCTTTTTGGTTCCAGGTAGAACTCTTTTTCACAGAGAGTTCTACATGGAACCCAAAAGAGTTCTACCTGTAACCAAAAAGGGTTCTACCTGGAACCAAAAATGGTTCTCCCACCCTCCTTTTCTAAGAGTGTATATACACATATATATATGTTTGTGTTACATTTGAAGAAATTTGAATAATACGTTTGAACAACTCCTTATGTTAGTTCTCAATTCTATCACACACGATCATTTCCTCCTAAGTAGGTCAGATATCCAGGTGTAAACTGGGACTTTAAACCCTGAATACAATAGCTACTGACAGGATTGTTGTGGCACATCTGACACTCTGAAGGTGGTTGTTTCCAGTGGTGGTCCCAAGGCACTCTTTATGTGATTGAGTTGACAGGTACACTACTGCCGTGTGTAGATTTGATTAATGCGTATGTAAGACGATTCCCTTAGACCAACTTTCTCAAAACACCATCATCTGAGACAAGCTGTAACTGGTGTTATGTCTCAGACACTTGCAGTACATTATCAGCAAGGTATAGATGTGTTTCTCTCAGGCCCATGGGACAGGTCTCTCTTGGGTTAGTCATGAACCCAAAGCAATTGATGCAATTAAGGAGAGAAGAACGCTTTGAAAGAAACACATGTAGCCCTTTCCTGCAGTCAATGATCAAAAGTGCCCTCTTTGGTGACATGAGTGGAATGTTATTCATATTTATCATAATTTCCTCATTAATAAAAAACTTTTTTTTTAAACAACAGAAATCCGGTGGTTTCTATGTCAAATGGTTTTGTTATATTTCAGGCTTCTGTGATGTATATAAAGTGTAATATTGGGATGCAAACTCAAAATGTAATTTATTTCAACTCTATATCTGACATGGTACAGGTGTCTTCTTTTCTTCAGTCCATAACCATGTGTGTGAGGTGTGTACTTTTGTTTCGAAGTAGATGTGTTTAAGACTATCAAGAAACACTGTGTGACCCTGATTTAGCCCACTGCAGTAAAAGGTTAATTGACTCCAGAAAAAACACTTTATCCCAGGACACTTTACATGATGCCTATTAGGATTCCTAAGTCCCTCAGTTAAGCTTTCCCTTTTTGCGGAAGCTCGCCTGGGTGCCCGCTTGCTGACTTTTAAATGACTGCTCCTTTACATGTTCCTTTTGTCATTTCCCCAGGTGATTCAGTGTGCAGTCGTAATGAGGCTGGTGGTCTCCCAAGTAGAGGAAGAGATGGAGGGCGAGACGGAGACAGAGGTAGAGACGGAGGGAGGCGAGCGAGGACGGCGTTCACCAGTACTCAGCTAGTGGAGCTGGAAAAGGAGTTTCACTTCAGCCCCTACCTATGTCGACCACGCAGGATGGAGATGGCTGCGGGCCTGAGGCTCACTGACCGGCAGATCAAGATCTGGTTCCAGAACCGACGCATGAAATACAAGAAGGATCATAAGGAGGACAGAGGGACAGCGACTGAGACACCGTCGCCCTCCCTCTCTACCACCACACACATGCCATCCCTCAGCCCAAGGTCCTCTGTTGGAGTTGGGTACTCAGGATTCAGAAGTGCTTGTCTGGTGAGAGGGATTCGATCTCCAAACCTTCTCCTCGTTAATTATGATCGTACCCCTGCGTCGGGTTCTCACAGTAAGGCCAACACCAGTGACTGTTTATGTGTTACTCCCATGGACCTTCCCCAGCTCACCACCGGAACTGCGCCTGCCTCTGATAGTCTGCAGTCAGCCCTTACGGTTGTAGACAGCGGATGTTTGTGCACAGGTCTCTCCAAACTCGCCCCAGGGCACCTATCCTCTTATGTTGACAGTGACATCAGTGCATATTTCAGATGTAGAGGATGCCTCTTCGACCTAGAACCCCCTACACTTACTCACCTGTAAGAGCAGGCCTATGCCACAAACCTAAACACCTAGACCTTCAGTAATATGTGTGTGTATAGGTGGTCAATTCAATCAAACCAGCATTGTGGAGGCCAGCTTTCTTTCAATTTTCTGATAGTGGCTCACTGAAGAATGCAGATTTATTACCTATAGGGTTTCCAGTATCCTTATAGGTTTCTAGTCCAAAAGCGACCACTACTGCCCCCTCTGTTGCTGTTACACCTTGTGGCAAAATGTTATCTTTTTATCAAAATTGACATGATTTACATTAGCAAAGAAAATCCTCAAAGACATTCTGCTACTGTTTTGCATGTCAAATGCATGTTTTGAACACATTATCAATCAATTTTGTATTTTCATGTGTCATGTAATTGGCTTGTGCTTGTCGTCTATTTAAATCAGAGAGAAAGGAATTTTACTTTGCGGTATAGGTATCACGTGTTATGTTATGATCACGTAATGATCCTGATGAAGACAGTTTGTCTGTCGAAACGTCGGTTATTCAATTATTGCATCTGAGCTCCTAGAGTGTGAGGCTCTCCTTTTCTTTTTCAAGTGTTCTACTCCGCTAGCCAACACCTCGCCTAAACAGGTGTGCGTTTCTTTCGCCTCCAGAATGATCCTGTAAGTAGCGTGTGGCGGCCATATCTGTAAATCATAGAGAAAGGAATTTGACTTCTGCTGTAGGTGTCATGTGTTAGGCCATGTTTTGTGTTCTTATCATTAAATAGCTGTTCGTTTGTGTAAGTTGTGTAAGTGTGAAAACACAGAAGCATATGTTCATATTGAATGAAGTTCTATTTTTGTTATATATGTGTTTGTGTTGAAGCTAGAATCCTTCGTTAAAACAATATCAACATGTCTCCCTGTCCCTGTTTCGCTAAAAAGCTAAGGGATGGGGCTGGAGAAATGTAACCCCTCTCAAATTCACAGACAGCGCTATGGATGCAAGGACGGACCATCCGTGATTTCAAATGTATAGTTTTAACCATGTTTTGAGGCTATACAGTGTTTGTTTACATTTACATTGTTGACAAACATTGGCGTAAAACAAGCTTATATTTTGTGTTCTGATGGGGTACGACTGTTGAACTAAGCTCATGAGGCATTTATAAGTTATATTCCTCAAGAATCAATGGGTATATGTCATTAATCTATAAATTAAAACTGGATGCAGAAACTAAGGATCATAGCTTTTTTTTTTAAACGTATTTGATACTGTTCTTGATTAATGAGATGTTTAATAAATGCATTTGTGGAAAATCAATCTCAGTGGAATCATTATCTTTATTCATTTCTTATTAGAATGACTTCATTCTCCAACAGCATTTTATTGAGATTAAAGAGCACATTCTACTTCTGGAAAACAAGTTTTGTAATGAAATTAGCCCATACTGTGGAAGAGATTCAATAAAAACTCTGTGATATTATGTTTTCATGTTACACAATCTCTAGGCACCACTTTCCCTGGCTCCTGCCTCCTATTTACCCTGCATTAATCATGGAGACAAGGCAGTGTTTCCAGCCGTCCAACCACAGGCTCTCAACCCACTAGACATCTTGACAAGAGCTGATGCCGCCTCCCTTTCAGTCTAAACCCTCTCCTTTTCAATTGCTTATCTGCAGCAGGGTTGGAGCCCCTTCATTCTCAGAGGATGTGTTTGTTGCATGGCTCAGCACCCTAGTTTACAGCATCTAGTAGGACTATAAGCCACACTTTCTACTTGTTATTACAGACAGAGAGAGAGAGACAGAGAGAGACACAGAGAGAGAGAAAGAGAGAGAGAGACAGACACACAGAGAGAGAGAGAGAGAGACAGACAGAGACAGAGAGACAGAGATTATACAGTAAATGCCAGCAGTGTTATCATCAGATATTTATGACCTGGAACCCTATGGCCTCGACAATGCAGTCTGTCTAAGATCAAAGGTACAGTATGATGAAAACAATTGAATCAGGACACAAAACAGAAGATGCATACTCAATATAAATCAGAGAGAGAGAGAGAGAGAGAGAGAGAGAGAGAGAGAGAGAGAGAGAGAGAGAGAGAGAGAGAGAGAGAGAGAGAGAGAGAGAGAGAGAGAGAGAGAGAGAGAGAGAGAGAGAAAGAAAGAAAGAAAGAAAGAAAGAAAGACAGAGACAGAGACAGAGAGAGACAGACAGATAATAGATTAGAGAGGAGAGAGGAGAGAGAAAACCAACCGGGCGAGAGACTGAGTGAGAGAGAGAGAGATAGAGAGAGAGAGACTAAATTGCAGGCAGCAGTGTTGGATTCTTTGCATTCTTGTGTGTGCTGTGTGAGCAGACGTGATTTATGGTCGTAATACAGAGCATTAAATGAGGCCTGGCCCGGCATCTGAGGAGCTCTGCTTGTTCTGCTCTGCTCCATCCTAAACAGTCAGCTTTTAGACATTAAAAACCAGACACACCACACTAAACCATGCCACTACAAACACTCTCAGTGTCATTGCAGAATATGAAACAGAATCAAGGGTTGAGAATGCATTACATTATACATTCTGGAACTTGAGGTCAGATCCCAGCAGACTAGCAATCCAAACCAGATCATAGATGATGTTTTTTGACAATTGGTGGTCACATAAACAAAGACAGACTGCCCATAAAACGTTTAATGTGAGATCATTCTTGGTGACCCTTTCTTGTCTGTGTTGTTATATTTTCATTTGGCTTATTTTAGGCCAACAAGTAGGTATTATAGGTATTATAAATGCATTGTGCTCTATTCCTCCGATGATAAACAAGACACTGAACTTCACAGGTGGCCTTTAGCCAATCAAGTACATTTTACAACCGTCAACCTTATCATCCGCCTTTACACTCTCTCTTTCGCTCTCTCTCCCCCTCCCCCTTCCCTCTCTCCCTTCATCCCTCCAACCTCAGTAGTACGTCACACCGTTCATGCCCCTTTCCAGCTGCTTTTTTTGTTAAGTATCAATTTCCTGTGTCAGCTTTATGGGTTGTATTTATATGTCCGCTCCGTGGTGTGGGACGGAGCGAGGGAGAGCATCACTCAGGTAGATGGATGACAACTCACCTGGTACTGCTCATCCATCTCAGGAATTTGACTTCCTGGTTAGCTAGACAACTGTTACCGTCATATTAAAACATGCCACTATAAAGATCAATGACGTTTTAAATACATCCCAGTTAAGGATGATCGGTGACAATGAAAAGGTAAAGCCACCGATAAAAGTGTGGCAGTCGAGGGAAGGACAGAGCAAACTGAGAGAGAGAGTCACTTACTGTACTTCTGCTGTGGTCCTGTGTGGCTCAGTTGGCACTACAGCAATGTTCAAGTCCTAGATGAATCGCATGCTGTACAAATTGCTTTGGTTAAAAGCGTATTCTAATTGGCATTTACAGTATATCTGCCACTAGAACAAATCTGACCGATTAAATGAAATTGTAATCACACCAATCATCAAGGCTAAATGTCAACACGTTGATGGTCATTGATCGTTCAGAAAGGACAGGAGATACGATGGACAGACCCAATGGCTTTATTATACAGCTTCAATGCATTCTACGGTAAAACCTGAAATTAAAGTACAGCCCTTTGTGTCACCAAAATTCTTCACCCTTATTCATGTCCACGATAAACGTTTTAAGCTCTAAAAACGTCTAAATGCCATGTGCTGTCTTCTCATTCTCATTCTATTTCCCTGCATTCCTTGCAGTGTGAGACTGAAGACAGAGGCATATGGCAATGTGCTGCTATGATGAACACACACACAACGCGCTCCCGCTTCATGTTGAACCCTGCTCATCTCCCGCCAGTAAGAACTCCGGAAGGAAACAGAGAAGTGTGCACAGCAGCTGGCGAGGAACAGTGATGACGGATGCTTTGTTGTCATGGTGTTTGGGAGACTGCCTGCTGAGCGCCTCGCTGGGCTCCTAGGATTTGTGAAGCATCATACACACATATTCTGGTGGCGCACCAGTATCTATATACTCTTGGGAAGTCTGAGTATGCCAAGCTAGCGCTGTAGGCTGTGTATCGCTCTATTATCCTCTCTGTGGGAATGTGGTTACATGCATCTTAGATGAGCCCCTCCCCCGTCCCCCCCAATCTCTCCCTCACTATAACGTGCCTCTGTCCCTTGACCTGGAAAAGACCACAACTGAGGTTATGACTGCTGAGTGATCCCCACTGTACAGCTTGCTGAGGGCCTCACCACGTATATCGCCTAGCTGGCTTTTACTGCTCCTGTTTGTCATCTTGTGGACCCCACAGAGGTATAGGTCGCCCAGCACTGTATAGGTCGCCCAGCTTTTACCGCTCAGCCCCACACTGCATTAACGGCCGACCGTGACCTCAGGTTGGTGGTGACAGTCATCTGTCATCGCACGGTTAATTCCCAGCACTCCCAGGGTCGAGAGATGACAAATAATGAGTCTGTGACGGTGTTCCTGGGTTAGACCAGGGCCTCATCGTGTCAGTGTCAGCACCGTCACCACGCTTCAGCCTGCAGCATCATTACCGCCACTGTCAGCAAGGTGTGTGTGTGTTTGTGTATGACCACTGTCAGTGTGTGTGTGTGTGTGTGTGCGTGTGTGTCCGTGTCAACAGGTTGAGGGGTCCATACAAACCTATAGGAGATAATCCCATCCATCCAGGCATGGCCACCATGATCCCTGGGCCTCTGCAGCTCAGCTCCTCTTTTGGCGACAGATCAGAGAGATCAGAGACTGGAACAGAAAACAAATGAGCAGCATCAGTCAATCAATATTCTTTCTACCTGCTGTCTGAGATAGACAACCTCACCAATAGCGTTGTTTACCTCACCTCCAATGACAACTATAGAGACAATGACGCCATCAACACGAGGATGGAGGTATGTGAAAATGTAATATGCATGTTATAAGGGCACATGGAATGGATTGTACAGGGTACAACAAGGTATTGTAGGTTACCCATCCAGAACAACACGTGGTGTTTGACTTTATCGCCAAAATAGCATCTGAGAAGGGTTTTGTAGGAGTGCATAATTTTAATGAGGCATGTGACGCAAAGTCCAAATCTGACATCCACGCAGGATGTTAAATAATGCAGTGAGTTGGTTCATTTATTTTGCAGAGGGAGAGGAGGTTTAGGATGGTGGTATTGGCTGCTGGTTGGTTTCATTCCAGCTATAAAAAAATAAGGAAATGTTCTTTCTCCATTCTTAACATTATCCCAGATTGTTTAGCATCATCTGTCCTGGTAAATGTGTCTGTTTTGGGGATACAAGCTGTTGAGATGGAGACGGAGCCAACTCAAGGTTCAGAGGACTTGTTTTACTTCCTAAGGTCAGCATGATAATATCACTCCTGTTGCCAGGATGTTTACAACCAGGAGTGTGTTTAACACACTTATTTAAAATATATGCTAATCAAACATATGCCACTGACTGAATATATGCATGGCTGCATATTTATTTATTTATTTTCTGATTATTTAATTCGTTGGTAACTGGGTTTATTAGCTTTTTTTAATTAAAGAAGTACGTGTATTTCCATAAAGGGAGAGGAAAGATTCTCATGCTAGTTGTTTTTATTATCACACTGCACCCCCCCCCCCCCCACTCCCTCTGCTGAAAGCCATTAGAGAAATACAATTTCTAATACCTCCACACAGGTCTTCGATCGACTGCAAACAAATTTATATTCAGGCGGTAAACAGAACGCTGCGGAGATTTATTTATTGAGTGTAGGGGAGAGAAACAAGCTAGCGCGTGAACCCTGGGTAACCTCGCGAGCTGACAACAAGATGGATAAGTGTAGCATGCAAATGCACGGAGGGAAGGGATATATCGCACTCACTCATTCAGCACATCGCTGCCTGTAGAATTCCATTACCTCCCCCAGCTGCGACCGGGTTTCTGGGCTGTTGCCTATAGAATGTTGTATGCTTTTATAGGCCTAAATTGTTGATTATATATCATTGTTTTGTAATTACTATTGTGGAGTTGTGGATAAATATTGTGATCAGGTTAGTGATATGGTCTTTGATGGAAAATAATGTTAAGATGATGATAATAATTCAAACAAAAATTCAGACGCAAATAGAGGTTAGTTATTAACAATAAAACATTATTCATAACAATTTCTCTCCCCTACAATAATAATAATAGCAAAAATGATATGCCTAATAAAACGAATTCATATAATAATAATAATAACAATAATAAATGCACGATATTTACTACAAAAATAATAATTACATCATTTTAAACGGATTACATTTACGCTTGTGAAAATAAAATATGTTGTGTATTGTGATGTTGGTGTACCGGTATATGTAATATTACACTATAATCGTATAGCAGTCAATACTACCCACAAATGTATTTGAAGAAGAACAAAACCAAAGTTCTTTGGATTCACCACCCACCTCAATATCTGGACTCAACAGACATGCTACTTAATTAATAACGTTGTAATTACCTGTATCTCTAAACACAATTCCTTCAGATAATTCCTAATAAAACTGCACGCCTACCTGTAAATGCTGCTTCTTAAAAAAAATGTACGAGCTAATACTAAAAAAAAATTCTCACGTTGTGTTATTTTGTTTCTTAACATGTAGCCTAATCTGAATAGATAAAACTTGAATGTAGGCAATTAAACAGGTTTAGCTCTCCTTAAAGTGTAATAAAACGAGGATGAGTGTATAGGCCTATGCACGTAACTGGGAATTATACCGGTCGAACAAAATGTAATATAAAAGTTGTTGTTCAATTCGCACTGTCACCATTTCCTATGCCATATAATTAAACATGTACATACAGTTTAATGGCAAGAAGAAGGCCGCTGTATATATAATATACATGAAGATGGAAATATGTATCTGAAATAACATCGCTGAGCCTGCATGTGTAATATTGACATAGTTTGATAATTCATAGTTCTATTAGTGTATCTTCCCATTTCATAAAGCTAACTGTAGGGCTATATAATTGTCGATAAGTGGGTCCCTAAACGTGAACGTCCATGTCCATCTGTCTCTCAAATGCAAAACTTTTGGGTTTTGTCCTCGGAGCTATTTTCCTAGTTGTTCGGAGACTAATTACAGATATGCTGCCAGTGAACAGCTCAACAGCCACTGTCACGACCTTTGAACCCATTAAGTGTGCCTTTCACATGACCCTTAGCCCTGCACTGAACGCGGCCACTGCTGCTGAAGAAACCGTCATCGCAGGATAGTTGCGTAAGACCCCAACGCCAATGAATAGACTGTATCCACTTAAGCCTATAGTCTACCTTCCTACTAGTTATTTTTAGGCGTTTTACATTATGTAGGCCTATACTAATGAACGTCTTAGGCCAATATTGGCAAACATTTCAATCCAGGACCTGCAAACAAGTGTTGTTATGGTATTGGCTTGTACCTTAAAAGCAGTTATTGAATAACAGCTATAGGCCTAATCGTTTTGGTAAATGATAACAACATATCTGGCATGATGTATACAGAGTTACAAAGTTGGTAGATGGAGAAGGCCTGCAGCACTGGGCGCGTAAAGAGGAACACACCCATCTGCCGTCATTTTACCTGTGCCTGTTTGAAATATGAGCGGTGACACTGTGATGAATGCAAGACTTCAGAAGCGTTGGTCCATCGTCTCAGTGAACTTTCCTTAATGTAGGCCTACTTGCTCCTCCATATCCCAGTCCTCCATATCTCAGTCATAAAGTGCCACTTTATGTGTCCATCTTACGCGTAAATATTTAAACGGCCCTGTTTGAGAAAATACAGTGACCACGAATGATGGTCTACACTGGCATTGTCTGCTGTACTGGAGTCCATTCATTTGGCCACCCCAAATGAGTCTACAACTTGCTTGGCTTGGCTAATCAGCGTTGTCCCGGATGGATGACAGAGATGTCCAGCTATTGGCCAAGACCAAGAGGGCACGTCATCTCCATCAGTCAGAGATCGACTTTCTCCAGGGCATGCCCATCTGACTGTCCATGCATGGTCGCTGTCTTGATCCATCCATGCGTTGTTGGGTATTAGCTATAGCTACCTGTCCATGCGTTCTACGACCGTTTGACCGGTCCAACGATTATTCGTAGGTGAATTCATATCAAGAGTTAGCGTGTAATGGGGAGGGTAGCAGGGGGCTACCGACCTGGGGAGGTCAGGATACGGGACTTGGACCAGATAACTTCTCCTGAAGTTAGGGCTGGCAGCTAATGAAAAACTTCAGCAGAGATTGGCAGGGAATATTAATTGCAACACAGTTACCCATCTTTTTTCGAAGCCAGTTCTGAAACAGACTGCACGGAAAGTCAGCTCCGGGTCTGCTCAGGCTCGAGCAGCCCTCCCTTAACACAGAGTCAGGGCTTTTCCACCACGCCAACGGCTTGCCTTCCGCTACTCTCGTCTCCCTCCTACCTCCTGGCTCACGAGCACGACTTCCCGGACTTGGATACTCCTCTTCCACACACAACACCGCGACTGTGGCGCTGGCGCACTCCGAATTCGGGTGTATAAATGCACACGTTCAAATCTACACTCATGGTGGGCCTAAGATTCACTTTGCTGTTGTGAACAGTGGCTCTCACTCGGACCCCAATGTACCTGAACTAAGTCACTCGAGCAAAACTTTTGAGTGGACGAAAGTAAAGAGAAGTCAACCTCGGACGGGTAAGTTTTGGACATGTCGTTCACGTTCCCGTTTGGAAAGACGACAGCTATCTTATTGACCAAATCATTTGTAAAACTTTTCATTTGCTCTTGATACGAAAACCAATAGCAAGTCTTAAACGATGTGTGAGTACTGTATCATTAGTTATCAATTCGTTTCTACATCTACATTTAACGTTTGGTAAACCGTTATTGATTACTCCTCATATGTTGAAAAGTAGTCTGCAACAGATGTGCCATATTCTCAAATCGGCTACTGTTTGTAGGACAGTGCTGTGCTGTGAGAAGGTATAAGCTAGGCTACTGTTTGTAGGACAGTGCTGTGCTGTGAGAAGGTATATGCTAGGCTACTGTTTGTAGGACAGTGCTGTGCTGTGAGAAGGTATAAGCTAGGCTACTGTAGACTAATGTGAAACAGGCAAAACAAGTTTGACGTGTTTTTGTGCAAAATGATCAACTACAAGACAAGTATTTATTTGCATTCATGTAGCCTATTGCAGCAAATGGCTTCAGAAATAAATACATAATTGCGAATGAACTTTTAACACAAGTTAATAGGCTATAAAATATGAATAGTATAACTGAGCACTTATAATTCCTGAATCAATCAACCACAATAACCATACAGTAAGTGACATTTTACCTACGTATTCATCAATTCTACCCAGATTGGAAAAATTGGGATGGACTGGGGAAAAGGCAGAGAACGCTGGGCCAGGTGTAGTGGGTTTATACACAGTATAGGCCTGCGTCTCTGTACCTATTGGGGCACAGAAAAGGATGGAGATCTTTCTAGAAAATAATAGAATCGTTTAATTCTATCCACTTGTGCCTTTCTTTAATTTGCATCACTGTGTTCTGGAAAGGCAGTGGGACCTGAGTTCAGTGTGCACAGGTAAGTTTAGCCAAGCTCACTCCCAAAAACGTTAGAGCTCTCTGCCTATTGATTATCTGTCGGTATAGTAATGAGAGCCTTGTGTATTGATCTCAATGCCAAGCACCTTTACGTGTTCACCTTTTGACCATGATCATAGTCGCGTATCATCAGTCCACCAACAACACATCGGTCTTTACTGTGCATTCAGCATATACTTTCCGATTTCGTAGAAATGAGATCGTACTTACTAAAAAGTCCCGTAGAATACTTGCAGTTTCTTGACTTTGCCCATTGAAAGTAATTTATCATGTTTAAAACGACCAATAATCCTTCTGCGTGACCCCGATTTAGCCCACTGCAGTAAATGGTTAATCAAAGATGGCATGCCTTCTTTGTTACCTGTCTCGGAGACATCTACAGTACAACAATTTCTCATCCAATATGTCTTGATTTATATTGATTGTTTTTGTTGCTTGCCAGGACTAGTATCCATGTCCTCTAGCCAGCGTTTGTATTTTACTGTCTGATGGCTTTAAGCTATCATACAAACAGCTGGGTAGATATAGTATAGACATAGTATCATAAGAATGATTCTCAGGGTTGGAGCATATCTCATTAGTGCTACATTCTTACCAGTAGTATGATTAGTGAAAGCAGCAGCAACGTTTTTTTCTGGAGGGTGTATTGTCTTGGCACGAAAACAAAGCATCCCTATATTCTCTCATGCATAAAGGCCTCCATACAACCCGTTTGTAAGTTGATCTGCTGGTACAGTGTATATACTCCCAGTGCGTCATTCTTCAATTATGCTCTGACAGCACCTGAATTACTGTGGGCAGGATGCCCAGGTGGCTGAGGCAATGTGTATTGATCCTTTCCCTCTTGATCCTCTCTCTCTCTCTCTCTCTCTCTCTCTCTCTCTCTCTCTCTCTCTCTCTCGCTCTCTCTCTCGCTCTCTCTCACGCTCTCTCTCACTCACTCTCTCTCTCTCTCTCTCTCTCTCTCTCTCTCTCTCTCTCTCTCTCTCTCTCTCTCTCTCTCTCTCTCTCTCTCTCTCTCTCTCTCTCTCTCTCTCTCTCGCTCTCTCTGTCTCGCTCTCTCTCTCTCTCTCTGTCTCGCTCTCTCTCGCTCTCTCTGTCTCGCTCTCTCTCTCTCTGTTTCTGTCTCTCCTTGGCTGGGAATACTTTGCCTCAGCGGCTTGCCCTGGCTTTGCTGGCTGGCTATTTTTAAAGCGTGCAAGTCATTCCTCAAATATTTTCAGTTTGATTCTTTATTCCTCCTGGCCAGCATCAATTCTATTATCTTAGAAGTCATTCATCAGAATGTACAAGTGATGTTCTATTCCTGAGAGCCCAGGTGCTTCATTACTTACTGTATTGTTTGGTCTGTGTTGGCCTCTTCATAGTCACCATGTATTGTTTGGTCTGTGTTGGCCTCTTCATAGTCACCAAAGGCTCTTTTTTTAGGTTATAGTTTAGGTAAACCGCTCCTTGACATTCTCCTTTGTCTGAAACATGGATTTCAAGACATCCTATGAGCTGACGTGTCTAAGAAGCCTTTTTCTTCATAGCCTCTTCATTCCCATACCTTTCCTATGAATTATGATAGAAGTTATTACATCCAATACCTGGCCTTATTGAGTCCATGGTACAGTACGGATACAGTACCAGTCATTTGACTCAATCACGAAGAAATACAGATAGCCACCTATAATGACCATAGACAGATACCATGATGGGGTTGGTATCTCCATCACTGATGGACAACAATGTGTTATAGTGTTCAATTATTTCTGAGGAAATTGTAGACATACTTTTTTCAAACAATCCAACACCTATAATCAGTGTTTTCAAATACTGGTCCCGGAGACCCAAAGCGGGGCACGTTTTTGTTTTTACTCTAGCTGATTAAAATGATCAAGTCATCATTCATGTTTTATGATTTGAAAAAGGTGTGCAGTGCTAAGGCAAAAAAATATATTGTGCTCTGCATTAGGGCTCCAGGACCAGGATTACGAAACACTCCAGGCTTGGGATATACCTGAATGTACAAAGTAGTCATGCCAATTTCATCACACCTACTCTAGTCCCGAGGTTTTAGTGAGTCAGCTGTTTAAGCCTGGTTTTAGTCCAGTGTTCAGTGTGTGATTAGTGCAAAAGCCATGACGGTTACTTATCCATGTCTCAGAACCATAGCTGAATCTTGGGCACTGCAACAAAAATGTGACTATTTAGGGCCACGTTTTTTATTCCTCATTGCCATCCAGTGAATTGATCTCAATACAGATACACATAACCAATTAACTTAATGAATATATTGAATATATGTTTTATAAGTCATTGTGTAATTACTTTAACACCCCTGAAACCTTCATTCATCTCTTTCATTAGCTAAGAAGACTTTATGTTGCAGCCAGAGTGGTCTCCATGGTCAGTTTCAGAAACACCTTTATGCTCCTTATAATAATGCTATACTTGTGTTTTAACTGTCTTTTCAGCCAAGATGCACATGGCCTGTGGATTGAGTATAGTTTCACGGGGGTCAGTATGGACAGAGGAGGTGGAGGTAACCACCGATGGGCACCATCTTACTGCTAACCGGGTACCAAGGACCAACTTCACCACAAAACAGCTCACGGAGCTCGAGAAGGATTTCCACTTCAACAAGTACTTGACGCGGGCCAGACGACTGGATATCTCGAACGCCCTGCAGCTGAGCGGGACGCAGGTGAAGATTTGGTTCCAGAACCGGCTCATGAAACATAATAAATTAACGCGCGAGGGCCTTCTTCTCCCCGTGGCCCCTTTGGCGTCCTCGAGATGCCCAGAAAGCTCACGCTACAACAACTTGGACACCTGACCTGACCTCGTGCTCTCCCAAACATCCACTAGCAGAGGACCTGTCTCGTGCGTTACAAAACAAGGTGTGTAGGCCTAAAAATAGTGACAGTGTCACCAACCTGCAGCTGGTTTGATTCTCCGTTTGGAGGAATTTTAGTTAGCCTAACATGTTGTTTTGCACGAAAACCACGAAGCAGGGTAAGTTTTGTGAACTCGAATGATTTATTGTAAATGTTTGACTCGGTGATTCTTAAATTAAGAGGCGCACATATTTATTTTCCGTATTTATTGAACCATTATTTTACGAGGCAATATAAGCCTACCTGAGACCTTTAATTGGAGTAGGCTATTTGACTTGTTCTCCGGTGTCAGCTGTAGTAATATAATGATTAAGGCACTTTATGAGTTTATACCAAATAACATGAGTTTAATCAGACATAACTATTATTATAATATGTATTATATGTATTTGTTTATTTATTTATTGAGTTGTTATTTATTATAAATTAGCCTACATGTCATTAAAGCAGCATTACAATCATTTTGTGGCCAGCTCTTTTTTCGGGAACAGCCTACCTGAAATGTTCTTGACTAAAAAGTATGTATATTTCTGTCAGGGGTTGTCACAGATTTGGGATAAATGAACAGTTATTTGAGTTATATTTATTATTCTGTTTAGATTTTTCATGTTCTTGAATATGAAACATTCTTGATTTTGTCTTTCCACCTCTATTCAACATTGTTGTGCTCTTCTCTTCATCTTTCTTTATCTCCTGTTTCACTCTTTTTGTTTCTATCCGTTAATGGTTTGAATTATACCGCGAGCGCCAAGGGATTAATTTGGCAATTGACTGATAGATTTATTGACTAACAGGTTTAGTGTATTGATCAACGTTAATCCGACCATTTGAATCAAACATTTGAACTCATTTCAACGGAACTGTAAATGCTAATTAATTGTACAATCCTTTTTTCCTTAACGAGTATGCTAATAGCCTCGTCATAAACATACATAAAAAAATAAAAATCCACTTCTGAACACTTCAGTTTCAGCATGTGTTCAACAATAAAACGCTCTCTAAACTGTGGTGTTCTCCTGTAAATCAACCAATAAATTGACTGGGCACGACGCCACTATTCCACTGAAATGCGTTCGTTAACTGTTTGTTCACATGCCTCATAAAAACGTTATTGACAGAGTAACAGGTTATCCGTGGTGTTAATATAGGACCTATAGTTTGTCACGTTTAAAGTTAAAACCATGGAAGGGATGAATCTATATTATTTTCGGAAATATCGAATAGCCTAGTTTAGTTGATTAGCTTTTTGCGTGTGTTAGGCCTATTTATCACCAATAAATATGTCGCAGGGCTGAAAATTACAAAACATTTGGAAGCACGGAATTGCTTCAGTTACTTATGCTCGGAATTACTGCAATTATTTATTGTAAACTATTGGCCTACTAATGACCGATGCCTTCCGTTGAATTAATTACAAGTGTAGAACATTTGACATATTTTGGGATTTTCAATGCATAGTTTTTTATGAATGAATATGCCACTATTGTATAGGGTTATGGAAACATGCACTTAAGCTTCTGCAAGTCGTGCTAATGTATGCAGTTACTCCTGAGTTCAACTCTGACCCCGTGACCTTTGTCTTGCCTCCTGACGACGGTGACCGGTCAGTTAGTCAAGGAGAGAAAGATGATCCTTCATCTGTATGACCTTAGACTCACAAGGGCTCTTTGGCTTTTTCAAGCCACTCCGTAACACTTTTGTTCAAAACAATATTTCATCCGGCATTGAAATGGACGGAGAAGAATAGTATTCTATAGCCTGATTGAGTAGGCCTACTAATAATTGTACTCTTATTATTGACCTGTTAACAATGCTTATTATAAAATACAATTTTCTAGGCCTGTATTGGATTTTATTTGTTGTTACATTGTTATGGTCCAATTTCACATGGACATTGTCTTTACCCTGTCTGCTCTTTCATTGCATGTCAACACTTAATCGACAAAATCTTATTGCCTCTGTCTAAAACGTTCGCAAAATTGCATCCTACAGCCATATCTTTTTTTGTTCATTAGTTCATTCGTTTTCACCTACAGGAACTTAAATAAGCTATAAAATGCATACAGACTTAATTCATACAAAATGAAGTACAATGCCCTTCATGGCTTATGGCCCTGAAAAAGATGAGCTTGATTGAATCAAAGGGAGGATAATTGTAAAAGGCAGTGCACTGTACCCAATGTATTTTTATATTTTGCGCTGTCATTTAAAGTCATTTAAATACACACCATTAGTTCTGCTTCCTGCAATAAAACATGATGACCATATTAGGAACGCTTGACAGCATCTATAAGTGATTTGGTTTTTAGCAAACAATATAACAGGATGTACCCACTACAGTGTGATAATGATGACGCTTCTGATGTACATGATAATGATTATGATTGTGATGGACTGATATTTGACCTAATTAGTTGAGTTTAATCTTGTTAAATATGCACCATTATCTCGTGGACACAGAGGCTCAGCTAGCCATATCTGTTCTTAATCACCTGTACTAATATTTGTTCTAGTTGTTCTCTGACAGGTTCAGTATTGGGCTGGCTGCATGTCAATTGATGAGAACACCTTTGCGTTTCTGTCTACACTGACATTTCCAGAGTTTGAAACCATTCTTGTCTGATGGATCTGTACTCCCCTTTCCCCGCTTTTCCCAAGATGCACAGCTCCCTCATCACAGTGACAGCTCTGTCATGCACTGGCACTAGTATTAATACGGGTTCAAAACTATTCAAAACTTGCATTCATAAGGTTGAACCCAATCAAGTGATACTGTAGAGCCTTGAGTTTTTCTGGGAACACAAGGCTATAACGAGAGCCATGAGTTTTTCTGGGAACACAAGGCTATAAAGACAGCCTTGAGTTTTTCTGGGAACACAAGGCTATAACGAGAGCCCAGAGTTTTTCTGGGAACACAAGGCTATAACGAGAGCCCCGAGTTTTTCTGGGAACACAAGGCTATAACGAGAGCCCAGAGTTTATTCTGGTTATAGGAATACGTACAGACATTCTTGTGCTAATGCGTCCTGTAGCATGAGATGATTGATTGATTCAGAGATATGTTGCGTTACTTTTGCATTGACACGTGTAAGTGTGATTTTACTGGATTCATTGAAACTCATTCTAAGTCAACCTAGTATTAACGTAACGCATAATGTACATGCCATAGGTGCACCCTGAAATGAAATCAATTGATCAACTTAAACATTTCAGAACTACTAATGAAGTTAAATAAATATGGGGTTTTCCGGGATTACACTCTCTCTTCCATCTTCCTCTCTCTCTCTCTCTCTCTCTCTCTCTCTCTCTCTCTCTCTCTCTCTCTCTCTCTCTCTCTCTCTCTCTCTCTCTCGCTCTCTCTCTCGCTCTCGCTCTCTCTCTCTCGCTCTCTCTCTCGCTCTCTCTCACGCTCTCTCTCACGCTCTCGCTCTCTCTCTCTCTCTCTCTCTCTCTCTCTCTCTCTCTCTCTCTCTCTCTCTCTCTCTCTCTCTCTCTCTCCGGTTCACTCTCACCTTTACTCTCTCCTGTGCACTTCTCATACCCTCTCTCTCTCTAACAGGTTTGGCTACCTTGTTTGACAATTAATTACTCAAGGAGCAGCAATGAACGATAAGTGTTCAACATGCATAATCGCGCTCACGCACGCACGCACGCACGCACGCACGCACGCACGCACGCACGCACGCACGCACGCACGCACACACACACACACACACACACACACACACACACACACACACACACACACACACACACACACACACACACTTAACAGTCCTTGCTTCTCCTGTCATCCTCTCCTCCTCTCCTCCAGGGACCAGATGCTTGGGGACAGCTTACAGCCTCAGCGCATTTCAGTGTACAAAGCAAAACAGCAGCACTCAGCATTTCTGGCTGCAGGAACAGAGAAGTTTGCTTTTGGACGGGGGGAGGGGAGCTCTGCGATGGAGTCAACACAAGGTAAAGGGGAGAGTGAGGGAGAGAGAGAGAGTAAGGGAGAGAGAGAGAGGTAGAGAGAAAGAGAAAGAGAGAGAGAGGGAGCGAGGGAAGGAGAGAGAGAGAGAGAAGGGGTGCACACAAAGGTGAATCTGTGTCAAGGTTGCATGTTTATTGCATAGGAATTCTATTGTTATTTCCCCATACGAATTTTGAATGAATACAGGTTTCTGAGTCTTTGAGACTAAGCAGCACGCTGCAGGTTCAGAAAGGATTTCTCCTCTCTTCTGCAGGAACACATGCATCGTCAGTAATATGAATGCAGGTGGACGCCACGGCAGATAGTGTGTGTGGAGCTACTGACCTCTATTCTACAGCTCTGTTTACATTAGCGCTTTGCATTGCCCTTTCAAAAGTTGCAGATGAGCATAAAGTGAGGGGGGGGGGACACAAAGCAAAACAATAGGCTTCTATAGGGGTTGCTGATGGTGCATTCAAGATGTCAGCCATACTTGAGTCTGGCTATTGCAATGAAGGAGCCCTATACTTATTTTTCAGTATTAATTTGAATAGAGTTTTGAATTGATGGTTATGTAGGTCAAAACTGTTCGCTGCTCTGGCACCCCAATGGTGGAACAAACTCCCTCACGACGCCAGGTCAGCGGAGTCAATCACCACCTTCCGGAGACACCTGAAACCCCACCTCTTTAAGGAATACCTAGGATAGGATAAAGTAATCCTTCTAACCCCCCCCCCTTAAAAGAGTTAGATGCACTATTGTAAAGTGGTTGTTCCACTGGATATCATAAGGTGAATGCACCAATTTGTAAGTCGCTCTGGATAAGAGCGTCTGCTAAATGACTTAAATGTAAATGTAGGTTGCATTACAATATATCACACAAAATAATGAATATATGGTTTACTCAATTGAGGCAATGACATGTACTACTGCTACCAGTATTTAGTGTACAGACACAACACACACACACACACACACACACACACACACACACACACACACACACACACACACACACACACACACACACACACACACACACACACACACACACACACACACACACACATTTTGATCTCCTTATTATATAATTTTAAAAAATCATAAATGAGCCCTGCAATGCTTATTTGTCTGGTCTAAAGTCGACAACCCCCCCCCCCCCCCCTCCCTTTTCTGCTGCGCTGGGTGAGGTTGCCATGACAACAGGTTCTTAGACATATGGAGAGAAGAGAGGGGAGCACAGGGGAGCAGGGAGGTGGGGTTGGGTGGGGCGGTGGAGAGATGAGGGGAGGAGAGGGGGAGTCAGGAGGAGAGGAGAAGAGAAGGGGCGTTTCGAGGGCGCTGTCTGTCTTTCAGATGTGTCTTTTTGCCTCATCCCTCAATCATCCGTGCGTGCTGAATAGGAGCCCAGTTCATGAACCTATCTCAATCAGGTCTGTGCCAGCCGGCAGCCACCAAATTAATTCATTTAGGGCGGAGAAAAACAAACGGATTACCGTACAATCATGTCCCTGAACCTACGTTTTCCTGAGGAAGCGTAAATAAATAGAATTACGGACAAAATGTGTTTGTTTTTTTACTCTTGATAATTTTTTGGTAGATTTTGTATCTAACATCTAACGTAGATATTTTTGTTACATATTCTATATATTCAAGGATAACATCCACACAGGTTAGGCAGATAACTGGAACAGAGGTGTGAGACGGACTGCAGGACTGGCCTGGATGCTATAAAAACACACATTGAACAGTCCCTTTATCCAAAGGGGGAACCCCAGGTGATATTTCATCTTTACCCCTCCCTTTCCTTATTTACCCATCCTTCTCTTGATGCCTCCCCACTCCCCTCTCCTCTCACACCAT
Source organism: Salvelinus alpinus (assembly GCF_045679555.1). Classification (NCBI taxonomy): domain Eukaryota; kingdom Metazoa; phylum Chordata; class Actinopteri; order Salmoniformes; family Salmonidae; genus Salvelinus; species Salvelinus alpinus. The sequence continues at coordinate 15,597,518 of NC_092102.1, forward strand.
TCTCTTCTTCTCTGCCATTCATCTTCCCTCTCTCTCTGTCTCTCTGTTCCTTGCCTCCTGCTATGTTCTCCTCCAGATATGAGCGACTGACCCTCAGGCCTTCGGAGGTCAAGTGATACAAGGTCATTGGCAGGTCATCTCCTCTGATTGGCTGACCTCTAAAAGGACTTCTGGCAGCAGCCAATCACATCCATCTCACTCTCACTCCCCCTGCGCACACACACACTCCCAGAAACACAACCCCCCCCCCCCCCCACACACACACACACGCACATACCCCCACACTTCCTATACCCCCCCATCCTCCCATCACAGTTCCACAGCTACACACTCCACTCGTGTCACGTGACGAGGGTGAGGTGGGCGTCAGTGAGTGTGAGGATGATGGATGATGCTTTTAGTACCTGTTTAGAATGAAGCTGTCCACACAGCACTGTAATTACCCACTCCCAGGCGGCAGCTGCCCAACATAATTGCTTTTTGTTTGTTGACCTGGTTTAGTGCAGAGAAAGATGGCTTCCTTGGGGTAGTGGGTGAAGAATACAGTGGTGTGTGTACAGTTACAGTTACAGTGGGTAAAGTCAGTTTGTGTATGCATTGTGGATTTTGGTGAGGATGTGTGTGGGTTGTGGATTTTGGTGAAGGTGTGTGTTGTGGATTTTGGGGAAGGTGTGTGTGTGTGCAGTTACAGTATGTGTGGGTGAGATGTGTGTGTGTACAGTATGAAGATGGGTGTATGTCGTGAAATTGGTTGAAGGTGTGTGTGTGTACTGTATTTGGGGTGTGTATATGTATGTCTGTGTACAGTACAGGTGTTTGGAGGGATCAGATTTATCACAGAGTAATTCATGTTTTTCCTTTAGATTACAAAGAATATTACCAGTCCATAGGATTGCTGTTTCACTGTAGCCACAGCTTTTTAAAGTAAAACCAAACCGAGCACTGAAGTCTGGCTGAGGGAATAGCCGTGGACAGCGGTGATATTCAATAAAAGGATTGAGAAATAATGTATATTTTTCCATGCATTATGTATAACAGCATGTTGCATTTTAAACACTCGTTCTCTGAGCTGCCCTCGGTATCATCTTACGCTAAGGTCAAGAGGTCAATAGAATTCAGTAAGTACAGTATAGATTTGCCTCGTCTTACGCAGATAGGAAATGTAGATTAACAGCCCCTCGTTTGACCTGTGGAAGGAGCATAAATGCCCCATCCATAAATCCTCCATGAAGTAGTGTTTCAGCTCGGTTTGGCCCGGCTCTCCCAGCCTCAGCCTGGGCTGGCGTGCCTCTCTCTCTACCCAGACACGGAGTGCCGAGCGGCGGGTATCAGCGGTTTGTATGAGCACCTTTCATCCAGAGCCTGGTTCTCACATAACTCAATCTCCAAGCCTTTATCACCGCCTCATAAATAACCAGGCTATTGGCTGATAATGTCCACTTAACGCTTAGTCAATAAACCCCACAGTAAGAGAGGACCTTTTCTCGCCCCTCTCTATCCTCTGTACATAAATATAAACAGTGCTGCCGTTAGATTGATGTGATGGGTAGGCCTTGGCTCCGTCAGGACAAAGAGCGGCGGTGTGTGGACCCATGTGATACTACCGTGTGTGAATGCATGCGTGTTTCAAATTCGCTCATGCGTGTGTGTGTGTGTGTGTGTGTGTGTGTGTGTTTGTGGGCAGCCACTGTATAATACCCCGACCGATGGCTGGGCTGCAGGTGTTAAGGGGAGATAGCAGGGGAAGGTAATGAGGGGATGAAAGGGGGGGTGAGGGGGATGAAGGGCGGTAAGGAGGGGATGACTGGTGGCTTTGACTGATCACCCGAGAGAGACAAGTATCACACACTAATGCTCTAATTAGTTAACCTTGGTGCCACACTGCCAGGGCCACCTCCCATCTCTCCTGTCCTGCATGCATGGTCCGCCCCCTCTCTCCTATTTGACCCATTTAGAAAGCCGATAGAGTGCGATGAAAATGTAGGGGCCTCTCAAATAGACTTGCTCTTATATTTCATCCACATCTACTCAATCAATGGGCAGATTTGTTAGACACTTTACCATGCATTGGTGAAAAGCAAAGAGTTAGTGGATAATATCTCATGCAGCTCCCAAGTGTCACATCGTGGTATGGGAACTATGTCACAGTGTGACAGTGTAAACAAAGGCAGAAGTTCTCTCAAAGGTCGCCGGTCCACTCTCAAGCCCATGGAAGCTGTTGTTGGAGAGGCTGGGATCATTGGGATGGTATCATCCTCAACCCTGGAGAGACAGACAGACAGACAGACAGACAGACAGACAGACAGACAGACAGACAGACAGACAGACAGACAGACAGACAGACAGACAGACAGACAGACAGACAGACAGACAGACAGACAGACAGACAGACAGACAGACAGACAGACAGACCGACAGACAGACAGACAGACAGACACGAGACAGACAGACAGACAGACAGACAGACAGACAGACAGACAGACAGACAGACAGATCGGGATGGTGCTGGACTGAATAAGGGGATTTATTGTGATCCATGAGACGTCAGTCTAGGTGCAGCTGGGCTTGCAGCTGGGTGCAGTGGGGAAACAGGGCAGGAGTGTGTGTGTGCATGCGTGTGTGTGGGGGGAGGGTGTATTATGTAGTGTAGTCATTCTGTCTGCCAGGTGAGGGGGGGTGTTGTGGAATGATGAGGCACAAGGGGTCAAACTGATGGACAGGTAATTTAATATAATTAAGGTATTGAGACTGCTGAATGGGATTGTTGTCTCTCTATCAGATAGCCATTTCATTGCCTGTCAACGTACAAAAATAAACTGATCAGAAATACTTTTTAAGGAGTACAACGCTAAAGTACAAAGTGTCAATGCACTGGCTGCAGTCCGAACAAAGATGTCCCTACAGGTGAAAGATAGACAGAAGTGAGGTGGAGGTAGAGGGCGTAAGATGGGGGGGGGGCAGTTTTGGGGAGGAAGAGGGTATAAACTGGTAGGCGTTTGTTAACTCAGACACACACACACCCACGCTCCGACACACACACACACACACACACACGCACGCACGCGCGCACGCACACACACACACACACACACACACACACACACACACACACACACACACACACACACACACACACACACACACACACACACACACACACACACACACACACACACACACACACACAAACACAATTCCTCCCACACACACTGCGGCAAATGAATCTCCCTGGGTAATGGAGACAGAAGCATTCTGAAATGAGGAGAGACATTAACTGGGGTATCAATAAATAAACCACTAATTAGGAAAAAAGAACCCGTGCTGGAACAGGAGGAGAAGACAGGGAGAGAATATCAACGGCAGGCCTGTTCAGTTACATCTGCATTCAGCCAGCGATTCATAGGCTGTGTTCCAAATGGCGCCCCTACCACTATATAGTGCACTACTTTTGACCTGCTCTGGTCAAAGGTAGTGCACTTTATAGGGAATAGGGTGCCATTTGGGACGCTTTCAGAGCTCTGCTGGCGAGGGGCTGGTCCTCATGGGGGCTTCACCAATCATGTTGGCTCGTTGGTTCCCTCCATCCCAGCCTCCCCGCCACACATCAAGCCCAGGAGAGAGTGTGCCCACTATTTGACTGTGCAGTGAACCCATCGTCTCCACCACCCAGTACAGCTCGGATCTCCTCTCATCCCTGCTCTCTCCTCTCCTCCTCATCTCCCCGTCTCCCCCTGGCCGCTCCCTCTCTTCTCCCCAGCCTATCTGCTCAGCGCTGAGCTGTGCCTTGAGTGTGCCGCTGTGCTTTGCGACTTCACCATGATTGATTGTGGTGGGGGTCCTCTCCTCCCTTGGTAGGAGAGAGAGAGAGAGAGAGAAAATGGAGGGAGTAAAGAAGAGGAGAAAAGATAGGAGGCAAAGCAGGGAAGCCTGGGGAGACTAGAGAGAGAAACCTGAGAGGTGGAAGAAGAATGGAGGTGTGTGTGTGTGTGTGTGTGTGTGTGTGTGTGTGTGTGTGTGTGTGTGTGTGTGTGTGTGTGTGTGTGTGTGTGTGTGTGTGTGTGTGTGTGTGTGTGTGTGTGTGTGTGTGTGTGTGTGTGTGTGTGTGTGTGTGGTATAACGCATGGCCAGCAGGGGGGACATTACAGTCCTGGCGCGGTGCGACCTGGCTTACCGGCGGGATCCGCTGACCGCTCCGTCTCTCCCTCACTGCTCCTCTCCTCCCCTCCTCTCCTCCCCTCCACTCCACTCCTCCTCTCCGGAGGATAATAAAGACTAATGACACCGATGCCGTGCCATCCGGCTCCCTAGTCTCCTCTTCACACTGCAACGCACACACGCGCACACACACACGCACGCACGTACACACGCACACACACACGTACAACCAGCCATTTTCAGCCATCATTTATCCCAGTACTCCCCTCCCCGCTTTAATTCTGCTTTAATAACCATAGCGACCATCCATCAGCTTATTGACGTGTGTGACAGGTGCTGCGGAGCACACTCACTCCCTGCCCTTTACTTGCACACCGCCAGGGTCACCCGCAGGTCAACACAGTCAATAATCACACACACGCACATTGCTGGCTTTCACCTTGGAGATGTGTACATGCTCCGCATATTTACATACAGTACTATGCATGTGATTCTCATTGACCGAGACAATTAGTAGGCACAACCACGCAGCATGTAAATTATGTGCTCGTAGTACTGTAAAATATACACATAGGTGCTTGCAAAGTGTACGATATTGCAGTGTAAACGTGCGGTCCCTTAAGTTTCGTCACTATTGTCATTATCACTACTACTAATTACAAATCAGTGTTTAGATGCTAAATTAGCCTATGCTGTAATGGCTCTCTCTCTGATTTTCACCTCTTCATATGTAAAACGTGTCCCATTGTCCTCCCACAGAAGAACGGAATGGATTGTCCCGGGAGTGTGACTGTTTGAATCCCTGCTGTTTGTTGCTGTTTCCATCTGCCCTGTGACCTGCCCTGTCTGGAACTGCGAGGAGTAAGAACACAGCCTACGTTGACAAAGACCAAAGCCGGTGGGAGTACCATTGAGGGCAGTGGTGCTTCTCTATCACAGGTGAAGGATCGTTTCAACAAACAAAAATACTTTTCACCCGTGAGTTTCAAATACAGTATCTCTAATGGTCGGATATATGCGTGATGTCAGAATGCATTCACTGTTTTAAAATGTGATCGTTACAAAACAGGACAGTTACGCTGCCCTCAAACCAAGGCACGCTCCTGCTAATTATCTATAGGCTATGTTTCAATTTTAAATGATTTTCTAACAAGTTTTATTTACTGACAGTATGAATTGAGGCATGTTCCGCCTCCTCATTAATTCACATAGAAGTAGCCCATTTCACTGTTGCGGACAATTTACATTTGAGGCTTTACTGAGTAGGACAGACTTCTCTCGTCAACAAGAGCCCAAGCACAGACTTTTTCCTCCCTGGCACATTTTCCAGTTGGCCACCGCATTGCCTTCACTACTAATAATAACTTTGGACATATGTGTGTTCCTTATCCCAGCCATGAAAGCTGCCAGAGCGCGTGGGGGACATTGCTTACAGCCGCTTTGACAGGCTCATTGTCCACCCTCCCTCCCAGAAGCCTGGAAGGGATGAGCCAAGCATGTGGGTTTGTAGCTTCAACCCCGCAGCAAAACACACACTTACACACACCAACTGCTTTGTTGGTTCTTTTCCATATTATGTCTATCTCTGATAAGCTACCCAGGAAGGACTACAAATAACACATATTCATATATGTAGCCTTAGAAATAAGGTTAATGAAATCAATAACTTGCTAACATCAGATAACATTTATATATTAGCCATTTCTGAGACTCACTTAGATAATTCCTTTGATGATACAGCAGTAGCAATACAAGGATATAAATCCACAGAAGAGACAGGAATGCCAATGGGGGATATATTCAGAGCCATATCCCTGTAATGCTTAGAGAAGATCTCATGTCAAGTGTTAATGAAATGTTGTGGTTGAGGTTCACCTGCTTCATCTAAAGCCTTTTAGGGTTCAGCTATAGGCCACCAAGTGGTAACAAAAGCTTGATAGTGTGTGTGATGTAAACAGAGAGATCTACTTTCTTGGGGACCTGAATATTGACTGGTTTTCATCAAGCTGTCCGCTCAAGAGGAAGCTTCTCATTGTAACCAGTGCCTGTAATCTGATTCAGGTTATGAATCAACCTACCAGGGTGTTTACAAACACTACAGGAACAAGATCGTCCACATGTATTGATCACATTTTAACTAATGCTGTAGAACTGTGTTCTAAAGCTGTATCTGTCCCCATTGGATGCAGTGATCACGATATAGTGGCTATATTCATGAAAGCCAAGGTTCCAAAAGCTGGATTTAAAAAAATATTTTGCTGTGACTCTTATGTGGATGATGTTAAAAATATGTGTTGGTCTGATGTGATTAATAAGGAGCATCCAGACGCTGCACTTGATGAATTTATGAAATTGCTTCTTCCAATTATTGATAAACATGCACCTGTTAAGAAACTGACTGTTAGAACTGTTAAGGCTCCATGGATTGATGAGGAATTGAAAAACTGTATGGTTGAAAGAGATGGGGAAAAAAGAGTGGCTAATAAGTCTGGCTGTACATCCGACTTTCTGAAAGAATGTGACTAAACTCAACTAAAAGAAGAAGAAACTGTATTATGAAGCCAAGATCAATCATATAAAGAATAATGGAAAACAACTTTGGAGTACTAAATTAAATTAGGGACAGAAAGGCACGTTCTTCTCCGTCTTTCATCGAATCAGATGGCTTATTTATCATAAAACCATTTGATGTTGCCAATTATTTTTATGATTACTTCATTGGCAAAGCATTGTAAGTTAGAATTTTGTAAAGTTATTGTGAGAGATTGATGATGATTGTTATCGATCAACAATGACAAACCTCCTGACAAACCTCCTGGCATTGACAACTTAGATGGAAAGCTACTGAGGATGGTACTTGACTCTATAGTCACTCCTATTTGTCATATCTTTAATCTGAGTCTAGAGAAAAGTCTTTGTCCTCAGACCTGGAGGGAAGCCAAAGTCATTCTGCTATCCAAGAGTGGTAAAGCGGCCTTTACTGGTTCAAACAGCCGACCAATCAGCTTGCTGCCAGCTCTTAGCAAACTGTTGTAGAAAATTGTGTTTGACCAAATACAATGCTATTTCTCTGTAAACAAATTAACATCAGACTTTCAGCATGCTTATAGTGAAGGGCACTCAACATGTACTGCACTGACACAAACGACAGATGATTGGTTGAAAGAAATTGGTAAGAATATTGTGGGAGCTGTATTGTTAGATTTCAGTGCAGCCTTTGATATGATTGACCATAACTTGTTTTTGAAAAAATGTACACTACTGGTCAAAAGTTTTAGAGCACCTACACATTTTCTTTATTTTTACTATTTTCTACATTGTAGAATAGTGAAGACATCAAAACTATGAAATAACACATATAGAATCATGTAGTAAACCAAAAAGTGTTAAACAAATAAAAATGTATTTTATATTTGAGATTCTTCAAATAGCCACCCTTTGCATTGATGACAGCTTTGCACACTCAACCAGCTTCACCTGGAATGCTTTTCCAATCGTCTTAAAACTTCTTATGGCTGGGAGGCGCTATTTTCACGTTCGGATGAAAGCGTGCCCAGAGTGAACTGCCTGCTACTCAGGCCCAGAAGCTAAGATATGCATATTATTAGTAGATTTGGATAGAAAACACTCTGAAGTTTCTAAAACTGTTTAAAAGATGTCTGTGAGTATGACAGAACTCATATGGCAGGCAAAAACTTGAGAAAAATCCAACCAGGAAGTGGGAAATCTGAGGTTTGTAGTTTTTCAAGTGATTGCCTATCTAATATACAGTGTAAATTTGGTCTGAATGCACTTCCTAAGGCTTCCACTAGATGTCAACAGTCTTTAGAACGTTGTTTCAGGCTTCTACTGTGGAGGGGGGGAGAATAAGAGCTGTTTGAATCAGGGGTCTGGCAGAAAGCCTTGAGTTTAGTCACGCGTGCAGCCGTGAGCGCGAGCTCCGTTCCTTTTCATTTCTAAAGACAAAGGAATTGTCCGGTTGGAATTTTATTGAAGATTTATGATAAAAACAACCTAAAGATTGATTCTATACACATGTTTCTACGAACTGTAATATAACTTTTTTGACTTTTCGTCTGGACTTAGTGCCCGCGCCTTGTGCATTTGGATTACTGGACTTAACAAAAAGGAGATATTTGGACATAAATTATGGACTTTATCGATGAAGATCATCAAAGGTAAGTGACTATTTATAATGCTATTTCTGACTTTTGTTGACTCCACAACATGGCGGGTATCTATATGGTGGCTGAGTGCTGTACTCAGATTATCGCATGGTGTGCTTTTGCCGTAAAGCTTTTTTGAAATCTGACACAGCGGTTGCATTAGGGAGAAGTATATCTATAATTCTATGCATAACACTTGTATCTTTCATCAACGTTTATGATGAGTATTCCTGTAAATTGATGTGGCTCTCTGCAAAATCACCGGATGTTTTGGAGGCAAAACATTACTGAACATAACGCGCCAATGTAAACTGAGATTTTTGGATATAAATATGAACTTTATCGAACAAAACATACATGTATTGTGTAACATGAAGTCCTATGAGTGCCCTCTGATGAAGATCATCAAAGGTTAGTGATTCATTTGATCTCTATTTCTGTTTTTTGTGACTCTTCTCTTTTTGGCTGGAAAATGGCTGTGTTTTTGTGACTAGGCGCTGACCTAACATAATCGCATGGTATGCTTTCGTCGTAAAGCCTTTTTGAAATCGGACACTGTGGTGGGATTAACAACAAGTTTATCTTTAAAATTGTGTAAAATACTTGTATGTTTGAGGAATTTTAATTATGAGATTTCTGTTGTTTGAATTTGGCGCCCTGCACTTTCACTGGCTGTTGTCAAATCGATCCCGTTAACGGGATTTCAGCCGTAAGAAGTTTTAATTAAACGAGTTCCCACATATGCTGAGCACTTGTTGAATGCTTTTCCTTCACTCTGCGTCCGACTCATCCCAAACCATCTCAATTTGGTTGAGGTTGGGGGATTGTGGAGTCCAGGTCATCTGATGCACCACTCCATCCCTCACCGTCTTGGTAAAATAGCCTTACACAGCCTGGAGGTGTGTTGGGTCACTGTCCTGTTGAAAAACAAATGATAGTCCCACTAAGCCCAAACCAGATGGGATGGCGTATCGCTGCAGAATGCTGTGGTAGCCACAAGCTGGTTAAGTGTGCCTTGAACTCTAAATAAATCACAGACAGTGTCACCAGCAAAGCACCCCCCACACCATAACACCTCCTCCTCCATGCTTTAAGGTGGGAAATACACATGCAGAGTGTCACGTTCTGACCATAGTTCTTTTGTGTTTTCGTTGTTTTAGTGTTGGTCAGGACGTGAGCTGAGTGGGCATTCTATGTTGTGTGTCTAGGTTTCCTGTTTCTATGTTTGGCCTGATATGGTTCTCAATCAGAGGCAGGTGTTAGTCATTGTCTCTGATTGGGAACCATATTTAGGTAGCCTGTTTTGTGTTGAGTTTTGTGGGTGGTTGTCTTCTGTCTTTGTGTTCTATGCACCAGATAGGACTGTTTCGTTTTTTTCACATTTGTTGTTTTGTAATTTTGTAGTGTTCACGTTTATCGTCTTTATTAAAACATGTTGAACACTAACCGCGCTGCGCTTTGGTCCTCTCCTTTTTCCACAGAAGAAAGCCGTTACACAGAGATCATCCGTTCACCCACACCGTGTCTCACAAAGACACGGCAGTTGGAACCAAAAATGTTCAATTTGGACTCCAGATCAAAGGACAAATTTCCACCTGTCTAATGTCTGTTGCTTGTGTTTCTTGGCCCAAGCAAGTCTCTTCATATTATTGGGGTCCTTTAGTAGTAATTTCTTTGCAGAAATTCCATCATGAAGGCCTGATTCACACAGTCTCCTCTGAACAGTTGATGTTGAGATGTGTTTGTTACTTGAACTCTGTGAAGCATTTATTTGGGCTGCAATTTCTGAGGCTGGTAACTCTAGCATGGAACACAAACCGGCTGCGCGTGTGCCATTGTGCATAAATGTATTTTGTCCCCCCACACCAAACGTGATCACGACACGCAGGTTAAAATATCAAAACAAACTCTGAACCAATTACATTAATTTGGGGACAGGTCGAAAAGCATTAGATTTTTTGGGCAATTTAGCTAGCTAGTTTGCACTTGCTAGCTAATTTGTCCTATTTAGCTAGCTTGCTGTTGCTAGCTAATTGGACAACCGAATCATTTCTAGTCATCTCTCCTCCTTCCAGGCTTTTTCTTCTCTTGACTTTATATTGTGATTGGCAACTTTCATAAATTAGGTGCATTACCGCCACCGACCTCATTCATCTATCAGTCACCCACATGGGTATAACCAATGAGGAGATGGCAAGTGGGTACCTGCTTCTATAAACCAATGAAGAGACGGGAGAGGCAGAACTTGCAGCGCAATCTGCGTCACAAATAGAACTGACTTCTATTTTAGCCCTTGGTAACGCAGATGCTCGTTGGCGCGCCGGCGCGCCGGAGCAGTGCAAAAATTTGTTTTGCAACACTCACGCACGCGACGCGAGCGGTGTAGTCAGGGTATAATGAACTTGTCCTCTGCAGCAGAGGTAACTCTGGGTCTTCCATTCCTGTGGCAGTCCTCATGAGAGCTAGTATCATCATAGCGCTTGATGGTTTTTGCGAATGCACTTGAAGAAACGTTTAAAAGTTCTTGAAATTTTCCGTATTGACTGACCTTCATGTCTTAAAGTAATGATGGACTGTCGTTTCTCTTTACTTATTTGAGCTGTTCTTGCCATAATATGGACTTGGTCTTTTACCAATTAGGGCTATCTTCTGTATACCCCCCCCCCCCCCCCCCACCTTGTCACAACACAACTGATGGGCTCAAATGAATTAAGAAGGAAATAAATTCCACAAATTAACTTTTAACAAGGCACACCTGTTAATTTAAATGCATTTCAGGCGACTACCTCTTAAAGCTGGTTGAGAGAATGCCAAGATTGTGCAAAGCTGTATCAAGGAAAAGGGTGGCTAATTGAAGAATCTCAAATATAAAATATATTTTGATTTGTGTAACACTTTTTTGCTTACTACATGATTCCATATGTGTTATTTCATAGTTTTGATGTCTTCACTATTATTCTACAATGTAGAATAATAATAAAAAAAATTAATAAAAACCTTGAATGAGTAGGTGTTCTAAAACTTTTGACCGGTTGTGTTGGGTTTTTTCAACGTCTGCCATATCTTGGATTCAGAGTTATCGATCACAAAGAGGGTTTTCTTTAATGGAAGCTAAACATGTAAACTGTTTTGTACCGCAGGGCAGCTCTCTTGGCCCTCTACTCTTTCCTATTTTTACCAATGACCTGCCACTGGCATTAAACAAAACCTGTGTGTCCATGAACAGTACGTTGATGATTCAACCCTATACTCATCAACAACCACAGCTAGTGAAATCATGGCAACCCTAAACAAAGAGTTGTAGTAAGTTTTAGAACGGATGGCCAGTAATAATCTGGTCCTGAACATCTCTAATCTGGTAATGAATGGCGTGGCTGTTGAACAAGTTGAGGAGACTAAATTACTTAGTGTTAGCTTAGATTGTTAACTGTCATGGTCAAAACATATTGATTCAATGGTTGTAGAGATGGGGAAATGTCTGTACGTGATAAAGAGATGCTAAGCTTTTTTGACACCACACTCCACAAAACAAGTCCTGCAGGGTCTAGTTTGAGCTTATCTTGATTGTCCAGTCATATGGTCAAGTGCTGCAAAGAAAGACCTAGTTAAGCTGCAGAGTGGCAGAGTGGCACCTCCAGAACAGAGTGGCACGTCTTGCTCTTCATTGTAATCAGAGGTCTAATGTCAATACTATGCGTGCCAGTCTCTCTTGGTTAAGAGATGAGGAGAGACTGACTGCCTCACGTCTTGTTTTTATAAGAACGTAAGAATTGCATAGTCAACTGACACACAGCACTGACACACAGCACTGACACTCACACTTACCCCACCAGACATGCCACCAGGGTTCTTTTCACAGTCCCCAGGTCCAGAACAAATTCAAGGAAAGGTACAGTATTGTACAGAACCAGTATTGCATGGAACTCCCTTCCATTTTACATAGCGCAAGTGAACAGCAAACCTGGTTTCAAAAAACAAATAAAGCAACACCTCGCGGCACAACGCCTCTCCCCAATGTGACCTACTTTTTGTGTGTATGTAGTGATATGTATGTGTAACTGATAGATGCATACACACACACGTACACACTCACGCACACACACACACATAACGTTTTTTAATATATGTAAAATGTCAAGTCTTTTGCCTGTTATGTCTTTTTCATCATGTGTCGGACCCCCGTAAGACTAGCCGTCGCCATTGGCATCGGCTAATGGTGATCCTAATACAATTGAATCAAAAAGAAGCACTGTTTTTTAGCTACCACTCCGCCATGTTTTCTCTTCATTCTATTTTGACAGTGACGTTTATTTACTCTGTACATCAACAAGGCATCTGAAGTGGCTGCTTTCCCATTTCCCCCATTTTTTCATTCTGACAATAACATTAACTCAGATTTGCATGCCACAGTGACCAAGCCCTTGATGAACACCTGGATCTGGGGGAGACACAAGGAAAGACACCTCGACGATTATACATAACAAAGACACTGAAGAGGACAAGAACTCAGGAGCCTAAAATCAATGAATAGAATAGAACAGAATAGAATAGATGACAAATCCATGTTATGTGGAAGTCACCAATCATGACAAGATATTAAACATCATTGCCTTAGAAAACAACAGGGTAGAACACAATACGACTGAGCAGGTAACAGTCCATGAGAGCTGCTGAGCACTACAGTGGTTCTCCCTCCGGTATCATGATTTATCCCTGCCAGGCGGGGCGGGGGGAGGGGGGGGGGGGTGTAGGTAGGCAGCAGTAGCTAGGGGTGCGGGTGTGCTGGGAGGGTAGGCAGGGGTGCGGGTGTGCTGGGAGGGTAGGCAGGGGTGCGGGTGTGCTGGGAGGGTAGGCAGGGGTGCGGGTGTGCTGGGAGGGTAGGCAGGGGTGCGGGTGTGCTGGGAGGGTAGGCAGGGGTGCGGGTGTGCTGGGAGGGTAGGCAGGGGTGCGGGTGTGCTGGGAGGGTAGGCAGGGGTGCGGGTGTGCTGGGAGGGTAGGCAGGGGTGCGGGTGTGCTGGGAGGGTAGGCAGGGGTGCGGGTGTGCTGGGAGGGTAGGCAGGGGTGCGGGTGTGCTGGGAGGGTAGGCAGGGGTGCGGGTGTGCTGGGAGGGTAGGCAGGGGTGCGGGTGCTGGCTGCTGCGCTGCTGGAGGCTCTAATCCATGACACAGGTCCTATCGGCAAGGATCATTGAGCTAATTAATAACATGGCACAGAGAGGGATGGCAGTCATTAAGGAGCCGCTGTGTGTGTGTGTGTGTGTGTGTGTGTGTGTGTGTGTGTGTGTGTGTGTGTGTGTGTGTGTGTGTGTGTGTGTGTGTGTGTGTGTGTGTGTGTGTGTGTGTGTGTGTGTGTCTGTGTGTGTGTGTGTGTGAGAGTGAGAGTGAGAGTAGGAACAGCTCTGGTGTACAGTATAGTCCACTAAGGACAAACCAGTATGAGAGAAGACAGACACAGACACACATAGACAGACACAGTGGACAGGACAGGACCGTTTGGGCCTGATCAAAAGGTCAGATAGAGCAAAAACAAATGCATCCCTCTCTCTCCTTCATTATTGAGCTGAGACAGGGTCTGATTGGAACAACGGTACCAACATACACTAGAACCAGAGGGGGTTTATTTTACAGATCCCACGTCTCCCTGGGAAACAAGTGTTACTGAGTTGACTATCCTTGTTAAATGAATGAGGGGTCTATAGAAACAGAAATCTTTACAGCTCTGTGGTGTCATGCACACACAGCTCAGGCCTATTATTTCCAGTAACACAGCCATATGTTAGCATGCAGCCACATACTATATGTCTAATATTTACTGTACTGCACACAGACAGACCAGGCGGAGTACAACCTGGACTCACCTCCATTTAGTAGGATAACTTACATTTTGTATGATATGCAAATGCACTTCGTATGATACAGTATGTTACAAATTAAAATTCATACAATGCAGTCACCTCCGAAATGATTGGCACCCTCGATAAAGACGAGCAAAAAAGACTGTGTAAATAAAAATTGTGAGCTATAGTGTATGTGAAATATATTATTTGATATTAATACAATTTCTAAGAGAAAGACATTTAGTTTAAAACCTCTACGGGATTGGTGTCCCTATACCGGTACGGTTGAGCTAACGTGCGCTAATGTGCTAAACTGCATGACAGTTGTAAGTAACAGCAAACTTTCCAGGACATAGACATGTCTTATATGGGCAGAAAGCTTAAATTCTTGTTAATCTAACTGCATAGTCCAAATTACAGTAGCTATTACAGTGAAAAAAATACCATGCTATTGTTTGAGGAGAGTGCACAACAACAAAAAACGTATCACGGCAACTGGTTTGATATATTCCACTCTGAAGGTAAATTATGTACTTACATTCAGTAATCTTGCTCTGATTTGTCATCCTGAGGGTGCCAGAGATAAAATGTAGCATAGTTTTGTTTGATAAAATAGATTTTTATATTCAAATGTAGGAACTGGGTTCTGCAGTTTGAACCCTTGTTGTCTCTGGCTCCAAACCAACCCTGCCCGGCCATCTTGATGTGTGAAAGATAGTGTATTAGCTAATGTTCCATCATGTCTGACATTCCTGGGAGTGTGTACACTTACATTTTGTATTACCATATTATTCTTGTATGTTCTCTATAGTTATGTACTGAAAATGGATCAATTGACTAATTTGGCACATTTGGGCAGATTTTATACAAAATATTGTCCAGTATTGCAATGCTTCACTGGATCAATCTGAAAACTTTGCACACACACTGCTGCCATCTAGTGGCCACAATCTAAATTGCGCCTAAACTGCAATATTATATTATGGGCTTTCTCTTGCATTTCAAAGATGATGAAACAAAAGAAAATATAGAAAACCCATGTTTTTTGGTTTGTATTGTCTTTTACCAGATTTAATGTGTTATATTCTACTACATTTCCACTAACTTCAAAGTGTTTACATTCAAATGGTATCAAGAATATGTATATCCTTGCTTCAGGTCCTGAGCTACAGGCGTTTAGATTTGGGTATGTCAATTTAGGTGAAAATTTGAAAAAAGGGTACGATCCTTAAGAGGTTTTAACAAGTAAAACCCTTTTCTCCCAAAAAGATAGGTGTAAAATTATTGGCACCCTGTTGTCAATATTTTGTGTACCCTCCTCTTGCGAGGATAACAGCACTGAGCCTTTTTCTATAATGCTTTATGAGATTGGATAACACATTGAGAGGGATCTGAGACCATTCCATTCCTCCATGCAGAATCTTTCCAGATCATTAACATCCTTCGGTCTGTGCTAATGGGATGCCCATGCACTCAAACCACAGGTTTTCAACGGGGTTCAAGTCCGGAGACTGAAATGGCCACTGAAAAATGTTGGTTTTGTGGCCAATTAACCATTTCTTTCTGTATTTTGATGTGTGCTTGGGGGCAGCAGCTACTCACCCCAGGAATAGTAGCTGCTGCTTAAAGAACAACTAAATTGTCTCGCTGGAAGATCCACTCGCAGCCAAGTTCCAGCCTCCTGGCAGAGGCAACCAGGTTTTTACATGAAATATCCTGGTACTTGGTAGACTTCATGATGCTGTTGACCTTTAACAAGCGCCCCAGGACCAGTGGAAGCAAAACAGCCCCATACCATCAAAGATCCACCACAGTAGGTATGGGGTTCTTTTCTGCATATGCATCCGTCTTTCAATGCCAAACCCTGGTCTGCGTGTCATTTGACCATAGAACCCAGCTCCAATCCAAGTGCCAATGCCGCTTTAGCAAACTCCAGATGTTTACATTTTGTCGCTTGCGCTCAACAAAGGCTTTTTTTCTGGCAACCCTTCCAAAGAACCTGTTCAAATCAAATCAAATCAAATTTTATTAGTCACATACACATGGTTAGCAGATGTTAATGCGAGTGTAGCGAAATGCTTGTGCTTCTAGTTCCGACAATGCAGTAATAAACAACAAGTAATCTAACCTAACAATTCCACAACTACTACCTTACACACACACACAAGTGTAAAGGGATAAAGAATATGTACATAAAGATATATGAATGAGTGGTGGTACAGAACGGCATGGCAGATGCAGTAGATGGTATAGAGTACGGTATATACATATGAGATGAGTACTGTAGGGTATGTAAACATAAAGTGGCATAGTTTAAAGTGGCTAGTGGTACATGTATTACATAAAGATGGCAAGATGCAGTAGATGATATAGAGTACAGTATATACATATGAGATGGGTAATGTAGGGTATGTAAACATTATATTAAGTGGCATTGTTTAAAGTGGCTAGTGGTACATTTTTACATAATTTCCATCAATTCCCATTTTTAAAGTGGCTGGAGTTGAGTCAGTATGTTGGCAGCGGCCGCTAAATGTTAGTGGTGGCTGTTTAACAGTCTGATGGCCTTGAGATAGAAGCTGTTTTTCAGTCTCTCGGTCCCTGCTTTGATGCACCTGTACTGACCTCGCCTTCTGGATGATAGCGGGGTGAACAGGCAGTGGCTTGGGTGGTTGTTGTCCTTGATGATCTTTATGGCCTTCCTGTGACATCGGGTGGTGTAGGTGTCCTGGAGGGCAGGTAGTTTGCCCCTGGTGATGCGTTCTGCAGACCTCACTACCCTCTGGAGAGCCTTACGGTTGTGGGCGGAGCAGTTGCCGTACCAGGCGGTGATACAGCCCGACAGGATGCTCTCGATTGTGCATCTGTAGAAGTTTGTGAGTGCTTTTGGTGACAAGCCGAATTTCTTCAGCCTCCTGAGGTTGAAGAGGCGCTGCTGCGCCTTCTTCACAACGCTGTCTGTGTGGGTGGACCAATTCAGTTTGTCCGTGATGTGTACACCGAGGAACTTAAAACTTTCCACCTTCTCCATTACTGACCCGTCGATGTGGATAGGGGGGTGCTCCCTCTGCTGTTTCCTGAAGTCCACAATCATCTCCTTTGTTTTGTTGACGTTGAGTGTGAGGTTATTTTCCTGACACCACACTCCGAGGGCCCTCACCTCCTCCCTGTAGGCCGTCTCGTCGTTGTTGGTAATCAAGCCTACCACTGTAGTGTCATCCGCAAACTTGATGATTGAGTTGGAGGCGTGCATGGCCACGCAGTCGTGGGTGAACAGGGAGTACAGGAGAGGGCTCAGAACGCACCCTTGTGGGGCCCCAGTGTTGAGGATCAGCGGGGTGGAGATGTTGTTACCTACCCTCACCACCTGGGGGCGGCCCGTCAGGAAGTCCAGGACCCAGTTGCACAGGGCGGGGTCGAGACCCAGGGTCTCGAGCTTGATGACGAGTTTGGAGGGTACTATGGTGTTAAATGCTGAGCTGTAATCGATGAACAGCATTCTCACATGGGTATTCCTCTTGTCCAGATGGGTTAGGGCAGTGTGCAGTGTGGTTGCGATTGCGATTGCGTCGTCTGTGGACCTATTGGGTCGGTAAGCAAATTGGAGTGGGTCTAGGGTGTCCGGTAGGGTGGAGGTGATATGGTCCTTGACTAGTCTCTCAAAGCACTTCATGATGACGGAAGTGAGTGCTACGGGGCGGTAGTCGTTTAGCTCAGTTACCTTAGCTTTCTTGGGAACAGGAACAATGGTGGCCCTCTTGAAGCATGTGGGAACAGCAGACTGGGATAAGGATTGATTGAATATGTCCGTAAACACACCAGCCAGCTGGTCTGCGCATGCTCTGAGGACGCGGCTGGGAATGCAGTCTGGGCCTGCAGCCTTGCGAGGGTTAACACGTTTAAATGTTTTACTCACCTCGGCTGCAGTGAAGGAGAGCCCGCAGGTTTTGGTAGGGGGCCGTGTCAGTGGCACTGTATTGTCCTCAAAGCGGGCAAAAAAGTTGTTTAGCCTGTCTGGGAGCAAGACATCCTGGTCCGCGACGGGGCTGGTTTTCTTTTTGTAATCCGTGATTGACTGTAGACCCTGCCACATACCTCTTGTGTCTGAGCTGTTGAATTGCGACTCGATTTTGTCTCTGTACTGGGACTTAGCCTGTTTGATTGCCTTGCGGAGAGAATAGCTACACTGTTTGTATTCGGTCATGCTTCCGGTCACCTTGCCCTGGTTAAAAGCAGTGGTTCGCGCTTTCAGTTTCACGCGAATGCTGCCGTCAATCCACTGTTTCTGGTTTGGGAATGTTTTAATCGTTGCTGTGGGTACGACATCGTCAATGCACTTCCTAATGAACTCGCTCACCGAATCAGCATATTCGTCAATATTGTTGTTGGACGCGATGCGGAACATATTCCAATCCGCGTGATCGAAGCAGTCTTGAAGCGTGGATTCAGATTGGTCGGACCAGCGTTGAACAGACCTGAGCGCGGGAGCTTGTTGTTTGAGTTTCTGTTTGTAGGCTGGAATCAACAAAATGGAGTCGCGGTCAGCTTTTCCGAAAGGGGGGCGGGGGAGGGCCTTATATGCGTCGCGGAAATTAGTATAACAATGATCTAGGGTTTTCCCAGCCCTGGTAGCACAATCGATATGCTGATAGAATTTAGGGAGTTTTGTTTTTAGATTAGCCTTGTTAAAATCCCCAGCTACGATGAATGCAGCCTCAGGGTGTGTGGTTTCCAGTTTACAAAGAGTCAGATAAAGTTCGTTCAGGGCCATCGATGTGTCTGCTTGGGGGGGAATATATACGGCTGTGATTATGATTGAAGAGAATTCCCTTGGTAGATAATGCGGTCGACATTTGATTGTGAGGAGTTCTAGATCAGGTGAACAGAATGACTTGAGTTCCTGTGTGTTGTTATGATGATCACACCACTTCTCGTTAATCATAAGGCATACCCCCCCGCCCCTCTTCTTACCGGAAAGATGTTTGTTTCTGTCGGCGCGATGCATGAAGAAACCAGCTGGCTGCACCGACTCCGTTAGCGTCCCTTGAGTTAGCCATGTTTCCGTGAAGCAGAGCACGTTGCAATCCCTGATGTCTCTCTGGAATGCTACCCGTGCTCGGATTTCATCAACCTTATTGTCAAGAGACTGGACATTGGCGAGTAGTATGCTAGGGAGTGGAGCGCGATGTGCCCGTCTCCGAAGCCTGACCACGAGACCGCCTCGTTTGCCCCTTTTTCGGCGTCGCACAGGGTCGCCGGCTGGGATCAGATCCATTGTATTGGGTGGAAGGCAAAACACTGGATCCGTTTCGGGAAAGTCATATTCCTGGTAGGAACGATGATGAGTTGACGTTAATCGTATATTCAGTAGTTCCTCCCGACTGTATGTAATGAAACCTAAGATTACCTGGGGTACCGATGTAAGAAATAACACATAAAAAAACAAAATACTGCATATTTTCCAAGGAACGCGAAGCGAGGCGGCCATCTCTTTTCGGCGCCGGAAGAGGAGGTAGCGTCTAATTGTAGATTTGGAGACTTGGTGAACCAAGTTCTGTAATTCTCCAACTGTGGCCCTTGGATTTTTCTTTGCCTCCTGAACCATCTTCCTCACTGTGCGTGGGAATAAGGTAAACTTGCGTCCTCTACCAGGGAAGTTTGCCCAGGCAGATCGCTCAAGATTGACTTTAAAATTGGATGTCTGTCTATGTCCTGAGGATGTTGGAAAATACCTTCAAAACCGACCAATAGGGGCATCAGTGAGCGCTATTACCATCAAGTAGGTTTGGGTTTTGCTAGGCTTGGGTTTTGTTAGTCTTGGGTTTTGCTAGGATGGTGTGGACGGTGGTGGTGCTTGAGTGTAATCCCATGACTCTGGATCCAAAGGTTGTGTGTTCGATCCCAGTGGTAGACTAACCCTTCCCTTAATTATTCAGAATGAAAGCCTGAACTTAGTGTTTTAAGCCTATCCAAAACCTTACATTTAAAAAATGACTATGGGAGAAAACGGAACAATGTCAAAAACACTTCGAAATTTGAAGTTTGGAGAAATTTGGAAAAACTTCAGAATCTGAAGTCAAATTGTTAAAACTGTGAGATTTGTTGAGTTTAACAATGTTCCAGTGGTTTTAAACTTCTTAATTATTTCCCTAATAGTGGTAAGTGGTATATATTTGTTACATGAAGGTCAACAACCATTTGACTCTTTTCGTTTGTGAGTTCTTTGCCATTCCCCATGGTGATGGATGAAACATTTGTTTTATACTCCGGTGAAACAGGAAGCCATGGAAGGCCCTAATACAGTTCCTTAAGCTCAGATGAACTTTAAAAAAGTACAACGTTAATGCACTTTTAATTTTCTTAGATTTAATTTGAATTTTAAACAATCTTTTTGAGATGTATTTGTTATAACTTTTTGTGTGTGTGTGATAGCTCAGGCTGTTTCACTAATTAAAGGAAACATCAGGGGCAATTAGCAGAGTTAACAAGGCGCTCAGCAAGGCCCCAGTAGTCCACACAGCCTCCCTCTGACAGCACAGGGACTAACAAACACACACACACACACACACTCACAAGCACACACGTACACACACACTCACACACACACTAACAGGCTGTGGCTGGAGGTAATTGGGGAAGCAGGGAGCCTGAGACAAAATCAATGGCAACACACGTACACATAGAGGATGATTACTCACCGTGGCGTGGCGGTCGGCGTGCCGTTCGTTGGTTTGGTGCCCTGGGGACTCAAACACGACAAGGTAATGTAACAGGTTTGACCCTGCCGTAGTCAGGGCAACAGGGAACAGTGTTCGACTAGTGCAGCTCAACAACCTGCAGACACACACACACACATAAGCGCGCTATCGACTGAATGCTGCCACATCAAACATCTTGGTCATTCATTGCACACAGGGCTCACGCAGGTTCTATTTTAAGCGTGCCACTCTCCTTTTGCCATATCATTGCTATACCTCTGCTTTGTCTGTTTCCTTCTCTTCTCCCTCTCTGTCCGGAGTGAGCCAGCAATATAAAGCACATTAGCATCTGTAGCTACCTGCCTGTGGCTCAGTCATGCAGACAGACAGCTGCAGTAGCTTACACAGACGAGCCACAGCCACGTCTAGTCTGACATCTCTCTTTCAGTGGAGCCACAGGGTAGTAGAGAGTAGAGAGGCTTTACTAATGCAAGAGCCTGGCTGGCTGTCACTCCGTCTCCACAGGTGTTCTGCAGGCCTCATACTCCTCATTCACATCCTGGCTCTGGCCTCCACGGAGGATGCTGCACAGGGCCATTGGAGTAAGAGATGAGGAACATGGGAGATTCAGCCCAGTCTCCTCGTGTCTTATTAACGCAGCGGAGTGAGTCGTGATCAGGATGTCACGTTGTCCGACGCCTCTCGGTCCACACCGTTCCCCTTAAAAGCATCATCCTCCAGCCTGCTTCCACCACCCCATCAGTCAGACAAAACCTTCCCCACACATCCCCTCCACCTACACCACTCCCTTCTTCTTACTGCCCTCCAAATAGCAGCACATTACAGTCCTGGTGCTCATCAACTGACCTGCCACACAGAGCAGAGACGGATACACCTCCATGGACAATCTGACTCGACACCCTTCATTGACTCATTTGTCTTGCTGATCTAAGTACCTTTTAACCCAATGCTGAAGTGTGTGTGCGTGCGTGCGTGCGTGCGTGCGTGCGTGCGTGCGTGCGTGCGTGCGTGCGTGTGTGTGTGTGTGAGAAGAAGAGTCAACATAAAGTAGTTGATGTGGGTACATGCTTTGCCTGAAAGCATGTCCATGTTTACAATTCCTTCAGAGCCCCAGACACAACTCAAGGGTCAGTCCTTTACTGTCTCTAAAACTAGCGCCAACTTCCATCTAACTTTCAACAGCATATGATAACCTCTCCACCAAGATATTGTGTAAATTATGCTTTGTTGCTCATTTATGCATGTTAGCCTCCCACCACCTTGATTAAAAACATGGAAACCCTCATGAAAAAGTACTACTGAATTACGACACAAAACCTATTTGTTCAATAGTGACTATGTAGAGACTTGTAGGAATTGTGTAGTGAATGTGTAGATGATGCACTACTCAAGATACACAAGTAGAGATTTGTAGTAATCAGGAAGAGATTGTTACTACTTAATGTTGGTAGTAAATAAGTAGTCAAAACACTAGAACTTTGCTACACAGGCTTTTCAATAGTAATCAGGTAGAGTTTTGCAGCTCGTGGCTTCCTGTGCTTGCGACCGCACAAGAAGACAAAACAGGAAGTTGTTGGTTAGCACAGATGATCGATTATTTTGACCAGATACTCAAGTGGCCGCTCTGAAAATGAAAACAAATGTCTTAAAAAACGGAAGGCAGTGCGGAGGAGGGAAGATCAGGTGGGACCATTCTAGCCAATAAGAAGGCAGATACATGTGTGAACAACAGGCACAACTCCAATATAACGTTTTTTTTTCTCAAAGTTGCCGGGATACTTCCTGTCCTACTTACATCAGTACCCTCTACCAGTACACTAGTAACAACCTAAGCATTGCGAAACTTCTATTCAGTCAAATGAGCCAGATGTGGCAAATAAGCCATACATTTTTTTGGGCAACCAAATTCGACACTCCGTACGAAAAACTCCTCTCTTGGTGAGCGAAAAGAATTACAAAAACACCACCTACTGGAGAAGACAGATTTTGGACCTAGTTATGCCTCTCGCTTCTCCTAGCCCAATTGAAATGTAGCTATGCAGTTGTCGTAATTCTAGCTAATAAGTATGTGTGTTTGAATGCAAATGTATTAGTATACTTACCCATTCTACTTACCTCTTTTGACTTGTTGCCAAGGAGGCCTTTGACATAAGCAGACTGGAGGCCATTGTTGGTAAGATTAACATTGTTTATCAAATGTTTTTCTGTATTGTCTTATTTGTCCTCTGTTAGCAGATGATTGATAATGTTTGATAATGGCTTATAATTGGTTATCTCTTGTATTTGTCTTTATTTTCAAAAAAGGCTATGTGGCTGCAACTAAAAAGAGGATGTTTTTATTTATTTTATTTCACCTTTATTTAACCAGGTAGGCAAGTTGAGAACAAGTTCTCATTTACAACTGCGACCTGGCCAAGATAAAGCAAAGCAGTGCAACACATACAACAACACAGAGTTACACATGGAATAAACAAACATACAGTCAATAATAGAGAAGGAAAAAGTCTATATACAGTGAGTGCAAATGAGGTAGGATAAGGGAGGTAAGGCAATAAATAGGCCATGGTGGCGAAGTAATTACAATATAGCAATTAAACACTGGAATGGTAGATGTGCAGAAGATGAATGTGAGATACTTGGGTACAAAGAGATACTTGGGTACAAAGGAGCCAGATAAATAAATAAATACAGTATGGGGATGAGGTAGTTGGATGGGCAATTTACAGATGGGCTATGTACAGGTGCAGTGATCTGTGAGCTGCTCTGACAGCTGATGCTTAAAGCTAGTGAGGGAGATATGAGTCTCCAGCTTCAGTGATTTTTGCAGTTCGTTCCAGTCATTGGCAGCAGAGAACTGGAAGGAAAGGCGGCCAAAGGAAGAATTGGCTTTGGGGGTGACCAGTGAGATATACCTGCTGGAGCGCGTGCTACGGGTGAGTGCTGCTATGGTGACCAGTGATCTGAGATAAGGTGGAGCTTTACCTAGCAGAGACTTGTAGATGACCTGGAGCCAGTGGGTTTGGCAACGAGTATGAAGCGAGGGCCAGCCAACGAGAGCATACAGGTCGCAGTGTTGGGTAGTATATGGGGCTTTGGTGACAAAACGGATGGCACTGTGATAGACTGCATCCAATTTGTTGAGTAGAGTGTTGGAGGCTATTTTGTAAATGACATCGCCGAAGTCGAGGATCGGTAGGATGGTCAGTTTAACAAGGGTATGTTTGGCAGCATGAGTGAAGGATGCTTTGTGGCGAAATAGGAAGCTGATTCTAGATTGAATTTTGGATTGGAGATGCTTAATGTGAGTCTGGAAGGAGAGTTTACAGTCTAAACAGACACCTAGGTATTTGTAGTTGTCCACATATTCAAAAGTCAAAACCGTCCAGAGTAGTGATGCTGGATGGGCGGGCAGGTGCAGGCAGCGATCGATTGAAGAGCATGCATTTAGTTTTACTTGCATTTAAGAGCAGTTGGAGGCCACGGAAGGAGAGTTGTATGGCATTGAAGCTCGTCTGGAGGTTAGTTAACACAGTGTCCAAAGAAGGGCCAGAGGTATACAGAATGGTGTCGTCTGTGTAGAGGTGGATCAGAGAATCACCAGCAGCAAGAGCGACATCATTGATGTATACAGAGAAGAGTCGGCCCGAGAATTGAACCCTGTGCAGTAGATTGCAACACCGCCCTCTTTGGCAGTTCTATCTTGTCGGAAAATGTTATAGTTAGGGATGGACATTTTGGGGTTTTGGGGGTCTTCCTAATCCAGGATTCAGACACGGCTAGGACATCCGGGTTGGCAGAGTGTGCTAAAGCAGTGATTAAAACAAACTTAGGAAGGAGGCTTCTGATGTTAACATGTATGAAACCAAGGCTTTTACAGTTACAGAGGTCAACAAGATCTGAAGCTAGTTAAGTCAAAGCTGAATGAAGACAAGGCCTCAAAGGGATGAAATAATATATATAAAATAGTCAATGCAATGAAGTTTGTATAAACCTAGTATTTCTTGTTTGATGTTATAACTACAGTTAGAAACTTGAGGAAATAACATGTGCACTAGTCTAATAGTGACACAGTAGTGACATAAGATATTTGAATAAGCAAACAGTAGTAAATGTGTCTATTTTCAATAGTAATTCCAAAAGGGATTTATGTAGGAAATGAAAAAGTATCAGAAGCAATTCAGTAGTGATCAGTAGTGACTAAACACTACACACACAGATGGCAGTGGTAATTCAATAGGGATTGCATAGGCATACAGAAGTAATGCAGGGGTGCAACATGTCCCCTGCACATTCTGAAATTGCATTTTTGTCCCCCCCCCCCCAGTTTTGTCATTGGAATGCGATACAAAACGAGTCAACGGTGTGCTTTAGGACCATGCGGACCTCTCCGAGCGGTCGGTTAGGCTGTTTGGAGTGTTTATCTGACTGGGTTTTAAAAAATCTACAGTACCAGTCAAAAGTTTGGACATACCTACTCATTCAAGGGTTGTAGAATAATAGTATATTGTAGAATAATAGTGAAGACATCAAAACTATGAAATAACACATATGGAATCATGTAGCCACCAAAAAAACAGCGATATGCCATCCCATCTGGTTTGCGCTTAGTGGGACTATCATTTGTTTTTCAACAGGACAATGACCCAACACACCTCCAGGCTGTGTAAAGGCTATTTGACCAAGAAGGAGAGCGATGGAGTGCTGCATCAGATGATCTGAGATGGTTTGGGATGAGTTGGGCCGCAGAGTGAAGGAAAAGCAACCAACAAGTGCTCAGCATATGTGGGAACTCCTTCAAGACTGTTGGAAAAGCATTCCAGGTGAAGCTGGTTGAGAGAATGCTAAGAGTGTGCAAAGCTGTCAATGCAAAGGGTGGCTACTTTGACGAATCTCAAATATAACATATATTTTCACTATTATTGTGCAATGTAGAATATAGTAAAAAATAAATAAAGACCCTTGAATGAGTAGGTGTGTCCAAACTTTTGACTTACTGTATATCACAACAACCAGGATCTACACATATCTGAGCATGGTCCCAAATCTGTTATTGCTGTTTTTGTCAACTGCTGTGGTCATTGTCACACCAAACACAATGACCATAGGAATTGGAAAGACAGCACAAACTGTTCTGGGATCAGGGCCAGGCTACACATATCCCACAAGAGAGACTAAGAAAAATAGGCCACATTCATCACACAGGCTTACTGTCTCAACTATATTGATTAGAGTTAACTGGTTGGGTCCTAATGAATTTATAGAGTAGCAACCCTATAGCAAAGTCATTTGTTTCATCAGTACAATACAACAGTGGGATGGATAAGATAGTGTCCCTTAACAGTAACAGGTTCACTCTGAGATTCATCTCTCCAAAGATCTACAAATGCCAGAACTCATTCTCAAATCAAATCAAGTGAAAATCGAATATGATTTGTCACGTGTGCCGAATTTCGACGGGTGTAGACTTAAACGTGATACGCTTGCTTACGAGCCCTTCCCAACGACGAAGAGTTTAAAAAAAACAATAATTAAAAGATAACTACTAAAGCTGACATATGGAATTGTTCAAGATGGTCATACCAAGGATCATTTAGCTATTTGATTTTAGGACCACTTTAGCTATAAAAAAACAACATACGGTATTTGATGAAACATTGAATTTGGCCTTACTGGTATTAGCCAGTATAGAAACGCATTGAATTGCAGATTCTTACACGGAATAACAGATGTTTTGAAGTGTCTGTTCTATATCTGAGAGATATAAGAAAGATCAGGAAATTATTATTATATATTTTTTTACACATACTTACAACCTTTTTATGCACTAAACTACTTCCATATATACTTCCATTTGTCACGACCGTGAAAATAAGAGGACCAAGGTGCAGCGTGGTGAGCGTACATTTTCTTTTATTAATAAAAATGACGCTGAACAAAAACAATAAACACTACGAAAACAAACCGTGAAGCTAAAGGCTATGTGCCCTAAACAAAGTCAACTTCCCACAAAGACAGGTGGAAAAAAGGGCTTCCTAAGTATGGTTCTCAATCAGAGACAACGATAGACAGGGCTACCTAAGTATGGTTCTCAATCAGAGACAACGATAGACAGGGATACCTAAGTATGGTTCTCAATCAGAGACAACGATAGACAGGGATACCTAAGTATGGTTCTCAATCAGAGACAACGATAGACAGGGATACCTAAGTATGGTTCTCAATCAGAGACAACGATAGACAGGGATACCTAAGTATGGTTCTCAATCAGAGACAACGATAGACAGGGATACCTAAGTATGGTTCTCAATCAGAGACAACGATAGACAGGGATACCTAAGTATGGTTCTCAATCAGAGACAACGATAGACAGGGATACCTAAGTATGGTTCTCAATCAGAGACAACGATAGACAGGGATACCTAAGTATGGTTCTCAATCAGAGACAACGATAGACAGGGATACCTAAGTATGGTTCTCAATCAGAGACAACGATAGACAGCTGCCTCTGATTGAGAACCACACCCGGCCAAACACAAAGAAATAGAAAACATAAAAATAAAGAAACTAGAATGCCCACCCTAGTCACACCCTGGCCTAACCAAAATAGAGAATAAAAGCCTCTCTATGGCCAGGGCGTGACACCATTAACTGTTTTAACTGGTACCGGGGACCTTCAGACTAACTTGCGAGGCTTGTGGGAGTCCTAGAGCAAAACACCTGACACGTACGTGTTCGTGAGTCATCTTTTCATAATGGGGTCATAGTTTTGTAGGCCAAACCGTTTTGACGCTACTGACGTTTTTCGTGAGAAGACCGATCTGACAAACACCGCTGTAACTCTGCCACCTTTCACCGCAGATGCGGATGGCCGACATCTGCGGATGAGGTGGATTGAGATCATGCAATAAAAAATAAAAAACTTTCTGAAGGCACTGTATTGTGAGTCTTGTGAGTGTGCATAGAGTCAGTGCAGATAGTCCGGGAAACCATTAATTAACTATTTAACAGAGTGAACAGTCAATGTTTTAAAAAACATATAAATAATAATGGCTCGGGTGGCCTGGAGTCTTTAGCAATTTTACGGGCCTTCCTCCGACCTGATATAGAGGTCCTGGATGGCAGGGTGCTCGGCCAAGTGATGTCCTGGGCTGTCCTCCGTAACGCTTTGCGGTCGAGTGATGCAGCCAGTCAAGATGCTCTCTACGGTGCAGAAGTATAACTTTTTGCCAAATATTTTTTTGCCTCCAGAAGGGGGAAGAGGCGCTGTCGTGCCCTCTTCGCTACTGTGCATGTGGACACCTAGGAACTTGAAGCTCTCGACTCAAATGAATGTAAATCTTTCTTGGGTAGGTTTTGAGCTATGAAATCTGTCAATACCTACCTCTACAGACAGAATCTTTGACCACCATACTAACCAGGGTTGGTTTTCAGCTTCAGTTTCATCCAGATGATCCTCTAGTAGTTGACATTGAGACCCTCTATAAATGAATGGCCCGTCTTTTCCCGTATCTCTCCTTCTGCATTTGACCGTCAACGGCGGTCTCACTCCCTCTGTGTTTTATGTACACAGCTCCACCTATTGGCAGGCCCAAAAAAACGACATGGGAAATCACAATAAATCTTAGTGATGTACACTCATTTTGGACCCAGGCCGCTTGGGGTATGTCCAAAAATATTAAACAAACCATGCTAAGTTCAATGAGAAGTAGAAAGCATAAATCAATATATGCTTTTAGCTACGCTGAGAAGTGTGTGTGTGTGTGTGTGTGTGTGTGTGTGTGTGTGTGTGTGTGTGTGTGTGTGTGTGTGTGTGTGTGTGTGTGTGTGTGTGTGTGTGTGTGTGTGTGTGTGTGTGTGTGTGTGTGTGTGTGTGTGTGTGTGTGTGTGTGTGTCACAGAGAAACTACCATAGCTTAGATAACTTACGCAACTTTCATACAAAGAGGAGAAAGGAGAGATAAGAGCCTCTTGAAGCACTTGAGATAAGCATTCTTCTTGTCTAAGTGGGCGGACATTGTTCCAGAAAGCAGGGCTCAGAGGAAAAATACTTGAGTTACTCTACAATCAAAGGGGCTCCAAACCGCA
Source organism: Salvelinus alpinus (assembly GCF_045679555.1). Taxonomy (NCBI): domain Eukaryota; kingdom Metazoa; phylum Chordata; class Actinopteri; order Salmoniformes; family Salmonidae; genus Salvelinus; species Salvelinus alpinus. Next base: position 15,626,478 of record NC_092102.1, read on the forward strand.
CAGAGAATGTGTTCAATTGCTAACTTAGTGTGTTATATGAAACCGTAAATGACTGTGCATCAATTCATCTAGATTCAAGAGAAATCATCAAAGCAGGAAATTCAAGTAGTTGAACATCAAAGCTTCGTCCGTGACAGCTCTTGCTTTAGCATGACACCAATAACCATTTATCATGTTTGTTTGGGGAAGAAAGCCAGAGGGAGGGGGAAAGAAAGAAAGAAAGAAAGAAAGAAAGAAAGAAAGAGAGAGAGACGAAAGAAAGAAAGAAAGAAAGAAAGAAGGAAAGAAAGAAAGAAAGAAAGAAAGAAAGAAAGAAAGAAAGAAAGAAAGAAAGAAAGAAAGAAAGAAAGAAAGAAAGAAAGAAAGAAAGAAAGAAAGAAAGGGGGAGAGAGAGGGTGAGAAAAAGCGAACACTTCTGAAATGGGACTCTCCAGGTGTTATGGCTGTGAACTGACATGCCTGTCTCCGACTGCCTCGAGGGCTCAGACCCAAACCAGGTGGAGTAGCGTCACTAGAAAATAGCTTTTGGATGCCACTGCTGCTTCTTGCTATTAATTATTAGTCACATGCCCTCCCTCTCTTCTCTCTAACTTTTTCTCTCTTTCCCTCTCCCCTTCTCTTCTATCTCATTCTTGCTTTCACGCTGTCTCCTTTCTCTTCTTCTCTCTCTATCTCTCCTCTATTTATTTGTCTTCCTCTCCCTCTGTCTGTCTATCTCTCCTCTTTATTTGACGTCAGAGGACTCGTCAGTGTCTCTCCATCCTCCGAGATAGTAACTTAACGTCAATCATTTTTTATGTATTAAACATGCAGTATTTCTAGAATATGTGGTGCTGCCAAATAGTGGTTGCAAGCAGACGTCTTAAAGTCTACACTTGTGTTTGAAAGGTTTTTATATCCCCTGCGGGTGTAGTATTTTCCTCATCACCTCATAAAAGAGCTTGTACTTCTAATTGGGGTTGCAATTAGCAATGCAAGCTACGTCCATCAAGATGTGCCTTATGGCCATCTCAAACCCCAAAAGCCTATTCAACCACAACATCCGTATACGCTTTTAATGAGATATGAAATGGAGAAAAAGGGTGAAAGATGTGAGAAGGGGTAAAGAGGTGAGCCAGATTATAGGACAGCTATAAGATCCACATGATGCAGCCCTGCATCCACAGACTGCTCTGTTCTGTTCTGCTCTGTTCTGTTCTGCTCTGTTCTGCTCTGTTCTGTTCTGCTGTCTAGTCGCCAGTTGCCATGGCAGCAGCAGCTGTATCCACCGCCAAGGAGGGAGGCAACATAACCCCCCCCCGCCCGGCTCCTGACCCGCTGATGAACCTGGATGGGGGTCAAAAGTCTCGTGGCTCTGAGCGACAGAGTGACAGTGAAGGATGACAAGAGAGAGAATGAGAAAGAGAGTCTCACCACACAGATGGGAAGAAGAGATAAAAAATGAGATAAAGATGGAATGATTCTTTTTTTAAGAAAATGGCGGCTGTTTGTTTTGCGGCAATCCGTTTTAAATGGAGGCTTATGGGGGGGGGGGGGGGGGGGGGGGTTAGGAGCCCCCGAGCACCCACTGGTTGAATCAACGTTGTTTCCACGTTCAATGACGTTGAAATGACGTCTGTGCCTGGTGCTCTTGTCTGTGTGGTATCTTGTCTAGTAGTCTGCTGTAAGCACAGGTACGAGTGAAAGTGTTTATTGCACGTGTTGTCCTGAGGTCATCAGGTCATCCAATAGGTAGACCTCAGGTACGTCTCCTTCTAAAGGGTCAGACAGTTTAGATTAGGTTAGGGTAGAAAACAAATGTATATTTTCCCCAATATTAGGCATCTGTATATTTAATGTATCTGTGCTATTATACAGGCACATGACATGTATCTGTTCCCTTCAGGTGTACTTTACTCTTCAAATTAGTTTAGTATCACATTTTATAAGCAATAAAGTGTATTTCATTAGAGAAAATAAAATTGTCATTTGTAAAGGTAAATCTGAAATCTGTACTTTACCTTCAGCTCCGCTATCAATAAGCGGATCCACTGTGAGACAATGCCCAGTGGCGTATCTCAACACCGTGAGGCTAACAGCAGCCCCTAGTGGCTTCCATCTCTAACAACACTTTGAACCCTGCAGAGCCAAACAAATGTCAACAACCAACCGCCAATACTATCAATCCTCATTCTTATCACTGTATCTAGGAAATAAAATCTCTTCTTTCAAGCGCTGTCTATTTATCAGACAATTTCCTCTCAATGTTTTCAAACAACTGTCAGCATTTCATAGTTTGTGTGTGTGTGTGTGTGTGTGTGTGTGTGTGTGTGTGTGTGTGTGTGTGTGTGTGTGTGTGTGTGTGTGTGTGTGTGTGTGTGTGTGTGTGTGTGTGTGTGTGTGTGTGTGTGTGTGTGTGTGTGTGTGTGTGTGTGTGAGACAAGTGGAATCCTGGAGTCAGTCAGTGCTGCTGTCAGACATCCACACACTAGCGAGCCTAGAGGGAAGCCGCGTCACTGCAGAAGTGTGTGTTTGTGTGCGGAGTGTATTTGTTTTTACCGCCTCACACATGCTCAGTGCACGACAAAACACACGCAGCCCTCTCGCCTCTAGCCTCTCGACACAGCAGCAACATTCTTTTTCATTTGCGTGTCTTCCAGATGTCTTGTCCTCTCTGTCACCCCTTCCTTCCCCGCTCCATTGTCGCCCCCCTCCCCCCTTCCCTCCTCCTCCACCACACACACACACCCACACAATCTTCCACCACCGCGCCCTGAGAATTGTCACAGCCCCTAACCGTATCAGCAGCACTGCTAGATTGGAAATAATACAAGAGCTCTCCCTCCATCAATGGAGAGATGGGGAGAGGGGGGAGAGAGAAAGGGGGAGGGAGAGAGGGCGAAAGAGGGGGGGGGAGAGGAGAGATGACAGAGACAAAGATAGACAAAGAGAAAGAATGAAGTAGCGTATAGGTTAGCTACTACAGTGCTGTTTTGGCCACGCTGTCAAGGTCAAAATGAACAGCCTTGATGGACTGCAAGGTCTCAACGGTATACCTTTTGGTCTTTGGTTTGCTTTGGACTGCAGGTGTGCTGAAATTTGCTGGATCTCAGGGATGTCTATGAAAACTCCCACCGAGCAGGGAGCTGTTACACACTGTCCGAGTGAAAGAGCCTGTAAAATGGGCCTACTGAGGAAAACCTCAGGGGGGTGGGTAGCTGGCTATAAGATGTAATGTGGTCTGTAGCAGCAAGCTGAAGGATGAGCTTGGAGGCTGTGCAGGTGTGCTAGCTTGGCTAGGTGTTTTGTACATGCTATTATGAGTCTTCCGGAACCACATTACAGAGCGATTCCTTTATAAATGCACATACACCAAATTAAATACAACACCTCTACATGCCCCTATTGGATGCACTTGAATGCTGACCAATAGGAATCGCACATTATGTGTCATACGTCCAGTGTTTTATGGCTTGTGTGCATGGTTCACTCTCAGGTTGGCTTGCCACTCTCTCCATCTTCTTATCTGTTGATGTGCCTCTCTATCTCTCTTCTCTCTCCCACTTTCTCCTCCCTTTCTATCTGTCTATTTCTTCTCCCCCTATCTGTCCACCATCTGTACATCAGGACCCCCACATGCAAAGCTGCACATCTTTCTTTCTTCTTCTGACACTCCCCGTCCCTGTCTCTCTCTCCTCTTCCTCCTCCTCTCTCGCTCTCCCTCTCTCATTCTCCCTCTCTCTCTTCTCTCTCTCTCCTCTTCCTCCTCCTCTCTCGCTCTCCCTCTCTCATTCTACCTCTCTTCTCTCTCTCTCCTCTTCCTCCTCCTCTCTCGCTCTCCCTCTCTCATTCTCCCTCTCTTCTCTCTCTCTCCTCTTCCTCCTCCTCTCTCGCTCTCCCTCTCTCATTCTCCCTCTCTCTCTTCTCTCTCTCTCCTCTTCCCCCTCCTCTCTCGCTCTCCCTCTCTCATTCTACCTCTCTTCTCTCTCTCTCCTCTTCCTCCTCCTCTCTCGCTCTCCCTCTCTCATTCTCCCTCTCTCTCTTCTCTCTCTCTCCTCTTCCTCCTCCTCTCTCGCTCTCCCTCTCTCAATCTACCTCTCTTCTCTCTCTCTCCTCTTCCTCCTCCTCTCGCTCTCCCTCTCTCATTCTCCCTCTCTCTTCTCTCTCTCCTCTTCCTCCTCCTCTCGCTCTCCTTCTCTCATTCTCCCTCTCTCTCTTCTCTCTCTCCTCCTCTCGCTCTCCCTCTCTCATTCTCCCTCTCTCTCTTCTCTCTCCTCTTCCTCTTCCTCCTCCTCTCTCATTCTCCCTCTCTCTTCTCTTCTCTCTCTCTCTTTCTCTCTCTCTGCTGTGCTGTGTGAGTAATAACCTTCCCCTCCTGGTGAACTCGGCTGATAATCCTGGGGAAGCAGTAAGAGCTCATTGATCAGCCTCGCCGACAGACCCACAAGCCCCAGCACAGAAACAACAAGCTTGCAACATACACACTGCTAGAGGGTCTGCATGTATTGCATACGTGTGTGTGTGTGTGTGTGTGTGTGTGTGTGTGCGTGCATGCGTGCGTGCATGCGTGCGTGCGTGCGTGTGTGTGTGTGTGTGGGGGAGTTTTGAATCACATGACACACGTAAGTCTACTGATGTCTATGTTTGTAGTGCTTGTTTAATGTAACATGTCATCTGCAGGTCAGTAGACTACCGTAAGTCTACTGATATCTATGGTTGTACTAATGTCAAATGCATGTTGAGTATTGTATGTCATCTGCAGAGGTTAAAAGCAGGTTAACACCTACCTTAAAGGAACAATCCGCAATTGCTACATACATTTTTGGACTTTTAAGTGAATGATACGGAGCCATTTATTCTTGACGAATATAACTTATGAACTGTCTAACCCCGTCAGAACCCAAAATATAAGCTTGTTTAAGTCCACTGTTTGTTAACAATGCATTTGTAAACAAACACTGTGGGCTATAACCTCAAAACATGGTTCAAATGATAATGTCGATCTCCTGCATGGTCACTCCTTGCATCCATAGCTCTGTCTATGAGTTTGAGAGCGGTTACATTTCTCAGTCCCTATCCCTAAGCTGTTGACCAAAACATTGTTTGGGTGTGAGCTTTGTTATTGTTTGAATTGCAGATTGCCCCTTTAGGTATACTAATGTCTATATACAGTACTTAGTGTAGGGTCTATGTTTAGTTAATGCTGTCGATTCCCCTCTATGTTCCTCTCCTGCTGTGACAAGCATGTGTGTGTATCGGTGTGCATGCGTTTGTGACTGCAGGGTTAATGTGTGTATACAGTATATGCCAGGGTTCCCCAACTTCCCCGAGTTTGGCCCTCGGGTGGTATTATTTGGCCCCCCAAGTCTTCTGAGCAATTAATAAATAAATATTCGTTTTTTTTGGTTTGGGCTTCTTGCGGTCAATTTGCAGTCTACAAATTATTTGTAATTATGTTCCGAGCCCCCAAACATCCGCTCAAGAACAAGACGGCCCGCGACTGAATCTAGTTGATGATCCCTGGTATATTCTGTATGTGTTATGCTGTCTATCTATCTATCTATCTATCTATCTATCTATCTGTCTGTCTGTCTGTCTGTCTGTCTGTCTGTCTGTCTGTCTAAAATCCAGAGACTCGAACCCTGGCCCAGCGACGGCCAAGGTAACACCTGAACCGTTCTGCCAACAGATCCTAACCTGTTGACGAGGTCGCAGAGTCTATGTTAAGGTCGCCACAATATCTACTACAATCCAGGGAAGGAAAAGCTCATGCTAAAGTAAACTTTTTTTGCGAGATCCAACCAAATTCACATAGAAATGTCGAAGAAATAGTAGATCTGTTCTATGTGCGCTATTTCTATGCTGCCGGTTCTTAAGTTTAATTTTGGGGTGTTTTATTTTCACACAGGTGAAAATACATTATTTTTGGTCATGGAAAATATATTTCACAGCAGTAAACTGAAATTAGGCAAACTATTCTAATTTTAGCAACGAGGAAATGGCAGAGCGATTTCTGCATATTGCATCTTTAAGGATGGTAACACTTTATGTAGCCTCCAAGTATGATGTTTTATTGGTTGTTATTAGCTTGTCTGAGCCTTTAAAATGTATTATCTTAATGATATGTCATGTTTCTGTATGTAGGACATTTTCAAAAGGGCTAACTCAAAATTGTTGTTATTTAGTCACGGCCATTATGAGATGATAATAAGACATAATAAGGGAGTCATACATGCTTATGTCACTTCTTATAATGCATTATAACTGCATCATAAAGCCTAAACGCTGAACTGTAATTCTGTACTTACCTTTGACTCTCTGGTGTCTGTGTTGGTGTGGCCCTGGATCCTACAACCTTTATAGTGAAAGAAATAGGTTTATATTACAAACCTGTGACACATAATACCTGCAGGGGTTAAAGTATTACCCTGATGATAAAACGCATCTGGGATTAATGCGAGGAAGTTGAATGTAATGACATTAATTAGTCTTATACTATTGGTTTTGTATGCTACATATACACTGATCTATGCAATCCCATTTGTCTTGTCCCTTTTTGAACACAACAATAAGCAGCTTTCGCGACTGATCAGAGTTAGAAGGCAGACAGAATAGCCAGCTATAGGACTATTTTAAACTGCGCTGCTTTTTCACTTAGGGAGTTTCACTATTCGTATTTTATAATGCATTATTTTGGTGCTGGTCTGTTTGTGAGTCGTCTTCTGATGGGATTTTCTCTGCTGCCTTGTTCCTAATGTACTATATCATGGTGAGTTCATTAGGTTTACGCTGCCTGCAGCAAACACATTTACGTCCCTGTTTTCATTTTCTACATTTCATTTTGCCCGTGATACACCACAGCACTGCCGACAGTGCGCAAAATGAAACCAAGTAAGTCAGTGTGGTGGCTGACTCTCTTCCTAGTGAGTAAGGCCTGAGGCGACACCTTGTGGGAGAAATAGAAAACTGCAACCACAACATAGAAAAACTAACTGCCAAGGATTTCCTATGGAAATTCCAATAAAGACAAACTGACACATGTGCTGGGACAAACTCTGCCAGAGAAACTCCCACCATTACTGTCTGTTTCCAACCAAAGGAATAACGAAGGCAGAACCAGACAGAACAGGGGTTGATGAAGATGCACTATTGAAGGCCCTTGAACACATCAAGGTCACACTATAAGTCAAGCAATGACCAATAAATTGAGTCTAACCAAGACAACACGGCATGACCACAAACTGACTAAACCTAAAAGAAACCTGCAACAGGTATTTGTGGTATCTAGGTGGTATGAGAAGGTGTTTCTAAGTGACGATTTTTCAAATTCTTTGCGAGTGACTTAATCGGAGGGTGGGTGTGCATTCTTGCGTGCGTGTGCCTGCCTCCATGCTTGCGTTTTGTATGTGTGTGTGTGTCTGCCACGGGAATGCGTTCTACGTGTATGTGTCCCATGTGCTTACTTGCTTGCGTGCGCCCAGGTGTCGGTTTGTGTGTTTTGCGGGAGTGAAGTGAAACGCAGTGTGGACATTGACAGATCACACAGGGTTGTACAATTGCAGGTTGCTGCGCCCTGCTGTCACTGGGCTCATCTGTCACTGGGCTCATCTGTCACCGAGGCAGGCCTAACTGGGAGGAAGGAGCCTACTCCTCCTCTTCTCCTCCTTTTGTCTGTCTGTCTGTCTGTCTGTCTGTCTCGTGTGTGTCTGTCTGTCTGTCTCGTGTGTGTCTGTCTGTCTCGTGTGTGTCTGTCTGTCTGTCTCGTGTGTGTCTGTCTGTCTGTCTCGTGTGTCTGTCTGTCTGTCTGTCTCGTGTGTGTCTGTCTGTCTGTCTCGTGTGTCTGTCTGTCTGTCTGTCTCGTGTGTCTGTCTGTCTGTCTGTCTGTCTGTCTCGTGTGTCTGTCTGTCTGTCTGTCTGTCTCGTGTGTCTGTCTGTCTGTCTGTCTCGTGTGTCTGTCTGTCTGTCTCGTGTGTCTGTCTCGTGTGTCTGTCTGTCTGTCTCGTGTGTCTGTCTCGTCTGTCTGTCTGTCTGTCTGTCTGTCTGTCTGTCTGTCTGTCTGTCTGTCTGTCTGTCTGTCTGTCTGTCTGTCTGTCTGTCTGTCTGTCTGTCTGTCTGTCTGTCTGTCTGTCTGTCTGTCTGTCTGTCTGTCTGTCTGTCTGTCTGTCTGTCTGTCTGTCGTGTGTGTGTGTGTGTGTGTGTGTGTGTGTGTGTGTGTGTGTGTGTGTGTGTGTGTGTGTGTGTGTGTGTGTGTGTGTGTGCCATTACCAGGGACCAGGCCTGGTCTTGCACCCGTGGTACCTTTGAGTTGTGATCTTTCTCAGTCACTTCTTCAGTGGAATAACACTGTATCAAGACATTGATGAAAGGGAAAAGAGAATAATTGGCAGATGTGTAAGAGGAAGGAGACAATATATTTTATTATCTTGGCCATGGTGTTGTACTGACTGGGGGATCTTTCTGGAGCTGAACTTGGCACACAGGAGACCGTGACAGACAGTGAGCTGGATCATCTTCAGACGACCGCTTCATCCACCAGCACTTCCTTACAGACACACACACACACACACACACACACACACACACACACACACACACACACACACACACACACACACACACACACACACACACACACACACACACACACACACACACACACACACACACACACACACACGCACACACACACACACACACACAGACACACACACATCACTACAGACCCTCCTTAGAAACACAACAGTCCCCTTCCTCCTTCTCCTTCCTCCCTCCCTCTCCGTTTCTCCATCCCTCCCTCTGCACCCCCCCCCCCCCCCTCTCTCTCTCTCTCAACCCCTCTGAGAACGATTTGACAATTGGCCAAGGTACTTTAGCAACGTCGCCCTCTGCAGGTAGCTCCAGGTTTTGTTGATCAGTTGAGGACAGAAACAGGAAAAGTCAATTACACCAGACACAGTAATTCGTCTCTCACAGTCTGACAGCAACACAGCACCAGAGAATGAATATATGACACAATATCATCAATATCATCAATATCAATTTAGCATTTAATTTATCTATTTTCTAAAAATCTTTTTTTACTTTATTGACTCTAGTTTAAAGAACAAAAATATGACAAAACTTGAAATGTGAAAAATAATCTGTATGTAATTTGATTTAAGTGTCAAACACGATTTAACTAAATTGAACAAAAATATGAACGCAAAATGTAAAGTGTTGGTCCCATGTTTCATGTGCTGAAATAAAAGATCCCAGAAATTGTCCATACGCACAAAAGCTTATGTAAATTTCTTTACATCCCTGTTAGTGAGCATTTCTCCTTTGCAAAGATAATCCATAATCCATCATCCGTGGCATATCAAGAAGCTGATGAAACAGCATGATCATTACACAGGTGTACCTTGTGCTGGGGACAATAAAAGGCCACTCTAAAATGTGCAGTTTTGTCACACAACACAATGCCACAGATGTCTCATGTTTTGAGGGGGCGTGCAATTGGCATGCTGACTGCAGGAATGTCCACCAGAGCTGTTGCCGGAGAATTTCATGTTCATTTCTTTACCATAAGCTGCCTACAACGTTGTTTTAGAGAAGTTGGCAGTACATCCAACCGGCCTCACAAACCGCAGACAATGTGGATGGCGTCGTGCGGGCGAGCAGTTTGCTGATGTCAACGTTGTGAACAGAGTGCCCCATGGTGGCGGTGGGGTTATGGTATGGACAGGCATACACTACGGACAACGAACACAATTGCATTTTATTGAGAAAGAAATACCATGACGAGGTCCTGAGACCCATTGGGAGGCCCATTTTTATAAAGGTATCTGTGACCAACCGATGCATATCTGTATTCCCAGTCACGTGACATCTACAGATTAGGGCCTGATTCATTTCTTTCAATTGACTGATTTCCTCATATGAACTGTGACTCGGTTAAAATCGTTGAAATTGTTGCATGTTGCGTTCATATTTATCCAGTATAAATCAATGCTCTACAATTAAAAATATTATTTGATAAACCTTTGTATACCAGCTCAACAACATCTCTACAAGACTCTACAACGACTACAACTCCTTACTCCCTATAGGTTAGCAGCAGCTGTCTCACCCTGAGGGCTCCATTGCTATTGCAGATGCTTTATGACCGGCAATTTAGCCTCAGCTGCTATCTGAGCCATCTCTGGAATGGACACGCTAGAATCAAATGCAATAAAGCACAGAGTGCCACAGACTGCAGAGAAAGAAGGGGGGGGAAGAGAAGGAACAAGCTTGTCTGGACAGCCATTGACAAAAGGAGGGAGTTTGAAGGGGGGGGGGGGGTTCCCCCTAAGGACCTTTACACTGACAGAAATTCTCTCACTCACACACACACACAGAGAGAGAGAGAGAGAGGGAGTGAGAAAGAAACGAAAACAGACAAACACACACACCCTTGCCCCGCAGCCAATTTTCTCAGGCTCTAGGCAAGACAGGCGCCCCGGTTCCAGTATCGCAGAAACGTCTGGCCTCCTGGGGTTTTTACGCATGACAGTGTCTAGGGTTTACAGAGAATGGTGAGACAAACAAAAAACATCCAGCCAGCGGCAGTCCTGTGGGTGAAAACAGCTCGTTGATGAGAGGTGGAAGGAGAATGGCAAGAATCGTGCAAACTAACAGGAGGGCCACAAACAGACAAATAACGGCGCAGTACGACAGTGGTGTGAAGAACAACATCTCAGAATGCACAACTTGTCGGTCCTTGTCACAGATGGACTATTGCAGCAGACGACCACACCGGGTTCCACTCCTATCAGCTAAAAACAAGAAGAGTCTCCAATGGGCACGTGATCACCAACACTGGACAACTGAGGAGTGGAAAATCATTGCCTGGACCAACGAATCCTGGTTCCTGTTGCATCATGCTGAAGTCAGTGTCAGGATTTGGCTTAGCAGCAAGAATCTATGGCCCTATCCTGCCTAGTGTCAACGGTACAGGCTGGTGGCGGTTGTGTAAGGGTGTGGGGAATGTTTTCCTGGCAGACGTTAGGTCTCTTGATTCCAATTGAGCAATGTTTGAACGCCACACCTTGCAGAATGCATGCCACAAAGAATTCAAGCTGTTCTAGAGGCAAAGGGGTGTCTGACCCGTACTAGATTGGCGTACTTAATAAACTGGCCACTGAGGGTGTATACAGTGCCTTCAGAAAGTATTATTTCGCCACATTTTGTTGCATTACAGCCTTATTCTATAAATTGATTACATCGCTTTTTTCCCTCATCAGTCTACACACAATACCTCATAATGACAAAGCAAAAAATATTTTTTTACATTTTTGCACATTTATTCAAAATAAAAAACGGAGATATTACATTTACATAAGTATTCAGACCCTTTACTCAGTAGTATGCTGAAGCCCCTTTGGCAGCGATTACAGCATTGAGTCTTCTTGAGTATGACTCTACAAGCTTGGAACACATGTATTTGGGGAGTTTCTCAGATTCTTCACTGCAGATCCTCTCAAGCTCTGACAGGTTTGATGGGGAGCGTCGCTGCACAGCAATTTCTAGGTCTCTCCAGAGATGTTTGATCGGGTTCAAGTCCGGGCTCTCACTGGGCCACTCAAGGACATTCAGAGACTTGTCCTGAAGCCAATCCTACGTTGTCTTGGCTCTGTGCATAGGGTCGTTGTCCTTTGAGAGGTGAACCTTCGCCCCAGTCTGAGGTCCTGAGCGATCTGGAGCAGATTTTCATCAAGGATCTCTCTGTACTTTTCTCTGTTCATCTGTACCTCGATCCTGACTAGACTCCCAGTCCCTGACACTGAAAATCATCCCGACAGCATGATGCTGCCACCACCATGCTTCACCGTAGGGATGGTGCCAGACGTGACGCTTGGCATTCAGGCCAAAGAGTTCAATCTTGGTTTCATCAGACCAGAGAATCTTGTTTCTCATGATTGGTGGAGTGCTGCAGATTGGTTGTCCTTCTGGAAGGTTCTCCCATCTCCACAGAGGAACTCTAGAGCTCTGTCAGAGTGACCATCGGGTTCTTGGTCACCTCCCTGATCAAGGCCCTTCTCCCCCAACTGCTCAGTTTGGCCGGGTGGCCAGCTCTAGGAAGAGTCTTGGTGGTTCCAAATTTCTTCCATTTAAGAATGATGGAGGCCACTGTGTTCTTGTGGACCTAGTGCCAACTGTAAAGTTTGGTGGATGAGAAATAATGGTCTAGGGCTGTTTTTCATGGTTCAGGCTAGGCCCCTTAGTTCCAGTGAAGGGAAATCTTAATGCTACAGCATACAATAACATTCTATACGATTATGTGCTTCCAACTTCGTGGCAACAGTTTGGGGAAGGCCCTTTCCTCTTTCAGCATGACAATGCCCCTGTGCACAAAGCGAGGTCCACACAGAAACGGTTTGTCGAGATCGGTGTGGAAGAACTTGACTGGCCTGCACAGAGCCTTGACCTCAATCCCATCGAACACCTTTAGGATGAATTGGAACGCAGACTGCAAGCCAGGCCTAATCGCCCAACGTCAGTGCCTGACCTTACTAATGCTTGTGGTTGAATGGAAGCAAGTCCCCGCAGAAATGTTTCAACATCTAGTGGAAAGCCTTCCCAGAAAAGTGGAGGCTGTTAGAGCAGCATAATGGGGACCAGCTTCATGTTAAGGCCCATGATTTTGTTAATGTAGTGTATATTTATATTCCGGACTCTGACATCGCTCCTTCTGATATTTCTTAAATTCTTTCTTTTTACTTTTTGGATTATGTGTGTATTGTTTTGTATTGCTATGCATTACTGCACTTTTGGAGCTAGAAACACAAGCATTTCACTGCACCTGCGATAACATCTGCAAATCTGTATACGCGACTAATTAACATTGATTTGATTTGACATGATATGGTTGCTTCGTTCTCCCCCCTTGTCTCTGCCCCCCTCTCCCATCTCTCTTTTTCTCCCCCCTTCTCTCTGCCCCCTCTCTCCCATCTCTCTTTTTCTCCCCCCATCTCTCTGCCCCCTCTCTCCCATCTCTCTTTTTCTCCCCCCTTCCCTCTGCCCCCTCTCTCCCATCTCTCTTTTTCTCCCCCCTTCTCTCTGCCCCCTCTCTCCCATCTCTCTTTCTCCCCAACTTCTCTCTGCCCCCCTCTCTCTCATCTCTCTTTTTCTTCCCCCTTCTCTCCCATCTCTCTCTTTTTCTCTCCCCCCTTCTCTCTGCCCTCTCTCTCATCTCTTTCTTGCTCCCCCCCTTCTCTCTGCCCCCTCTCTTCCATCTCTCTCTTTCTCCCCCCTTCTCTGCCCCCCTCTCTCCCATCTCTCCCCTTATTTTCCTCTCTGCCCCCCTTCTTTCTAGCCCCTCTCTCCCATATCTCTCTCTTTCTCCCCCCTTGTCTCTGCCCCCCTCTCCCATCGCTCGCTTTCTCCCCCCTTCTCTCTGCCCCCCTCTCTCCCATCTCTCTCTTTCTCTCCCCCCTTCTCTCTGCCTCCCTCTCTCCCATCTCTCTCTTTCTCCCCCCCTTCTCTCTATCTCTCTTCCCCTTCTCTCTGCCCCCCCTGTCTTTCTCTTCACATACACAAAGTCGTTGTATTTCTGCCAGTGGTAGGTAGCTGCTGGGACAAAAACACATCAGTTTCCAGACAGACAGCCCAGAGCTCAGCTGTGTTTGGAGACAGAGCAGATGTACCACTACCTGCCTCCAGCACAAGAGATAAGGGCCAAGATTCCCCCCTCACTCTTTCGTTCTCTCTCCTTTTATTCTTGTCCCTTTACCTCTCACTCCGCCTCTCTTCTCGTCTCTTCCCCTCTCCCTCTCCCTCCTTTTTTAGACTTCACTTCTGCTCTCTCTATCTTCCCTTCTGCTCTCCTCTCTCTCTCTCACTAAGGCCCTGCAACTCACCCACTTAAGGGAACAAAACGATACACCAGAGACCCACTCATTGTTGAGCAGGACAGAGACAGCTGGGGGAGAAAGAACAGACAAAAGGGTAGATAGAAAAAGAAGACAACACTCGCACTACAGACAGGGGAAACAGTAGTAACAAATACAGGGAGTATGTATCCCTTTTTACAATCAATCACACCATGACAGGTCTGAAAGCCTGCCAACTGATACCTGAAGACCTGTCCTGAGGTGGCCTCGATGCAGTACAAGTCTCTGTATAACTCAATTGCAAAGCTTGCCTGAAGTGTCAGATGGGTGGGTTTGCACTTATGTGACAATTCTATTGGTTCCATTGTACCAGGCAAGCTCAATCAAGTCCAGGTGAAGTATTTGGGTACAGTGTTGCAAGTCGGTTTCATGTCGACTTCCTAGGCTCTGTTTACACAGGTAGACCAATTCTGATCTTTTTTCCACTAATTGGTCTTTTGACCAATCACATCAGATCTTTTCACATCAGATCTTTAATAGAGCTAATTTGATTGGTCAAAAGGCCAAATAGTGAAAAAAACATCACAACTGGGCTTCCTGTGTAAGCGCAGACCTAGAGAGGCAGCTGTAAATATAGCTTTTAGTGGGGCGTATTAAAACCTGTTTATGATTCTATTGCTATGTCTGTAGCAATGGACTAGACTCAACCATGCTGTCTCTAGATCTGTGTTGGTGGCCTCACCCCGCACCCTCACTGTTAGCCTGCAAACACACACACACACACACACGCACACGCACACGCACACGCACACACACACACACACACGCACACACACTTATATCTAGCTTACACGTTTGTGTGTTTTATTCTTATCTGACCTACTATTGATTCTGTGCTTTTTGTAAAATATCTATACTGGACTTTCTTGATATTGAACACTGCATTGTTGACATTGAGCTTGTAAGTAAGCATTTCACTACTCTTCCTGGGGTCCACACAGGTTGTATCCTGTGAACGTGACTAATAAACATTGATTTGCCTTGACACACACACCACATGCCACACCACTTAGCCAAACAAGCTCACACACATTACACAACAGTCGCACGCACATGTAAACACACACTCTACCCGCCGTCTTTCTCAGAATGGCTCGGGGTACTTCTGATTTACTGCAGAGTAAATGGCTTTAGTTGCTCATGTCACTCCAACACCTAAACAACTGACAGGCTACTCATAAATAAAGCTTAGCCAGAGTCTGCTGCATGGGTTATCTACACCTGCACTATCTCTTAAACTAACATGTTACATGTCTCCACTCTATGTTTCATCACTCAGGAGAGAGGAGAGAGGAGGGAAGATGAAGGAGCCAGATGGGGGAGAGGGGATGGGGGTTGGAGCGGGGACTTCAAAGTTCCAAGGCCCAGAGAGAGGGTTGAGGGTCTTGGGAGTGGTTTTGGGGCCCGCGGGGGAGTTGGCTCATCACAGGCGGGGCCCACAGAGGGGCGGGGCCGGCCTGGGTTGTTCTCTTCGGGACTGTGGGAGCCAGTGGTGTGGTCCTGGCCTGGGGCTGGGAGCGTCCCTAGCCTCTGGCCACAGTCATGTACAGACACAAACCTGGCCACAGAACCAGGCAGCAGTAAACCAAGCAGCTGGAAAAAATCAAGGGAGGAACACAGCCGCAAGCTCTTCTCCCCCACTTCTCCCTCCATCATAAATCGCCCTTCTTTGTCTCTTATCTCTTTCACTGGGTGAAAACTTATCCTCTTCCATTAAGAATGATGGATCTCAGGCTCTTAGTGCTGTAAGAGCCTCTGGGGTTACTGGTCGTTCAGTTAGATATCCTTTCTACTGAAAGCAAGAGGTAAATAGCCTCCAAAAATGTTGCCTCTAAAATCCTAAAGAGCACAGGCATCTATTTCTGTCCACTTCAAGCACTGCCTTCACAGAGAGCAGGAGGGAAAATGGCCTACATTTGACCTTTTTTTATTTTATTTAACCTTTATTTAACTAGGTTAGACAGTTACAAACGAATTCTTATTTACAATGACAGCCTACCGGGGATTCAGGGGCAGTAGGCAGATTTATTCACGTTCAAGCAATGATTTGGCTTGGATTTGGCTTGGATTTGGCTTGGACTATTTGTAACATTTGCATAGCTTGTTGCTGCATATAAAAACGAATTTACATAATCTTGGCTTTGTATTTCCAACTGTAAGTAAATATGACGCCGAATGCAGGAGATATATCTCAATATAACTAGATTTGACAGAATCTTGCTCCCTCTGGTGGGCATTTTTAGAATATTTCTAAATATGATTTGTTAGCTCTCTAACAAGTCTATCCAGTAGCCTACAGTTGCACTGCATGAAAAAAATGCATTTTGAAGACACAGCTGTTAACACAAACACATCACTCAACATTATGTCTGACAATTCGTTTATTGAATACTCGTTTTAAATGCTAAGAAGAGTGAAGTACTGCAGCTAACTGGCTCTGGTCTGTTTGAAATGAATGGGAGAACAAAGTCTGGTAGAAGATGTTAAGAGTTCCTTTGCACATGTTACAACAGCTACCTGAGTGGGCTACAACACATGTTACTAGGAGTGCCTGTGTGTTGTAATGGGGCGGTGCAGCTGAAGGAGATGGATGGCTTTGCTTGTAGCGTGACACTCAAAAGGTAACGTCAGTGCGTTGCGTTCTGGCACTAATTTCACCAATCAGGGCTGAGGAATCTCGAGGAATCTAGCCCAAACATTGGTGCGCCAACCTCCAAAACAGTCCACTGAGGGGTGACGCCCTCTAGTGGTGATATCCTGATATGACAATGGCCAGAGCCCTCGTTCAGCAGCCTTGCAGGGTGAGCCAATCTTTTGAATTATTTGAAAAGTGATACATCCGCATTGTGTTAATACCCACTTCAACCTGAACCAGCTTTAATCATTTATAAATGTGCGTGTGTGTGTGCGCAGGTATGAGTGCATGCAAGTTTATGTACGTAGCCTACGGTGCGTGTGTGTTTAGACCATACATGCATGGTTTCAGTCAGTGTTGGGGATGCTTATCTGAAAATATAGTTTACCAAACTACCAATTAGTTCAAACTGGAAGAAATTAAGCTAAACTAAAGCTACCAGTAAAACCTTTTAGATATAAAGTCCCCTGTTTTGGGGACCTACGTGTTTTTTATTACCGGATATGTGGACCTCATAGTAGCGGTAGCCCTGATTCTCACGGACACATGACAATGTCTCTTCTGCCTGTGTGACGCAGATGTCAAATCAAATCAAATGGTATTAGTCAAATGCGCCGAATACAACAGGTGTTACAGTGAAATGCTTACGTACGAGCCCCTAAACAACAATGTAGTTGGAAATAAAATATAAATCAGAATAAGAAATTAAAGTAACAAGTAATTGAAGAGCAGCAGTAAAATAACAATAACGAGACTATATACAAGGGGGTGCCGGGTAATATGTACATGTAGGTAGAGTTATTAAAGTGACTGCATAATGGTAACAACAGAGAGTAGCAGCGGTGTAAATGAGGGGGGCAATGCAAATAGTCTGGGAAGCCATTTGATTAGATGTTCAGGAGACTTATGGCTTGGGGGTAGAAGCTGTTTAGAAGCCTTTGTGCCTCTGACACCACTTGAAGCTGGGACGTCCTGCCTACCATTTATTTCGCTCTTCTGGCTGTCCATCAACTCCTGGCTCAACCCTATGTCACAGCCACTAACAATGCATATGCCTGGTATACTACAACTCAGCAATTTCCTTTTTTTTTTACCAAAAGGTGAGATTTTAACCTTTCTTGGAGTATGCAGCATTACTAGTTGTTGTTTATGGCCCTCATGATAAATAATTACTTTTGGGGATTACATAGATTACATTTACGATTACATTTAGTTACATTTAAGAGGTAATCTATAGTTGCTACATCCACTTATAAATGAATTATATATGCCCATTGATTCTTGAAGAATATAACGTATAAATGCCTCATGAGCTTAGTTCAACTGTTGTACCCCATCAGAACACAAAATATTTGCTTGTTTTACGCCAATGTTTGTAAGCAAAGTAAATGTAAACAAATGCCATACAGCCTAAAAACATGGCTAAAACTATACTTTTGGTATCATGGATGGTACCATGATTCAATCCATAGTCCTGTTTGTGATTTTGAGAGTGGTTACATTTATCCAGCCCGTTCCCTCAGCTTTTTACCGAAACAGGAGTGGGGAGTCCTCTTTGTTATTGTTTAAACTATTTATTGTCCCTTTATAAAATATATCGTTTACTTAACGTTACTTTTATAAAATATATAGTTTACTTAACGTTACTTTGAAAAATGATATGTAAATCTGAAATGGCGGACTACAAATCGCAAGAACAGATCACTTTGGGGTCACATTTTAAGAGTGTGTGTAAATGAGCCTCTATAAAACATGATATTTCCTACTTCACCCATATTTTATTTTTGCTAAAAATAGGTAGGGTGTAGATCCAGCAGTTGGCTGCACCACTATATGGCAACAACAACAACACAAACTACTGAAAACACTACCTAGATTTCAATTGATTTTGACTACCACTGGAAAATGTAGTGAAATTACTAGTTGAACTACATGTAGTTCACTACACACCAACACTGGTTACAGTGCACTTGTGCTGTGGGCACACCTATAGCTCCTCGTGCTGTGCTCCACCCACTGGACAGTAAAGGCACATAAAGCCTAGTAAATTGCAGGAGGGTAATAAAACAGCCATAAAACGCCAAACATAGTACATGAATCAATCAGCAAAGAGCACTGGGTGTACTGTGTTGAGCTGGAGGAGCTGGTTGAGCTGCTGAGAGGGAAATCATTTCTAGGGTTTATCAGCTCAGTAGTTGCAAATCCCATACTAAGGGCCAGGGGGCAGTGTGGGGCCAAGAGGGTAGGGCTGTTCCCTTCCCACCACACCCGAACCTCAGCAGGCATGATGTGATCAGCCCCGCCGCCACTGTTATATTTTTAACGCTATGAAACAAATGGGTTGATACACTCATTTTCAGTGTACACTAATTTCACAATTTACAGTTAAACAAGCAAATAAAGTGATTGAGTGGTAAAGTTATAGGCCTACTCTCAGTGGTGGGAATAGGGACCCCCAGCTTTCAAAATGTTGGCTTTTTTCTGCAGAACGCTAACTGGGGCATTTTTAAGAACTCATAGCATGTTGATTAAGGGGGTTGGGTTAAATGCGGAAGACACATTTCAGTTGAATGCATTCAGTTGTACAACTGACTAGGTATCCCCGTTTCCTTTCATAGCCCTTGCCTTCCAGCCCCTCCAGTCCCTCTCCTCCTGCCTCCTTCCCTCCCTCTTCCATCCTTCAGCCTCCCTGTGGCGGCTGCAGAAAGAGACGCCTGCTCAGGAGCACCTGGATTTATGTAGGGGAACCAGACGCAGCAGGTGTTGTAAACTCAAGGCCCAGTGGGTTGGCAGTCAGTAGAATGGAGCAGCTTCAGGAGGGCTGTAAGTGTACCCAGTGGTCAGACTTTATTACAGACAGAAATACACCTCAGCACCCACCCCCCCTCAGTCTTTCACATCTCTCTCCCAATCTTTCACTTCTCTCTCTCTCTCTCTCCCTCTGTCTCCTCCACTTCTCCCCCCCTCTTTCTCGCTCTCTCCTACTCTCTCTCCCCCTCTCTCAATATCTCTCCCTCTCCTACTCTCCTTTTCTCCCATCTCTCAATCTCTACCTCATTCTCTCTCATGTCTCGCAACCTTTCTCTCTCTCTCCCCCAGCCAATAGGAAACAGATGAGATACTTAGTCCGAGGCGGCCCTCCTTTGCCCTTCCTGTTGTCAAGGCAACACATCTGACATACATTTGCACATAGTTTGGAGTAAAGTCTCCTTTTTCGAGCAGACCGTTTTGAAAGTAACAACACACTCAGGAGAGGAAGTCTTTTCAAGTTGAAAGTAGCACGGTTATTTATTACAGTTGGGATTAGGATAACGTTCTTGAACCTAGATATACTGTCCAGTAGCTCTGAGATGTGAAAGAGGTGTATATTTCCCACCTTCTTACCTGGATCAATAGTTCACCTCAGGGAAATAAAGACTATACCATCCATGTTGTATCCCTGACCAGATAAAAGATGACACCCTAGTCTAGCGCCATCATGGAGGAAATATAGTCAAGATCATTATGAGATGACAATAACACATTATAAGAGGGTAATAGGCCTGCATGCTTATGACAAGCCTTACAATGCATTATAACTGCATCGTAATGCACCTTACCGGCAAGCTTCAAGTGTTACAGATCAATTCAATTTCCCTTTCTACTCTAGTTTAAAATGATCCCTTCCAAAATTGCATGATATACTGTACCTTTCCGACACGGAGTCAGCCTTTTTACAACAACTCACTGAAACAAACCAGGTGGAGGCATGCCATCATGGAGAGGTCAGTAGTGGAAACACATGAAACACGTGACGCTGTCTCTCCTCTCTTTGCTCTTATCATGTCTAGTAGATGGTCAAATGCTACGTGGTAAAACGGACCATTAAACCTTGCCGTATCAATATTGTAACATGTATGTCAGGCTGAGTCAGGAAACCAGGGCAGGGTGCCACAGTGGTTCAAAGGCCTAGATACAGAGGGAGAGAGGGAGGGTGAGTGGTGAGAGAAAGGAGAGATAGAGAAGGGGAGAGGGAGTGAGAGATGTAATTTTTTATTATATCCTAATTATTTTGTGTATTGTATTGCTTTGGCAACATTTGATCGTTCCTGTCATGCCAATAAAGAATATTTGAATTTGAGAGAGAGGAGCTGAAGTTGGTGAGGAAAGATTAGGGGAGGGTATGGTGGTGTCTGGTGTCTGGTGGTGGAGAGGCCATCTGTTCTGTCTGCTCCCCAAATTCACTCACATTTCCTGGATTCCTGCCACGCTAATCTGGGCTACTTTGGGAAGATTGGCTTTATTTCTGGCCAACAGAGAAGAGACGAGATGGACTTGATGTGGAATGTTAGTATGGTGGCCTGTGTGGTCCAGCGGTGAGAGCCACTGACTCTGGCATACATGTATGAGTCGGCATGGGTTCGAATCCATCCCACTGCCCTTTGACTCACCCTTACCTGAACACATCTCTTCAATAAAGCAAAAAAAATACAAAATACCTTCAACATTTTTTTGATGTATTATGGTCATGTGGCTCTTCTCAACCACTAGAAATGAAGGATCTGATGATGACACACTGTCTATGATCAAATACATTCTCAACGTAATTAAAGATACTTCCTACTTCTGATATAAAGGGCTTGGAACTGTTGTGAATGCATTACGCATGCGGGTCATTCTATGAAAATGGTGGCTTTTTGAACAGCCAACTTTTACAAATTTGAAATCTTTTTTTTAAAATCCAAACTTATAGTCAGATAATAGTTAACCCCTTAACATTATAAATCAACATAAATGACATCAACATATTTTTACTACATTACATTTTTGTTTAAATGCTTGTGCTGCCTTTTTGTCACTGGTGTTACCTATATTTTAGATGACAATTCAGGCTTTCCAGAATGTAATTTCAGTCTTTAATTCGCATATAAAATCAAAGACAGAAAAAGTTCATGATAATACTAAGGAATTATTTGGATGAGTAATAATTGACTTGAAACATGTAACATTCTATTGTCTGACATTTTTCCATTTGTACTATAGTTTTTCTTTTTTGTAACATTAGAAATAATTGAGGTGGAGTCGTCAAAATTGAATGATCATATCCTTAAAACGTTTACTAATGAATGTAGCAACAGTTCGGTAGATACAAAAAAACGTATTCAATGCAATTGGGCAACTCTGACGCCAGAGCACCAATATGCCATACAGTAATAACAGTGACACAATGTGAAACCAGTGACACACGCAAGATCATTTCAAACACATTTTTATCAATTTATTAGTACTATTTTGAATTACAAATCATTTCAGATTTCATGAGGTGGGTTGATTTAATATGAACATTAAAACGAGGGTTATTGGTCAAAGATTAAGACCGAAAGATGAAGCCTATTGACTAAAATGTGTCTTTCATAACACGCCATTGTCATGCAAACATATTAAACATGTCCACTAGAACATTAGAAACATCAACATTGAACATAAACTTAAACTGTTTTCCTAACCACACTGATACCAACATTTTGTCTGCAATAAAACATGTTCATGGAATTTGTCCTGTATTGTTCTTCACTTTTACTTCAGATATGTTTGTCTTTGCCATGTTATTGTGTCGTGTCCATCTCTTATCATCTCTGAGCCAATCTCCATTGCTTTCTAGCTACTGACGGCGTCTTCACCAGTAGCCAGTTCACGTCTGCCACTTTCACACAGTCAGGTGCTCCTCCAAGTACTTCCAGATACTGTGGCAAATTGAATCTGATCTTTTGTTCACTGGCAGCGGCTCTGGCATCAGACAAACAATCTGGTCATCCCCATACCAGATATCATCTCTTGGGCTTGGCCAGTAGAACTTGTTGACACCATTGCTGTGCTTGCACTTAACTTTGACATGATGTTCTTCAACCTCCTGTATAATGCCAGTGTTGTTCGTCGTAGTTCACGATACACCACTGTCCACTGTGGTGAGACTCGATGACATCCGGACAAAGTGGAGCTGAGGTATCCAGGTCGATGACATCCGGACAAAGTGGAGCTGAGGTATCCAGGTCGATGACATCTGGTTGATGTGGAGGAGAGATCACGGCCATTAGCCGGCATTGTCGGGATGGTGACTTCTTGGGAGTCCATAACATGGGCAATCCCACACACCTTCCGCTGCTTGGCAGAGACAACTTCTGTCTCTATATTGTAGGATGCCAAGTGTGATACTTACAACCTGGTGCATTCGCATGGTTCCTTTTATGGTAACCAGAGATACCTCAGACATCTTCTGTGACTTTCTCTCCACCTCTTCCTCGCTGACATAATGCAACTGTATTTGACTGCCAGAGTCCCTCAACTCCTGGTAGAAAGACATTGCATCCGTTATGTCTCTCCCGTGGCGGACCAAGAGGTCGGCTGACCTCTTTAATGAACCTCCCACTCCATCCGGAGCACCTTTTCCGTGACTGGCCTCAAAAAAGTTCCTCGTAGTCCCCTGGAAGCCCTTCTTGTAAGGTTCTGTGCAAATCATGTAGAAGTTGCCCTTCTGTTTATATTGTGTGGCAGGGCCATCACTGAAGAAATGAAGGTGTTGCATGGCAGGGTACTGGTGTTTTATCATGTCCAGGTGAGCCCATATGGCTGCTGGATCATGCCTTCTGCTGGGTGAGATGGTGCAGAAGGAGATGGGGGGCTCCTCTGCCACATAGAGGACACCAGTGTGGAAATTCAAATTGTTAACATATGAAGAGAGAGTGCACACTCACCGTGTGCTTTTCAAAATAGTCTCGTCTCCAATGAACCTTTGACCCAGGAAGAATTTGGTGGTGGTTTTTATACATTTTAACACTAGTGACATGAAATTGAGGGACAGCTATTACTCGTAAAGTATTTGTAATATTTAATTATAATTTTTTTTTTAAGTAGTCCACTAAATAACTAATACAAAGGAAAGTATTATAGTTATTTTGGGGTCATTATCTCACATTTTTAAGTGTTTTTCCTGGTGTATAAGGCCGGGACAGGAAAGCCTCCATTTTCGTAGAGTTACCCATGCAAATATCCAGAGTAAGAAGGATTGATCATCTACACCACACTTAAACTATGTAACACTAATCCCATGAGCATCAAAAGTCCACTGTGCTTTGTAAACCTGTTTCCTCTTGTGGAAAGGATTCTATTTTGAATCAAAGACACTTTTAAAAAATTGCCAGATCCAACTCCAACTGCTTAATCAATGAATATGAGAACTACATCTTGTGATGAAAGAAATATCGCAGTTGGAAATCTAGAGGATTTCACAGGCTCTTAGAACCATAAGCCCCCATGAAAAGAGTGTGTTTCCTTCTAATGGCCATTTCAGTTACCGTCTGACATCTCCAGTTGAAATGTATGAAGTGTAGACAGAGCAGACCTGGGTTAAAATAGTATTTGAAATCTTGACACATTCGATTGAGCCTGCCTGGGGTGCAAGATGAGCAGTGTTTGCACTTTTGGAACTTCTCCACTTTTCCAGCTGAGTCAAGCACAGTTAAATTATTTGAAAGTAAAATCAAATCTTATTTGAACCCAGGTCTGGTGCATAGGTTAACATTAGACAGATGTGGCCATTTGTTTTTTTTCTCTCCATTGCCAAATGTGGCTTCTTAGTTCTACAGTCACAGCTGTTTTTTTTTTTTTTTTTTTTTTTTACTTGATCCCCCATATTGAAACCTCAAGCGTATAATACCATTCATTGAGAGAGTGTAACGTTAGATACTTCATGGCGAAGCATTATGCTCGGATAGAGGGAAAGCAGAAACGGTTCTCCGCTTGGCTCTAGCATGCCTTGATCAGTGGTGGGCGGTGGACATGCAGCACCCAGTCAGGGGTTTGGGCAGGGCTAAGAGCCAGAGACCCAGAACGTGTCTAGGCTAAATGTGAGCGGATTAATGCTCACCACACATTTGACCTCTTTAGGAAATACAAGCCGACTTTTCAACGTAAAAGGGCGCCAATAAGGCTCTGTAGTAAAATGCAGGGTCACATGCTGTCTGAAACAGCCCAAGTCAGGCAGCCGTGATTCCTTTGGGCCAAGGGAGGACAGGGGGCACAAAGCTGAGGAGTGAGGCAGGGGGCCTGAGGCTGGGTGATGGAGGATTGTCAGCCGTGATTATTTCCGGCCAAGGGAGGACAGGGGGCGCAAAGGGGCTAGGTGGTGATGAAGAATAGGATAGGGCCAAGGAGCAGGTGTGTACTTTTGATTGTCCTTCCCCTTTTTTCTTTTAAGCCTCAGAATATCTACACTTTCAGCTGTGTGTGTGTGTCCTCCTCAGTGAGGACATCATGGGATGCAGGTATCTTTTCAGTTTTCCACTGAGATCTAATGGTGACTGGCTGCATATCATCACCCTCCCTGTTAGCATATCTGTATTTTCACTCTGGCTGAGGCTCTATTCCGACATCCATCCTAGCACACAACTTAGAATGAAGCTATGTATTGGCCATGTATTCTAACTGCTGTTCTAGGGTAGATATTAGACAATGCAACCTCCAAAAGGATCCCGTTTAAATGGCTGATCTACATAGCCTGTTTGTGGTACTTCAAAGTCAATCCCTGCTGAGAATGCATTTTCCAACACAAGGGAAGCTCATTATATTCCTTAATTAGCCTCTGAATCACATTGTGCAGCTGCCTGGTAACTTAGGCGTGTCTAATAGGAATTTACACATGGCAAAGAGAGCTCCATCCCAGAAAAAAACTTATTTGAACTGTTGTTAAAATGTTCAGGAAATCCATTGCGACAGTCCCAATCTCCATGTGTAATTTACCAACATGGACGATAAAATGAATCAGGATTCATTTGGGTTTTAGAGCTCTCCTCTTAGCTGCTGCACTGTAAATAAGGAGGACCTGGATTGTATTCATTAGGGCACAATGGAATACGAAAACTTCTTATTGTACAAGTTCAGGTAAATCTAGTTGTCTGTCCCTCCCTGTTTTAGTCCATTTTCTTCCATTTGGAGCCTGATGAATACTACCCATGGATCAGTCGCTGCACGGTGGTCAAGAAGAGTGCGCTGGAAAACTATTTGGTCAATCCATAGTATTTGTTACAGTCCAAAGAGTCACACTACTTAATATGATGGATCCCATACTTTTTCTTCTAACGATGTATTACGTTCTTATAATGTATTGCTACGGAGAAACACTTTGTTTATAACAATGTAATAACAATTGTTAGAACAATGAGCTAATTTCAGCTATTTGTGCCTCTTATTTAGCTCCTCACCAAATTACAAATGTATCATCTGAAACTTGCAGGAATATAAACTTTTGTTGTATTGGAATATATTCAGCAAAATATTCTATTATACAATTACTAAAACACTGGAACCATTGAGTGTGTGCCTGCGTTGCATATCAATTCATTCCCCCCCACCAATCACGAACGGCATACTTAATGCTTTCAATCTTCTTTCTCTCCCTTTCTTTGGTGCAAATGAATTGATGATGTAATTACAGGACAAGCCAGATGACCATCCTTAACAGATGGCAGAGAAACAGAGCTGGATCATTGAAATCTAGAACGGGATCAATATTCAGAAGCCCATGGTAACACTGAGTATGACACCGGCTGTATTAACATGGAAATATCATGCAATATCATGCATTATATCCAGTAACTAGGCTTTCATTCTTTGCTGGTTTCATTGGTGAGGAGAACTCGAATTACCCCTGTCCCACCACATGTAGGTTACTCAACAACAACATAACAAAGACATGCCCGTAAGAATCTGGTGCTGCTATCAATTTAATCTTCCCCTCTCCCCTTTCCTCCTCATCTCTCCTTTACTGGATTCCCCCTCTTCTCTCAGGGCTAGTCAGTCGTTTCACACTCGGCCTCCAGCATGTAACTTTAGCTAGCCTGTTTAAATTATATCTGCTCATAGGGGCCAATAATTAGCATTTACATTTTATTGGAAGCACTGAGATTTAGAGCGAGGGGTATATCAGCTCTGAGCAGACAGAATTAGTTAACAATGCATTACCTGCCTTTTATGGCAGCTATAACTCTCTGCCCTGGTCAGTAGAAGAGATGAAGGGGAGGAGGGAGGAAAAGAAGGATGGAGGAGGGAAGGGAGTCGGTGGAGTGGGTTGGTCCCAATCCCGCCAGCGGAGGGGGACACAACGGGAGTGTCCTAAATGGAACACTATTCTCTATACAGTGCAAAACGCTACGCACTGAAAATGGAGAAGCTCTCTCTGTTGCCTTCTTACTGCACATTAACCATGATAGTGAGTCAAATTAGCGCATCACTCTGCAATCACCTTCATACGGATCAGTGATACTGCACTGTGCTGTGAGAAACTGATGTCAGAGAATGGGTTCAAATACTATTCAAAATCTTTCAAATACTAAGTGCTTGCTCTAGCCTGCCTGGAGTGCCAGATGGGTGGGGTTTGCCATTTTGGAACTATTTACTTGGTTCATTAAGCCCGGAAAGATCAATCAAACACAGATAAGGTATTTGAAATGACTTCAAATAGTATTGAACCCAGGTCTGGTTCTGTGCTGTGAGAGGCTGAAGCAGAAGCCGTCACTCACCCACAGAACAACAGCTGGAGGACAGCTATGCAGACCTGATCAGAACACCAGAAGGACCACGACATGGCATTGGTCTCAGAGATATTCCGACACACAGCCCCTATTGAAATACAGTATCATTATAACTCAACATTTAACAGCAAAATACAATAATAGATGCTGTATAAATTCAGTTGCCGTGTGTGTGTGTTGTTGTTGAACAGGCCGTGTAATATTGATCAAGCCCACTGCAGCCATCCTTCCCTTCCCGACTAACAACCCAGCTGCACAGTAGCCCCCTCAACACTCGTTTGTGATGATGTGCAGCAAGACAACCAACCGCTTCCACAGGCAATGCCCTCTGGAACTCATTTACACTGAAAGTGACACAAACACAGAATATGCGGCACGGGCTGTGCTCGGGGAGGCTGGCGCGCACGCTTTTAATGACAGAAAGCAACCCACACACGCTTAATGGTACATGTGCTCAGTCAATTTGTCATGTCTGCTTACACTCCATGACATCACTGCAACAATCCTCACCTGAAATCCATGTACTGTATTTTAACAGTACACAACAGATACACACAATACCGGGGTGTAATATTAGTGCCTGATATAGCTAGACAGCAAATTCTCGTCCGTAGTCCCTGGCTGGTTTGATTCAACCCTCTCTGTAAGACTACTCATATTTTTCCAGAGATGCCTAAGCCTTATTCACCACACACATCATGGACAGAGAAAGCTGCCCTGGTCCTGACTAAGGATGCGTTATGATTCTGTACCCTTCTCCAGAAGTGTGTACTTCCTTCACTCCCCCTCATGCATTGGATTGGCGCAAGCACGGTTGGAGGGAGTTTCCACTTTATTCCTTACACCAGTCAGTCCATTCCTTTTAAATCCATAAAGGCAGGTGTACAAGTGCACACTTTGGGAGAATAGCCAATCTGAACATGGAGTACTACAGCTCTCCTCTCCCACTGCACCACTCCAAGTTCTTCAGCAGAGTGAGCAGACAACTCCAGGTTCCATAAAACCCCCTTCTGGACTTAATGGTCCCACGGGCTGGATCATTTACTGGTGACCTTTGCATTCCATTTGGAGTGGAAGAACTTTTACATGTTTTTTGCTTGGAAAATTCTACCCCCCTAAATGTAGCTATATATATATATATAAATATTCAGATCATATATATGAATGAGAGAGATCCGATTGCACCAACGGGCATTAGCGGATTGACCGTCTGGCAATTACTTACAACGATAATTATTTTATTAGGATGGGCCAAAAATGGATACGGCCGTTGGCCCATGAGCCTGTTTTTTTCTGACCTTTGCGCTATTTCTGTTGTCATAATGATTCTGTATTGAGCATTTGGCTGACCATCAAACGCACCAAAGAGAATGAAACCCGCTCTGACTCTCAGTAAAAACAGAAAGATGGTGCAGGAAAAAGTTAAACCAAAAAAGGGTTTGAGGCTGACGCTGCCAAACGTGTGAAATTAACCAACTTATTTTCTAAAAGTTCTGGTTCTGCTGGTCCGAGTGCTGTGTCTG
The DNA here is from genome assembly GCF_045679555.1 of Salvelinus alpinus. Lineage (NCBI taxonomy): Eukaryota > Metazoa > Chordata > Actinopteri > Salmoniformes > Salmonidae > Salvelinus > Salvelinus alpinus. The sequence goes on from NC_092102.1 coordinate 15,655,090, forward strand.
TGAGATCATGACAGATCACATGCTGTGGTGCAGTCGAGGTAGGAAGGAAACAGAGACCGACACACTCACTCAGAAATTAATCTGCATTCACATAAACTAGTCCCGGCATCATTCTTCTAGAAACACAGGTTTTATATTGAATTTTTTTTAAACTGAGAAAGGGAGAGACTAACAGTTCCTTAATGTATCCATTGGCTACAGCCAGAACATTAAAGAACTGGCAGTCTCCCTCTCTCCTATTGAATTATATGTAGCCTAATATTTACACACTTTTCTAAAGTGGACAGGGGGGGGGGGGGGGACACTTGAAATATGTAGTTAGGCTGTTATATGAGCCAATGGTCATCTAGAAGGTGTTCAGTGATTTTCTTTGTCTAATATACAGTATGTGCTTAAAATAGTGTTACCCATTCTGGTAGTGAATGAATAAAGGTCCGTAATAAACCATTAATAAATTGTGTGTTCATTTATTTATAATTACTCCTACATTTAACCATTTGCTAATCATGAGTAAAGTATTTTTGCAGTCCCTAATCTAAAGTGAGTGCCATTTACACTTTATAAATACTTTGAGCGACCAGTGTAATTTCTCACAAAAAGATGGACACGCCCTTGGTAGACATTCCTGCAGTACCTGGTAAAGAACAAGCACACAACACAGGACATTAAAGGAACTATATAGACCTGTGAATAACTAGCTTACTAACATTTACAAATGTGGGAGTAATTATTATTAAATGGTGAACAAACGGTTTGTAAATATCAAACTGGCAGTACATGTCAGTGTGTCTCTCTCCCCACATCCATTACACGACTGCTGCAGCAGCAGAGATGCCTGTGCTGCTCAGCATCACTGGGACCAGAAGACCACACTGCCTGTGCTGGGCCCAGCAACATCCTAGTACCTATACCTGTAATAGTAATTAACGCTTAGGATGGCAGGGGACATATGACAGCCAGGCACTTATATTTGCAATAAGCAGATAGGCTTTTAAGGTATAAGCCAATGGTCATTATTAGGCATTTATTCAGTAATCATTATCTAAAAAGTGTTTATTTATTCACAACTTGGATGTTGCTGGGCCCAGCACAGAAAGATAGATGTACTGCCTGTTCCTTAACGTTGGCACTATATGTAACAGCAAGCAACATATAGTGGTGAGTTGTATATCCAGTGGTGCTTTTACAAGTCGTCTTTTAAACACGAGCTGGTTAAAAGGAGGACTATATTTCACCGGTCACTGGTACAGTGATAAACGCTGTACTATAGTTGCCTATGTATACGTGTGAGGTTGTTTTCCTGACCACCATGTGATCAAAGCAGGAATACCTCAAGGGCCTGGTTGTAGTCTTTACTATATAAAGCCTCTTCATACGGGCCAGGTGGAAGAGAATATTCCATTGAATTAGCTCAATATACAGAGTTGGACTAATGGAGGCAATATGCCATCTGTCACCTAGATGGTACTCTTGAATTAAACCGTTTTTTGAAAGTAAAATAGTCTAGGCGATGTATAAAGCAACTATTAGTATATCAATCATTGAATCTCTCGATAGATATAATGCGTATTCTCTGTAATGTGGGGAAATTAGATTAGTTTATGAGCAATAAATACCCAATTAGGTCCATTTCAGGATTTCCTTTGACATGGCAAATGGCTCCATCTGCTGGTTAAATATGACTAGTTAGTGCACAGCAGTCTAGCAGAAACATCACCAGTCCGTTGAATGTTGAAAACAGTTTACCACAATACATATAAAACCCAAATTTCAGAGCATTAAAAAAAATATGGTAAGATACACCAAAATGTGGAACACTGAAAAAAAGAAAATCAAAAATGGACTACAAATGAAAATCTTTGAGTAAATATAAATAAAAAACAGACAACCGTTACATTTGTCCTGAATAGAGGTGTTTCTGAAGAGAGAAGGATATCAAAGTAATCTTTCACTTGTTTCTATGACTACAGTGACAAGACAACTCAGGACTCAATTGCTCATTTAAAAAAAAAATGAGTGGGAAAACATCACAAATTGAATACGAGAATATTTGACCACAATACATAGCAATAGCACTCTGTCCATCATCAACTCAATGGTATAGGCTACAAATATACTGGAATACTGTTCCTCTATTCTGTGACTAAACAACCTTGCTCTTTGTTACCACACATGTGGATATGATATCATTGAACACAAACTCAATGCTCTACATTCAACACAAGGGGTGGAAAGCCAAAATAGGCAGTTAAAACAAATCTGTAATATGAAGCCAATGATGTGGATAACATCTTCCCAAAACATTCAGTATTTAGCATTAACAGGAAAGATGATAAAACTAGAAATTCAGGTCAGGACAAATGATCTTTCTACAAGTGGAACAAATACTCTGTAGGTTGAGTGGACTTAACACTTAATACTCTAAATAAATCAAAAATCATTGACAGGATCTTAAAACGTTCAAATGGATCGATAAGCATTCCCAAGAAGGAACAGTGTCTGGAAGTAAGCTCCGATCTGCCTTATCCCATTCTCTCACTCAGGGGACTGGCCAGAGCAAGTCGGCCAAGACATTTAGCCCCAGGGTGGCATACCTTGATCAAATCAATCAGTATGCTCGTTTGGTGTCACTTTCTACTGCAGAGCATGTGGCATGCTGATTGTCAACTGACTTCTGATCTTAGGGTCGGGTTCCAATTCAGCACTGCTGTGATTATTTCATTCACATTTGCAAATAAAGATGGCTTGAAACATTGGGTACAACTTTTGAAGTGGCCCGTCTGTGCATCTGTAATATTTGCTTAATTGTGCTTGTTGTGGTGATAAAATTGTCTGATAAAAAAGAAAGGAAAAAAAACGGGTAATCGGAAGAATCCAATTCCAAGTTAGGAAAAAGCAGCTACTCTGACTAAATATGTTCATGATCTTAGCAATGGAATCGGAGCTACATGATTACTTGACCTACAGAACAGCTACATAACAGAAGCCAATGGACAAAAGAGTTTAAATATTAAAATGTAGGTTATTCAAAACTTAGTCCAGCCACAGTACTAGCGAAGAATTTGAGAAATAAAACAAGACATGGAGTACTTAGAGGGGACCATATTGACCTTAAAACATCAAAAGGTGGACTAAAACTACTGAACAAAAAAAATAAGCAGGGGAGATTTTCTACCAAGGTGATCTGATTACGATAAAACAATTTTATCTACTGCATAACTACTGTTATGTTCGAGGTTTGATAAGACTTGGAAGGCGATCATCTTCCCAGGGGAAACATGTCGAGGGCTCGTATTCAAAGTTTCCCCAGAGTGCCTGATCTAGGATCAGTTTTTTTATACTTTTTAGATAACAATGAATATGAATATATGGACAGGTGGATCAGCACTCCTACTCTGAGACGCTTTGTGAATGCGCTATGAAAGTCCCCCCTACTTCCTGGATCATGTCCCATACCGTTTTCGAATGGGATTCCAGAGTACATCAAATTCATGAAAAAGGTCATTAAAGATACATGTAAAATGATATTAGTAGATTTACTCCGAACTGATGGCTTTCATGAAGGTAGAAGTAAATGAATCCACTAAAACAAATATATGCTTAGGATGGCAGCGCACAATTGGCCCAACGTCGTCCGGGTTAGGCCGTCATTGTAAATAAGAATTTGTTCTTAACTGACTTGCCTAGTTAAATAAAAAACTTTTTTCCCTTCACGTTTTCATGATTTACTCTTGAATCCCATTCAAAAACAGCTAGTACATGATTCAGGAAGTAGGCGGGACTTTCATACAGGGCACTGGACCATACTTTGATAGACGTGGCCATTTTAACGTTACCTCTTAGTTAAGACGACTACCTTCAAGTCACCTTAAGATGGCTGCCAGTACCTAGACAGGGTACCACAGAATCAAGAATCGTACTTACACAAAAATACAGAAAGGGAATAAAGCAAGAGGAAAGAAAGACAAGCCGTCCCCAGTAGCGAGCCCAGCCAGCCTGTTTCACCACCTCCAAAACCCACAGTCTTACCCCATCCTTCTCAGTTTGTGTGTAAAACGGCTAGATTGGGCTCTTTGTTATTCAGGGACATTAACCTGTACATTGGGGCACGGAGGGAGGTATCATGAAGTGGGCAGTGTCGTCCATCGTTGGTTTGTGTGGTTTTTGTTATGGTCATTAGCGGGGGGGGGGGGGTGGGGGGGGGTCTTTCAGTCCCAAATCGCACACAAACCCTCCATTTTGCCTTAACCCGTCACTGGTGGAAAATATACCACTACACTGCTTACACCTACCCAAGCCACAAAAAAAAGGCAATCATAAAAAGTGTTAAGGCCAAGGGGAGGAATAGGGTGCGATTTGGTACTGGCTATATGAGTGTCTCCAGGTCGTCCCTGCAGTCGGGGGGGGGGGGGGGGGGGGTCAGTGACCATTCCTGTGATGACACTTCCTGCTTACATGCTCACAGCGCCTTTCTCCTTCTTATCCCCGTCTTCATGCCAGGTGAGGCGCTCTTCGTAGAAAGCTATGACGATCTGCGGGCACTTGTGATTGGCCTCCTTGGCCAGCACCAGATCTGCCTCATCAGAGTCCTTCCTGTAGCGAGACGAAATAAATAAACATGCTTTATTTACAGGCCTATTACCATGATGAAGTAAAGACAAGACGCCCTAGTAGACTACTTAGGAAATAACGACAATTCACGATGTCACAAGACTGGATCAGGAAAACCAGAAAGCTCTTAGACCCACTGTCTTGAAGAGGAATAGTTAACAAAATCAACTTTAAGTGAGCAACAACTTCAGTTAATCAGTTTCCAGTCACCAGTTTGAAGACATTCTTAGTGGCGTAGTCTAGTGGACGACATATGTCTTAGTACTCAACACTCACCACTTCATGAGGAACATGAGGTCTCCACAGGAGTCTGTGGCTCCAATAATCTTCTCTGGTTCCAGACCTCTCTCAAAGCCTCTCGCAATCAGGACGTCATCCTGGAAGAAAGGAGAAATGACCAATTATACCGCTGATCATCTCTATGTTGTACATTAGAAGTGAAACTTAGGCACCACCGCAGGAAACAAGCACAGACAACAGTTGTATTTCACAAAGCCTTTGTCATTCTAGTGACGGTAAGCAACACCCAAAAGCTCAACTATTTCAGTTTGAAATGAGGCGTCTTCAGTTGGTTATAAATATGCAAAGGAAAGTTCTCCAAGATGATCAAGCTTTTGTTCTAGCCAACAATTACAATGCTGCAACACTTGGTTGGACACTTAAGAGGTCATTTAAAAACAAAAAGTGTTGAATGGCCTATCAGTGAGCTGCAAAAGCTGGAGAGGTAACGAATCTCAATGAAAGTCACCCCCTTTCATAAAGTGATGATCCGTTTTGTAGACTTGCATGTGGCAGTCAATTCACATAGCTCTTATCTAGTGTTAACCAAGCCTGGTCTATGTAACCCGCCCTCCCTCCTTGATTTTTGTCTATGTAACCCCCCCTTATTTTTGCACTTTCACACACACTGCTTCTACTGTTTATTATCCTGTTTGCCTAGCCTCTTTTACCCCAGCGACATGTACATATTGTCGCAACTACCTCGTACCGGTACTCCTCGTATATAAATCTCATCATTGTTATATTGTGTTACCGTTTCCCTTTCGCAAATGTCTTCATTTCTAACTCCACATTGTTGGGAAAAGTCTTGTAAGTATGCATTTCACAGCAAAGTCTACACCCGTTGTAGTCGGCACATGTGACAAATACATTTCTATTGGATTACAAACAACTCATTCTCGCTGTTTTTTTGGGGGGAGACTTTGTCCACACGAATTCACGAGGTAGGTTACGCACCTCTTTTTTCCGTTTGGGCTTGTTGCTGCTCCCCTCCTCATCATCGTCAGAGTTTCTCCTCTTGCTGCTGCCTTCCTTGCTACGGCCTGATGACCCCGCACTGGACTTGGCTCCTACGCTGCTGGGGGTGGCACCGCCGCTAGGCTTCTTGTAAGTCTTCATAAACTCAGCAATGAGCTCGGGGCAGCCGAGATTCTTCTCTGGCTCCCATGTGTTGTGCTTTCTGCAAACAATAAATGCATTGTCATAGCAAGAACAAAATATATTCGATAGGGAAAACACACTGCAGGGTTATTTCTGAATATTTTTTATTTTAAGTATTGGGCAGGTGTATACTTAGTATGTAGAAAATTGACCTATTTTAAATAAGATCTTTTTCATTTTTTTAATGTAAAACTGGTGAAACCATTCCCACCGCCTAAGCCCCATTTTGACACAGAAAAACACCTGCACTGGCCTTCTCACATGGTTTCCAATTCATTTTACACCCAACCCTCGGTGTGCACGAGTCAGAGCGTTGTACAGAGCATGAAGGTAACCAAAACATTTCAGCACTGAAAGCCATGAAAAATCAATAGCATTATGAATTGTTAGGGGTAGAAATTAGCGAGCTACTGGAAACGTCGTAAAAGTTGTAAAATAATAATTCTCAGTAACATGTAACTAGAACACCAAAATATTTTTTTTCTGGGGATTTTCATCAAAATGTTATCCATGGAAGGGTCCTTTGATGTTCTGTTGATATTTGTTTCTTGAAGCATAATTTGCCTTACCCAGGCCCCCTTTAAGATGCCACAATGTTTTGTCTGCAGGTGCTACAAAGCAAAAGTTAGTGTCATTTGAAGCTTTATGGCTTGTAAACATGAATATTGAAAATATAAATTTTTTGATATATCAATATAGCTGCATTCCTAACACGTAAAAGACCCAACCTCCTCCACTTATGCCCTTGGGGAATATCCATGGCCATCTTTGCCGTCGGTCCAAACAATTAGCCAAGCAAGGGAAGTTGGCAACGTAAGCACGTCAGCCCTTGTTTGTGATAAGAGTATGCAATTCTGTTCACGCCAGGGCCTGAAATGCCCCACAATTAAATTTGGGATGATTGTACATCCGCTAAGAAAAGCCTACCAAAATGTAAAGACCAACATCAATATGGAGAAGTCAGCATACAAGTGTAAGCAAAAAATGAATGTAAATAAGTTAGACAATAATTGCAATCATAGTTGACTGTAGCTCAAATAAAGCACACCAACTACCGGTGGTTCCATGATCACTGAAAACAACCATAGGATGAACGAGTGGCGATTTCCAGGCAAGGGCGGTCCAATAAAAAGTAACCAAGTGTCCACTTAATTTGAGGGTCTGTCTTTTACGTGTTTGGAATGCAGCTATTGTTTAACATAATATACAAGTTCCAGGGTGGGATCTCTGATAGTTTTAAAGTTATGGCCCATAACTTCTGAGGGTGTCTCAGGGGGAGTTGGATATGCAAAAAAACACATTTCCAACCCACACATGCGTAGTAAAACACTTTTCAGGGCTCTGCAACGTGACCATTTTACTCACATATGCACCCAAATATTTTGCTTTGTGACCTGAAATGAAGGATTCTGGCTTTATTACCTCAAATGTTTTTCTTTGTGCTCGTTTCTAGTTTGTCGCACACGTGCTCCTTGTGTACAGTTGTGCTTGTACATGTGTGAAATTGTACACCCACCAAGTTATATTATGTTCAACAATATTGAAAAGTGAGCCAAATCAAAATACTACACACATTACAGAGCAAGCAGTAAAGCTTTATATGACCCCAACTTTTGCTTTGTAGCACCTACTTAAAACTTCAATTACTTAATTATTATTATTTCTCAAATGTCAACAATACTTTCTCCAAAGGTCCCTTCCATGGATTTACACTTTGTGAAAATCTTATTTTGTTATAGTTTCGTCTGGAATCACCCAGATGGACTTACTCTGAATAGCCTTTCCACTTAAGGAAGAATTCAACTCGGCCCTTCACCGTCCTTCTGTCCAGAACCTTCTCCACAATAAATTCTTCCTCTTCTGAAGATGAGCCCGAGGCATCATCATCATTTTCACGAGTTTTCTTTCCCATTATTTGGTAGCGGTACCTCAAATGAGTGAACAAGGGGCACGTCCCAACTTGGAAATGAAACGTTCGAAATAAAACCTAGAAAACGTAGAAACAGGGTTAAGCAATGCGTGCAATATAATACATTGGTCAGCTGTTCATTGCTACTAGCTAGCTACAGCAGATAACTAACCTAACTAGTATAAAATCATGATACAGCTGACTGTCCGTTTAAAGGGAATCACTCGAATTAAAAACCATGCTAACGTTAGTAGGTTAACGTTTGCTAAATTAGCCAATACGGCTAGCTGGCAAGCAGATGCTTTGCTTCCTTGATACAACACATGGCCTGTCCTCTAAAATAAATAAGGGTAAATTAACTAGTTATCCAATTGCCGTTTTAATTCGTTCCAGTTTGCCAACGATAATGTTACATTTACAGTACATAGAGGCATTTCAATCTAGCTAAATAGCCCTAAGCGCGTGTAGACTTGTGTTTGTCCTAACCCCCGCCTGACTAGCATGAGAATGAGCTAACTAGCTGTTCGCCACTGGCTAACGTTAACAATTTATCAAGCGTTATCCTCAATACTTTTTGCTTGAGACGGATTGATTGAAATGGGGGGGGGGGGTGTAAACTAGCTAATATTAGTTAAGTCGCTAAGAAATTGCTATATGTATTTACTCACCCTTGCTAGTTTTAGCGGTTTACTGGTTCGTTTTCTTGACGCTGTTGCTGGGCTTTTCGTTTCCCCTTCACAAACGACTTGCTTGTTTGCCTCGCTGTGCAAGAAAGCGAGCGCCAAAATGCACAATGGCAGACCGTGCACGCCCACGAAACCGTCAAGCCAAATAACTAGGAGATCATCAGTAAATGTTGTAGCTATGTTCACTTAGGAAATATGCGGACGTATTTTTGGTATTACTTCTATCAAATAGACTATTTGCTAAATGTATACAGACTAGCCTGGGAATGGAATGGAATTGAAGTGACGTCTACATAACGTTTTGACAAAACGTAAGCCCACACCCACCACCGGCTGGTATCGTTTTGTTATTGGACATTGCTGATAATTGACTGTAAAATATCCAATTGGAGTTGCAGCGGAAGTGAGAAATTGAATGCAACGGCAATAGATAACCAATCGCTGAATCCAAGAGGCGTATCCTCCCTATTTTATTGTACTCTTTGTTTCATTTGCAGGGTCGTTGCATTCTGTCGCAGATCGTCTTTCTTCGAATAAGGCAAAGGAATCGTAAGCTACCATCCACAATGTCGAAAGAGGTAAGTGTCTCTAACGAATATCTACATACAATTTTGTTCTTATGTGCATTAAATTTTAACGTGTACGTTGACCAATCTAACCAAAAGGGTTTTCCACTCGCGCTTATCTATTAATACAGCCATAGCTCATGTGGGGACGCCGCCATCTTAAAGGCCTCATGGCCTTATTGTTCGTGTGCTTTGCTCAGCCATTTTGCAAGAAAGGACGTATCTTTTTTCCCCCCATTGCGTTTAATATTAGTCAGATAATTTAATCCATACTTCAACCATCACACATTTCATAGTTTTGGTTCACATTTGCCAAATGCCCCGCCATGTTGACGCCATCTGATATTATTGTTTGACCCCCCCAACGTGTTTGTTTTTGACAAACTTAACTGCAGGAATATTGACGAACGGTTGGTAATGAACTTTGAGTTCGCTAGAGTGTAGCGCTCGCTTGCTGATCTGCGTCTTTTGTTCTAAATACATTGTAATTTTTTTTTGTCCAGGCCCCACGTGAACCCGAGCAGCTCCGCAAACTGTTCATCGGAGGTCTGAGCTTCGAAACCACGGATGAGAGTTTGCGAGAACACTTCGAACAATGGGGATCTCTTACAGATTGTGTGGTGAGTATAATGTAAAAAATATAGCAAGAAATATTATCAGCTGCAGGGAGAACTGTACCCGAATAGACTACAGCGTCACACAGGTTTACATTCCTTGTTAATGTTTGATTGGTAATCCTAAATATCGGTGAATCTGTCGTATGTATTTTATTTTTTAAATTAATGTTTTTGCCTTAAATTTAATCTCATCAACAGGTCATGAGAGATCCAGCCAACAAACGCTCTAGAGGTTTTGGGTTTGTCACCTACTCTGGTGTGAACGAGGTCGATGCTGCCATGGAAGCACGCCCCCATAAGGTTGATGGTAGGCTGGTAGAGCCCAAGAGGGCTGTTTCCAGAGAGGACTCTAGCCGTCCAGGCGCTCATGTCACAGTGAAAAAGATATTTGTTGGCGGTATCAAGGAAGACACTGAAGACTCCCACCTACGAGACTACTTTGAGCAATTTGGCAAGATTGAAGTAATAGACATTATGACCGACCGCACCAGTGGCAAGAAGAGGGGCTTCGCCTTTGTCACGTTTGATGACCATGATGCAGTGGACAGGATTGTCAGTAAGTAGTTGTCTGAACAATCTCTTTGTATTGATGAAAATAGCTGACTTTTATGAGTTATCTGCTGTATTTTAACACTGCCATTGTATTTTCAGTCCAGAAATACCACACGTTGAACGGTCACAATTGCGAAGTGAGGAAAGCTTTGTCCAGACAGGAGATGCAGACAACAGGAGTGGGTATGAGGGGTGGTAAGTACATTTGCACACAGAAAGGGACAGGAGTATTTCCTGCTTCAGGACATGTGATATGGCCTGGGAAGGAGTTCACATCCTTGCGATAAGCAGTATCCCCGTGTAACACATTATGATACATTTTATTTGAGTACTGATCAGTCACTTCACATAATATAATTGTCAAGTTGCATTGGCACTAATTCTTTGAGTTTTCTTTTCCAGGCCGCGGAGGTGGCGGCAACTATGGCAGAGGTGGAGGATATGGAGGTAATGATTTTGGCCGTGATGGTGGATACTTCGATGGCCGTGGTATGTTGTGGTCCTGCACCACTCTCTCTCTCTGCTTTAACCTGTATGCTTAACCCCTTGTGATTGTTTCAATATACTTTAGGTGACGCTGACTCGTCTGTTTCAGGAGGCAGAGGGGGTGGATACGGAGGAGGAGATGGCGGTTACAACAATGGTTATGGGGGAGGTGACGGTAAGATTTGGATTCCAGAATAGCCATTCAATAGCTTTTCTCACCAGTGGCAATTTTAGCTGGTAAACATGTCATTACGGTAGAAAACTTAACACAACATGCATTATTTGAGAAGCCACAAGGATATTACAATTTTTTTAGGTGGTCGTGTATTTAGATTCAAACTTTCCTTTCTATAGGTGGTTATGGTGGAGGCCCTGGTGGTTATGGTGGTGGTAACCGTGGCTACGGCGGAGGACAAGGTTATGGTGGTGGACAGGGTGGCGGCTACGGTGGTGGAAATGGCTATAACGACTACAACAATGGCAATGGTGGAAACTTTGGCGGCGGTAAGTCCATGGCTTCCCCACAAGAAGCAGCCCCAGTTGGTGGTAAGTGGATGGCATCATAGGCTGTGACTTAATTCTCACACTACATTCTGTTTGGTAAAAAGTAGTGATATATTATATACTGTTTACAAAAAGTAAGCAACAAATGTTACACCTGATATTTCACATGCTACAAAATCATATTGTAAACTCAAATGGCCTACTAAATGTGAAGTAGTATGAGGACTATGTCATGGCTGACTACGTGAAAGTGACGTACAAAATACTGTTCTCAGCTGTTCTAAACATTCAAAACATCCTTGGGCCGGTGTAAAATGTACAGAACCAATTTCATTAAAGTAATGTGGCTGTTCAAATTGTGTTGCAGGAAACTTTGGCAGCGGTGGCGGTAACAACTACAATGACTTTGGCAACTACAACAACCAGGCTTCCAACTACGGCCCAATGAAGAGTAACAACTTTGGAGGCAGCAGTGGCGGCGGTGGAGGTAGCGGTGGTGGCAGCAGTGGTGGAAGCGGCGGTGGTGGCGGCGGCAGGAGTAGCGGCCCATATGGAGGTAGGTGGCAGACTAGCTTTAGACCAGGCACTGGTTGAGCTGTTAACTCAAGTTGGTTTGGCACGCCTTCAGGTGACTTAGGTTGTGTAATAATTATTTGGCTGGCTTAACCAGAAAGCACAAGTTAGTGTGTTTTGTTCAACCTTTGACTTTTTATGTTTTTCTTTTTCATTTCAGGTGGATATGGAGGTAACTCAGGAGGTGGAGGTGGCGGCGGTGGGTATGGCGGGGGCTCCGGTGGACGACGATTCTAAATGTTCAAAAGGTATGCTTTTTTTAACGTGACAGTTTGAAACCATAACAAACGAAGTGTGTAGATGAGACTAGCATATTCTAGGATTTGTCTTTAAAATGTAGTGTTCAGAAACTACCTCCATTCTTGTACCCTTTGATACATACAGTCCTAGTAGTTGTGTTTGATCCAAGCGTTACTAATGCTGGATCTCATGTAGTAGGTTCTGGTTAATCCAACAGTCAGTGCACAGTTTAACTTAATGTTGTTCCGTATTGTTCAACAGGACTCAGTACTTAGGAGAGGAGAGCGAGACAAATGACAGGGCAGCTGCAGGTTTACACCCTAGATCTGCTCAGCCAAACAGTTGTGGCAGGTTACAGCTGCTACAAGAAGAGATGTGTACAATAGAGAAATCATGGAGGGGCTTCATACATTTTTCTGTACTGTCAAACAGGTTTCTTATGTTTCTGGAAAGCAAGCATTCCAATGAGGTTTTATGTAGATTTTGCATCTATGGTTTTTATTTGTGTAACTGCAACAATCAAGTTGAAATAAACCACCTTTCAGTTTTTTTAAACTGTCGTTCAGTCTTGTTAGCCTCTCTTTTAGGGGATTGGGTGGGAGGGGGAGGTTCTCTTCTGGTTTGTTTTAATGCATTAGACTGTATACAAATCCACATTTGAATGATAGATGCAGTCAATGGCCATTCTTTAGAAGATGAAGTACCACCAGTCAATGGAGACTCTTTGCCTAGCCCAATATGCTTTATTCCTTTCTTACACGAGACATTCTTAGTCTATTCCAATGCACATACTACAGATTGTAGAACATCTCATATCCCAGCACATCAATGGAAGGTTTGTGACCAAGTAGTGTTACAATAGCGTTGAAGTCCTTGATGAACTCCAATGGATGAAGTTATGGTAGTACAAATACTAAGTCCACACAGAGAGCCCATCTCTTTGAGAACTGCACCAGAGACGTGAGTTGGATGGCTAGATCAGACTTGCCTGTCAGACAGTACAGCTGCCAGCAGAAGGCTAGCTTACATGATGCAGTCTTGAGGCTAGCCAGCCATGGAAGCCAGCTGAGCTGAGGGAGAGACGTAGCAAACAAACCCATCGCCTGGCAGGAAGGAGCAGTGTGAAGCAGGAGAGTGAGTAGCAAGAAGGCATGTGAGACTAGCAGACAGCAGCTCCCAAAGCGCTTAGATGCCGCCTGTAGGTAAGAAGACTTTTCCAACTACTGTCAGTTTGAATAACATGTTCTGTAGTTGGTATGAGCAAACGCTAGTTTTATTGTAGAAATTAATAGTATAGCATTAATGACCGTGTACGTTTTATTTGGATGTGCAGTGTTTTATTAGAAACCAATGCCCCCATCTAATACAACGGTCTGGACCTTTTGCGTAACATGGTCTTTACCGGCGTGCCAATCTCATAATGCATGCTGACGTTTGCAGTCAAATCATGGAATATATTTTGCAGTCAAATCATGGAATATATCAGACTAACGCCTTTCATTGGTTTATCTTCTGATACTCATTTGTCTCCTTTTCCTCTGGTGCTTTCTAGGAAAATGACTGCTCGAACGGACAGCTATCCAAAAGCATGATTTTAAGCGGAACATTGTTGCATTGCATATAGTAAGCTACAATAACTTTTTGGATAACTTGGAAATATTAAGAGATTGTGAGGCTGTCCTGATTTTAAACAATGGTCTGTTCTCTTTTAGGGTGACTGGGAAGATGCAATTGGCTATTTTTATACTGCGAAGACTGCTGTGCAGGATTTTAAACTGTTTTTACCCACTTCCTGTTTTATCAATAAAATATTTTTTACCAACATACCTTTCCTCATATTATAAATACTGTTCAACTACCACACTGTACACAATTTTCATATTCTGATATACATGGTATACAGGGACATTTTTATAATAGAATTCCCAGGTGTACATTTTACATTTAAGACTTATCATTGTATCCAGAACGAGCATAGGCATATGACTGGTTAGCTCACGTTACTACAGTGCCTTCAAAGTGACTTGACTTTCTCCACATTGTCACAGCCTGAATTTAACATTTTATATTGAGCCTGTCACTGGCCTACATACAATACCCCATATCAAGGTGGATTTTTTTTGTTGTAGTTTAGCATAAATTTCAGGAGAAAATGTGCTTAAGTTGCACCAACTGCTGATTTTTTTTTATTTTTATAATTCCGTAAGTCAAACGGAATTTCAACCGATTTGACCTCCAAGACCAGGGAGGTTTTCCAATGCCTCGCTAAGGGCACCTATTGGTATATATTAAATATCCCTGAGCATGGTTAAGTTACTAATTAGACTTGTGATGTATCAATACAAGTCACTACAAAGATACAGGCGGCCTTCCTAACTGTGTTGCTGGAGCGGAAGGAAACCACTCGGATTTCACGATGAGGCCAATGGTGATTTTAACAGTTTTATGGCTGTGAAAGAACTGAGGATGGGTCAACAGTTTAGTTACTCCGCAATACTAACCTAAATGACAGTGAAAAGGAAGCCTGTATAGACATTTTCCAAAACATGCATACTATTTGCAGTAAGGCACAAAAGTAATGTGGCAAAGAAATTAACTGCCCTGAATACAAAGCGTTATGTTAGAGGCAAATCCAATACCATATTTTCAAGCGTAGTGGTGCCTGTATCATGTTATGGGTATGCTTGTCATCGGCAAGGACTAGGGAATTTTTCATGATAAAAACAAACTGAATAGAGCTATGCACAGGTGAAATCATAGAGGAAAACCTGGTCTGCTTTCCAGGCAACACATTCACCTTTCAGCAGGACAACTTAAAACACAAGGCCAAATATACACTGTAGTGATATACCAAGAAGTCATTGAATGTTGCTGTGTGGCATAGTTTTGAATAAAATCTGTTTAAATCTATGGCAAGACGGGAAAATAGCTGTCACGCAATGCTCAACCAACTTGACAGAGCTTGAAGAATTAAAAATATAATGTGCAAATATTGTACAATCCAGGTGTGCAAAGCTCTTAGACTTACATAGAAAGACTCTGCTGTAATTGCTGCCAAAGGGGATATCACGTGTTGACTCGGGTGTGAACACTAATGCAAATGAGATGTCTGTATTTAATTTAATGCATTTGCAAACATTTCTTGAAACATGTTTTCACTGTCATTATAGGGTATTTTGTGTAGCTGAACAAAAATATAAACGCAACATGCAAAGTGTTGGTCCCATGTTTCCTGAGCTGAAATAAAAGATCCCATAAATGTCCCATACACACAAAAAGCTTATTTCTCTCAAATGTTATGCACAAATTTGTTTTTGTCACTGTTAGTGAGAATTTCCCCTCTGCCAAGATAATCCATCCACCTGACAGGTGTGGCATATCAAGAAACTGATTAAACAGCATGATCAATACACTGCTGAATTGTACACAGATGCACCTTGTGCTGGGGACAATAAAAGGCCACTCTAAAATGTGCAGTTTTGTCATATAACACAATGCCACATATGTCTCAAATTTTGAAGGAGCGTGCAATTGGCATGCTGACTGCAGGAATGTCTACCATAGCTGTTGCTAGGGAATTTGAATGTTAATTTCTATACCAGAAGCCGCCTCCCCAACGTTTTAGAGAATTTGGCAAACGGCCTCACAACCACCGACCTCGTGTATGGCGTGGGCAAGCGGTTTGCTGATGTGAACAGAGAACAAACATGTTGGGGTTATGGTATGGGCAAGCATAAGCTACGGACAACGAACACAACTGCATTTTATCGATGGCAATTTGAATGCACAGAAATACTGTGACGAGATCCTGAGGCCTATTTTTATTGAAGGTATCTGTTACCAATAGATGCATATCTATTCCCAGTCTTGTGAAAGCCATAGATTTGGGCATAATGCATTTATTTCAATTGACTGATTTCCTCATATGAACTGTTGCGTTTATATTTTTGTCCAGTATATTTGATCCATTTTGAATTCAGGCTATAACAACTAAATGTGGAATAAGTCAAGGGTTATGACTACTTTCTAAAGGCTCTAAGTATTGATTAGTTTGTTTAACATGGTGCCATTTTAGCTGCCATTTTATCTGATCTCTACATACACTGTTCCATGGTTTTGTATGTAAATATCCTTAATGGCACTTATTGTACTGTAGATTTAGCAACAATTTCATATTGATATATAAACTGAGGCAGTATACAATAACTGTCCAATAGATTTCATCTTTACATTATTCTCCCTCCAACACTTCACTACGAGGCACCAAGTATACGTTCCCATCAGGGGTCTGCTGTAGAGAGTAGTCATCTATAGAGTAGGGATGTCCATCCTCATCCCGGAGCTGAGAAAAGACTTCAGCATACAAGTCTGTGAGGCGGTGTTTAACAATAGTCATGTTGCGTTGGAACTCCAACCTCTCCCTGGCCAGGTGTTCCCTCTGGGCCTGTAGCTGACCCAACTCCCCCTCCAGGTAAACAATGTTCTCCAGTTTCCTCTTCCTGCAGTTCTGGGCTGCCACCTTGTTCTTCCCCCGCCGGCGGATGTCCCTGACGAGGGCGAGCTGGGAGTCCGTGAGGGTGTACTGTGTCAGGAGCTCGTTGAAGTCATCCACAGGTAGGTTGATGATCTTCTCTAGAGGGAAATGGATCTTGAGGGCGAGGGCTCGGCGTTCATCCCGGCTCAGAGGGACAGGAAGTGGGTTACCTCTGGGTTTTACATAGAACGCCTGGGGAGAGCTCTCTCTGGTGGCAGAGCTGTTAAGATGCCGGTCGTTCAAGGCACTGGGTAAACCTTGTTGATGTTTCATTGATATGGGAGGCAGGAACTGAGGCTGTGGTTGCATTTGGGATGGTTGTGTTACAGGGAAGTAAGAGGAGTGCATCCCTGAGTAGTGGTAGGGGTGATTGGGATGCTGCTGATAGTCCACAGAGTAAAAGAGGCTAGCTCTCCTTCCTTGCTCACCCATATTCTCCATCTCCCCGTGACTATAGTTCAGACCAACCTCTGTGCTTGAATAAGCAGGGACACCAGTCATGGCATCATCTGGTGAGGCTAGTGGTGGGCTGGACCCCAGAGATAGGCCAGAGTCAGATTCCAGATCATCCACAGTGCATGGCGGGTGTTTGCTCTGCCCATGACTTGTCCCTAGCACGTACCGACCCGGGCCCTGAGAGGGGCCAGCATTGTCGTTTCCAACAAGTCCCTCACCACCGACGCTCGGCAGACTCATATGCTCTAGAAGGCCCATCAGCGAGGGCTGTAGAGGGTTCAGAACTCTGGGGTTCAGCTGGGCTCCAGAATGGTTTCCAGAATGTCCGTACAGTGCCTCTGCTGCTGCTTCCCTGGTGGCCTGATGTTGGCAAGCTGGCATTACTTTAGAGTAGGATCCCTCATAAGCAGCATCAGGATTTGTCTCACCACCACAGCGGAGGGGCTCTGTATGAGAGTGAGACTGAGCCATGCCATAACCTCCCAGAGAGATGGGCAGCTCCATGGGATGGTACTGAATATTTTCATATGGGCTGTCATGTGGGACCTCAAACTCCTGAAATGAAAAAAAAAAAGGTAAGGCTCATTGGCGGATGCTTTGTCTATGGAAAACTATGCATCATTACAGTTTATCATTACTATATGTATTGACAACAAATAAAACAATTCGACAAGTTTGTCATTGAGTTTTAAAATGCTGTGTGTATTTGTGAACACGCAAAAGTACATATCACAGGATATGTATGATCTAGGCTATATGGTGACGTAATTGTCAGGTTATTGAATACTCATCCTCCTACCTGAAGCTCAGTGATGGTCATCAGTTCCTGCCAGGCCAAGTCCATCTCTTCGTCGTGTGGGTGGGGGGCTCCATGTGACCGGGCTCCAGGGGCATGGGTGGGCATCGATACCCCCCCACACAGCCTGCCAGGATTCGCCAAGCCCTGGAGAATAGAAATAAACTTATAGCAAATCACTGTAGATATTGATAGCTCATAGGAATTTGTTGGTAATGCTTTATTTTACAGCCCTGTTTTGTCCAATTTACGTGGCATAAGAAGTGGAAACGACAGGTACTTCCTGGTACTTGCTTCAAATAATTAAACACAATCAGTAACAACCTGTCATCAAATCATATGTAGTTTTGCTTGTTTTAATGAATAAAGTGTATGTCTATGGTCTATTACACTACATGATGCCACAGCCCTCCAAAAGAGGAAATATCCGAGCCAGCACAGTTTAGTTCAGCATGATATTGTGAAAAGAGTTTTCGACTCACCTCACTGTGTCTCCTCAATGGGAGCACATAGTTGGCTGCTGCACACATTCAGGACAGGCTGTGGTTGCAGCGCCCCCTCCTGGAAGAGACAGACATTGACAAATATTACTATCAGATATTCAGCCATTAGAAAATGCTGAAATCTACGGATTCAATACGTAGCTGCGAACTAACAAGGAAAACACTCATCTAGACGAAGTCTCCTCAAAGCAAAAACATGACATTTTAAAATATAGAAAATCATGTTATGCTATTGTTATACTATTTGCCCTGCAGAAAGATGTATATACCAAAACTATACCCACTGTGACATGTAACCTACTATATGAGTGTTTGGGTGCTATTCTGTGTTGAACTCTTTGGGACATGCGAAAGCCAGGCACACAGAGTTCCGTTGGGCTGGATCCATCCTATCAGCTGAGCTGTGGTGCTGCTATGCCAGACACCGATAAGGCAATCTCCTGGGAGACAGCACAGCACAGCGTTCCCTCCACAGCAGCAGCAAACAGAGGCTGGGGCTGGGCCCTAACCGCAGTCAAGTTCCATATAGTAAAGTGAAAGTCAGAGAGGGCTTTATAACCTTTATAAAGGGTTTAACCTTACGTCTGGGACAGCACATAAATAAGTCCTCAATTGAGAATAGCAGACAGTACATTGTTGTGGTTTTATAGTCATTATACCATGCATGAATTCCATATTTAGTTATGTGTATTGTAGTTGGCACTATAGAATGCAAGGTATTGACTGAGATACTTGGTCATGGTCTAACTTTTGAACATTGCAAAAATTAAGTTATGTATTGTCCAGCATTTGCTCTCATTCCTCACTGGCTTTGTTTGGATCTCAACAAATACTCGGGAAAAGAGCAAGAATTCTCTGCAACAGCACAATTATGACCATTCCATCTTCCATGACCACAATTGTTTATTTACTTGAGGTGATCTCCTCGGCAACAGAAAATATTTTCACGCAATCTGGATATACTGCTTCACAGTGGAACATTTGATGAGGAATTACTTTGTCTCTCACACTTGCACTCCGCTCTACATGTATCTCTCACAATTAGCAGGTGATGGCTCTCACCTGAACACTGTTGCAAAGATATGACCTTATCCCACAAAATACCCACTTGCCTAATTTATCAAACCAACTACAGGTTCATCCATCGTTGTATCTCTACTATGTGATCTGTAGCTACAGGTTCCCATGCATAGAGTAACCAACATGGATGGGCTTGTAACTCTCACCATATCTTGCCACAGCCACTGTTATGTTTGTGGTGATGCTTCCTAAGGCTGTTTCCTCTAGTACTGAGGGGACAAGGTTGCTTGGCCTGTCTAACCAGAACTCTTCTTACATGTCTTACATCAGGTGTTGCATAAACAAGAATATCAGTTGTGAGCACACTGGTAGGGAACAGAGATCCACTAGACTACATTTTCATATTTTAAATTGTCTTTAAAATTGTGTCGCATGTCATTATCTGAAGAGATACAATTCAATTTTGCAGGGAAAACTTACTCACATAACTAAGAGCAAAATACATGTAATATATTTGTATGCAAAACCCCAAGACAGTAATGTGGATAAGATTAAAGGATATAATATGCTATTTGTGTGGATAATCCTTCTTAGCAATGGTCAGTGTGGTAAATTTGACATTAATTACTGAAGAGGGAAAAAAGGCTTGTGAGTCAATACTTCACCAAATAAATGGCTACAATAAGTGCTCTGGCCTAAATGCTTTCTACTCTTGAAGATGACAGTTTGATTCGAATTCTATAATATGCCTGTCCTTCAGCTTGAGCATATGATCGTAATATTTGCTTGTGACTCATTTTGAATGAGATACATTTGACAATTTATTGCCATTATATGTTTTCAATGAAGTTACATTTGTTCTTTGAATAACCGCTTCTTAAGTTTGTAGGACCTGTTTTGTACATTAATATGACAAAGTAACAATGAGTTAATTCAAAACGGATTATATTTGACACTGGAAAGAGACCTGAAAGAGGTAGCAAATCAACCTTATCTAGCAATGAAAAAATATAAACTGCTAAAAAGCTGTAGAGAAGGGGGTTGTGAAAGAACATACTGTACCTGGGCAACATGTCTCTGTGTCTTCAACAGGTGTTCAGGAGAAAAAAATCTTCAGACTGACACGTAAGAAACATAATCCTGGTAAAGAAAAAAAAAAAGTAGAAACAGAACAAAAAAGTATTTCTATTCAGTTTAGTGAGGACGTCTGTTAATATGTCTGCTTTTAACCGACCATTATAGGGAGTGCATGTGATTTCACTCTCACTCACTCTGTCTCTGTCGCTCTCTCTCTAGCTCTCTGCTCTGCTTCACAAACAATCCCCAGCATAAATGGGATGTCTCTGCCTGCGATGTAAGCAACCTTCCTGTAAAGCAGAAAACCACAAACCAAGGGCCTGACAGACCAACAAGTATCCCGTTGAATCACCTTTTAAACCAAGGCAAATAGCTTAGCTATGATGAATAGGTGTTTAAATGTTAACTACATTCTGTGACAAATTAACCATTCAATGATACAACACGATGCACAAATCCTTACACAAATCTAGCAGATCAGAACTCATCTTCCTTTAACTAACCAAACCCCTTACAATAAAATGTCCCAAAAGAAGTCCTCTGAAAGGAGAGGTTTATGGAGTGTGATCTGGAGCACCTGGAGTTAAACCAACCTGGTATTGTTGTTAGAGAGGGCCCTGTGCAGGCGGGGGCAGTGGTGGGTTGGAGACAGGCTGGATTGCAACTTAGTTTAGTAGGGATGGAATGTACACCTCCACCAGGTAAGAAAGGACACATTGTTCCTTTATCTGGCAGAGCAACCACTAAAGGGGGGGGGGAGCAGGGGGAGCAGGGGGAGAATGGAGAGAAGCGTGTCTTACATAGCAGGTGACCAGTAGAGTCCTACTCCCCCAAAAATCCCCACACCACTGCCCCAATCCAACACATGCTGTATGCACAAAGACAAGCCGAACAAGCCTAAAACTAACATTAGCACGACGGACATTTCTCTAGCCTTATCAATACACAACCAGGAGTTGGTAATAAGCCCATTTAACTATTAGAAATAATTTGATGAACTTGGTGGAGTAGTTTTACTTCAGTGCAACAATGGACGTACAGTCAAAAGGGCTGGTGTGATATTCTCATATTTAAATCTATATTCATAGCAACGACATGCAACATTTATGTTTATAACAAAAAGAACATGAAAGAGGAATTCTATGAGGGATTTATAGAGGTGGGGTTGGGTTCACATTTCAAAAATGTTGATTAAACAACAAAATACATCAAATTACTTTTAATCGTAGGGGAGAGTGGGGTAAGATGTGCCACCATTGTTTCTAAGAGACCATATACAAAATTAATAATTTCCTCAACTATTTAGGAAGAGTCTGTGAAGGAAGAAAACATATGGAAAGTGGTAAGTAAGCAAGTTAGGTAAAAAATAATAATTCACCAAGTCAAATGAATGTATTGTGTTAGATGTTTCAATAATGCTTGTATCGAAACCAAAATAGATAATTTTAAGATTGATGTCTAGACATCAGCTGGTGCTTCTATAAGCTTCGATATGAGGTCCTAAACCTAGCATGAAAGTGCATCATTGTAGCTGTGTGGGCTAATACAGTAAGTTGTGTTAAGCCAATGGCAAGTTGAGCAAATTTAAGTGTTTTCCTCCCAGGTGTAATGCAAGGCATTATTGCTGGGATATGAGATAACAACAGGGCCTGGTGTTTGTTAGGTGTTAAGCCTGTGTTAAAGCCTGTGCTTTAAGCCTGTGCTTACAATTATTAAAAGACAGACAATAATTGTGATTGTGTTGAATGGTGCTTAGGAAATAAAGATAGACAAGGTTTTTAATGGGTAGTGGTAATATTTAATTCAGTACAGAAGTGTGTAGACGGCCTAAATTACCATATCCCGCGTTTCAACTTACCACATACAAGCTATGTTTTGTAATGTTTACAATGATTTCTGATTATTTCCAGGGATACACAACATCTTGACGTAGATACTGTATCTTTGTTAGAAAGAATACTATATTTCGCTTGACAATGATGCTGAATGTAAAAATTGCTCAACACATAAAATAAAATAATCACCCCTACACATAAAATAACAAGCCAGAAGTTTGAAAAAGTCCTATTACAAAGACAGATCCCATCTCCAAGCCATAGTTTATGATGTTTTCGTGTCATTGTTCTCAAAACATGGGAAGAGTAGGTGGCTGACAGAGTCAACAGGGGTGGGTGTTTACCAGGAATAAGAGAGAGAAGGGACTTCCCAACTTCCTAGCACCCAGCGCCCTACTCACCCACCTCCTAAGGATGCTAGACAGCAGGCTGTTATTACCCCGACCACAGTGGTTTTCACTCTGGCTGCAGTTACCAGCTCAACGCCCCCTCTCTATGGTTGTGTTTGTTTGCTGCAATTGGTCTTTGACATCTTGGGCAAGTACTTTTCAATTTGTTCTCTTAAAGTATCTCATCCATCCTCCTGATTTTTACCACATCTCTGAGAATAATCCCCCAAAGGCACTATTATAGTCCTTCCTTTGTCCCTGTCCCCCAAAGACCTACGTAGTTCCATGTAAGTGTAGGTGTAATGACCTGATGTGCGCCCTCTGCCTTTTGCATGGCACCCTGCCCACACCTAACCCTGTATTCTCGTGACCTACAGAATATGGGCTAGAAACCATAGCCATTTATATACATATATGGATACACACAAATAATGGTGTTTCTAGCATAGTCGTATCCATATACACCATCCTAATATTGAGTTGCACACCCTTTCAGCATCAGAACAGTCTCAATTCGTCGGTGCATGGACTTCACAAGGTGTCTAAAGCGTTCCACAGGGATGCTGGCCCATGTTGACTCCAATGCTGGATGTAGTTTAGGTGGTGGACCAGTCTTGATGCACAAGGTAAACTGTTGAGCGTGAAAAACCCAGTGGCGTTGCAGTTCTTCACACACTCAAACCGGTGCGCCTTGCACCTTCTACCATACCCTGTTCAAAGGCACTTAAATCTTTTGTCTTGCCCATTCACCATATGAATGGCACACATCCATGTCTCAAGGCTTAAAAATCCTTCTTGAACCTGTCTCCTCCCCTTCATCTACACTGATTGAAGTGGATTTTCAGGTCATCAGATCATAGCTTTCACCTGGATTCACCTGGTCAGTCTATGTCATGGAAAGAGCAGATGTTTCCAAATGTTTTGTACACCCAGTGTATATGGATACGGCTATGTCAGAATGACCATTCTTTCCACAGATAATTCTAGAATTAGAACTAGGAGTCAGGTGCATGTTCTACTAGTTCTACTCCATGATTAATACATTGCTTCTTTCTCGACAAGTATTTTTAATTATTGTCACCATTTTGTCATTGAAGAGGTGTGGTATTGGAAGTAATGCCTTAACAACCCGAAAACATGATTTATATGATTTGAGCGGAAAAAATACCTCACCACGAATTTGTTTCCCCTGGTTGCGGTCTGGAGAAGGGAAATTCTCTGAGCCAGTAGGCCCACAGCTGTTGGGAAGAGAGGAATAGAGACTGCATGGACAGAGGGGAAAGTAGAAATAGTTCTTTATTGATTATTTAAAATTTAACTACGCAAGTCAGTTAAGATCAAACTCTTATTTACAATGACGTCCTAGGAACAGTGGGTTATAACTGCCTTGTTCAGGGGCAGAACGACAGATTTGTACTTTGTCAGCTTGGGGATTCAATCTGCAACCTTCCGGTTCCTGGCCCAACGCTCTAACCACCAGGCTACCTGCCGCCCCATTGATACCATGGAGGGAAATGTATACTGAACAAAAATATACTGAAGAAAGATATAAACGCAACATGCAACAATTTCTAAGATTTTAATGAGTTACAGTTCATATAAGGAAATCAGTCAATTTAAATAAATACATTAGACCCTAATCTATGGATTTCACATGACTGGGAATACAGATATGCATCTTCTGGTCAAAGATACCTTTAAAAAAAAAGATATGGGCGTGGATCAGAAAACCAGTCAGTATCTGGTGTGACCACCATTTGCCTCATGCAGCGCGACACATCTCATTCGCATAGAGTTGATCAGGCTGTTGATTGTGGCCTGTGGAATGTTGTCCCACTCCTCTTCAATGGTTGTGTGAAGTTGCTGGATATTGGCAGGAACTGGAACACGCTGTCATACACGTTAATCCAGAGCATCCCAAACATGCTCAATGGGTGACATGTATGGTGAGTAGGCAGGTCATGGAAGAACTATGACATTTTCAGCTTCCAGGAATTGTAGATCTTTGCGACATGGGGCCGTGCTTTATCATGCTGAAACATGAGGTGATGGCGGCGGATGCCTGCCCATACCATAACCCCATGCCACCATGGGGTGCTCTGTTCACAACGTTGACATCAGCAAACCGCTCGCCCACACGACACATGTGGTCTGCGTTTGTGAGGCCGGTTGGACGTACTGCCACTTCTCTAAAACGACGTTGGAGGTGGCTTATGGTAGAGAAATCAACATTCAATTCTCTGGTAACAGCTCTGTTGGACATTCCTGCAGTCAGCATGCCAATTGCACGATCCTTCAAAACATCTCTGGCATTGTGTTGTGAGACAAAACTGCACATTTTAGAGTGTTCTTTTATTGTCCCCAGCACAAGGTACACCTGTGTAATGATCATGCTGTTTAATCAGGTTCTTGATATGACACACCTGTCAGGTGGATGGATTATCTTGGCAAAGGAGAAATGCTCACTAACAGGGATGAAATACAAATTTGTGCACAACATTTGAGAAAAATAAGCTTTTTGTGCGTATGGAACATTTCTGGGATCTTTTATTTCAGCTCATGAAACATGGGATCAACACTTTACATGTTGCGTTCATATTTTTGTTCAGTGTAATTATCACCACAAGCATTGGCAATAGATAATGCTCAGAGACAATAGCAAACAGACATGGAAAGGAAAATGTGTTTTTGTATGCTTCATCCAGCATCCCCTATCTCTATATGATGATGTTGTTCAAAATATAACCCATTCCCATTCCTAAGTTAATATCGATGTGTTTTCACATTGCATGGCAAATGCAAGTTTGTGGTGACGGTAGACAGTGGACAACGCCCAGTGTGTTAGTCCAGCATTGTGCAATGGACGGTGCAAGGCAGGGAGGATGGAGGGACAATGCGATAGCATGGGCTGCTCCCTTCTCCCCCTCTCATGGCAAAAACCACAGCAGTTAGCAGCTCCCTTCATAAGCACCCAATGCTGCTTTTATCAGCACCCAGCAGAGTTTCCTCTACCCAACATCCTCCCTTCCCGTCTTCCCTCTTTCTCTCTCTCTTTTTCTCTCTATGCATACACACCACACTGCAACAACAATACACATTCCTGTTGCACTTCATTGAAAAAGTCCAGGTGATAAATGTAATCTTATTATTGTTATAAGATAGTAGTAATAGGCCATAGTCATAGAATAACAACTTTTCAAAATGTGAGGTTTAAAAAGGTGAAATACTCTGTATTGTGAAAGATCACAACTAGGGTAATCTGAACATCTTATCATTGGTCATATTGAGACATTAGCAATGAATGCAATGATAGTGCAGGTTCATGTTCCTCATTTGCTGTTATTCCGATGTAACAATTGGTCAATGGCGAACATTTTACTCAACCTCAACAGACCGTCTTCTGACTATTCTGCAGAATCTCCATGAGCATCAGGTTTGCTGTAATGATGAACATGATAGAACTACCAGATAAAGAGGTTATTTGTTACACCAGTAAATGCTGTTGTTCAATTTAGTCATATTGATTAAGCCGTTAAAAGTGTCTTGAGCATACTTCAGGAAGGGGCATACTGCCAAAGTGTTGCCTTTAGACTTTAGTGTCCACGTCTTGTGATTTTCCATCAGTTACATGAACATTTTTATCCTCTAGCTCAGGGTTTCCTAAACTCGGTCTTGGGGCCCCCAATGGCTGTACGTTTTGTTTCTTGCCCATGCATTACACAACTGATTCAAATAACCAACTCATTAACAAGCGTTGATTCTTTTAATCAGCTGTGTACTGTAGTGCTAGGGTAAAAACCAAAACGTGCACCCATGGCCCCAGGACAGAGTTTGAGAAATCCTGCTTTTGCTCACAATACAAAAAGTGTTTTATTTTATTTGACTATTTAAAACACATAAATATGTTACATCAGGAAACAGATACATATACCAAAATTGCTGCGTATTATATATACAAAAAGTCAAAAGACTTGTTTCCATTGTGGTCCTCTATTGGTAGGTAAGGGATGTTCATTATATACTTTATAAATCTAGTAGTATTTCGCTACACCTGCAATAACATCTGCTAAACACATGTATGTGACCAATAACATTTGATTTGGTTATGGAGGGAGGTCCTCTTTCCTCTCTATTGAATGGAAAACCCATTTGCCCATATTGTATAGAAGTAAATGATGAATACATTTAGGAATTAAACATGTAAAGTACTAACAGTCACTGTTGTCATGGTTATATTAAGAACAGGCTATACTGTAAAAACACAGGCATCAAGGATGAGAACAGAGGAATCTGTTAAAAATAAATGTTCTCATACTGCTATACTAAGTACAAGCAATGCCAACATGTGGCATGCCAACATTCTTCTGAGAAGCATTCAGGCTTTTGACTGTACAGTCAAGGCTGCATATTGTGTTTCCTCTCAGACATCAAGGGTCATTTCGAAATCTTTAGTGGTACAATTGTGAAAACCCATTGCTGCATTGCAAAATGTGTCGGTTAGCCACATAACTGTTGCAAGTGAATTTTTAGATAATATGATCATTTAATGCAGGCTATATAATATATAATATACATTTAGATTTATATTTGGAAAAATACATTCTATGACAAAAACAAATAACTTCAATGGCAATGTGTCTTTCCTGTGAAAACAATATTACACTCACAATACTCCTTGCAATAACAGACAGAATTGATGTTCATAACCAAAATGGAGGTTGACACGTAAACACTGATGCCATTCTGAATAGAGGGGAAACCCCATCACTAGTATGGGTTTCCAGATTGATACTTCCCAGAAGAAACAACCAGGGTAATTAGGTTGGTTTAATGTGGGATGATTCTTTAAAAAAAACTTTTTCATATAACATGACTGAGTATACTCAGACACACAATAGGAATCAAAGGGGAGAACAGATGAGCTGAAGCCAGAGAGGAATACAGTTGGCCTACCTTCATTACTGTAGGCCTACCATGTAGGTTATACTGTATTATGCTGTAATGTAAAAACCTAAGGTTTGCAGTGGTGGAGTTGAAGCGCATGTCCTTTGGTCAAAGAAATCTAACTGACTTGAAACTTTTATAATACCCACAGAGCAAGCTAGTGGTATACCACCACCCCTGCTTGCTGGAAATGTTACTGCCCAACTGCACAGTCCCTCCCTAACGTTGTCTTAATTAGTACTGTCAGCTCCTCCAACCACAAATGTTGGCCCCTGGCCCTCACAATTAAATCCTGCATAATGAATGATATGAGCATGTAACCCAATTGTATAATTTATAGTAACAGAAACATTACATTCAAAGTTTATTCACTCAAGTATTTGCACCTTAATGGTCTGGACTGGTTGGCAAATGCCTTATACCTTTGTACTCTGTACTCAGTACAGAATGGACGGTGTCATATCGGGGTGTTATGACTGACGCGGAATATCATCCAATGGGAGATCACATAAATATTTAGCTAGGTTGCTAACAAGCTAAGAAGATTGCTAGCTAGGACCTATTGGAAGAAGATGGATACTGTAACGCTGGTAACGTTTGTTTTGAAAAATATAGTTTTTTTATGTTACATTCCTGATGTGACTTATTAAAGTCTAGTGACTTTGACCACGTCACGAGAGATAATGTGTTTGCTGCCTGTCGAGAAATTGGAAGATATTAGCTAGCTAACTCGCCGGATGTTTTAGCAAACTAGCTGATGTAGCATTTACAACAGTGTAACTAGCTAGCTAATCAGACGATACAGTATGTAAGTTCAGAAACTCTGTGGCTAAATCCTCTATCTCTGGTCACAGTGCTTAGTCAGCTTAGTAATGTAACATGTTTCCGTTAGCGAATGTCCTTATTTCTTGCGTCCTTACCTGCTATCATAGCTAGTTAGCTAACTAGTTGCTAATGTTAGCTAATTAGCTAGCTAACGATTGATGATGTGTAACATAGACAGAGCGAAAGAGGCGAGCGAGAGCCCAACTCCGGCAAAAATGTGCCTTCCCCAGCAGGGGGACATGTTTCGTTTTTTTCGCTTACATTCAAAGCGATGAGTTTTTGTCTGGAGGTCAGTGTCTAATTTGGTCAACAAAAAATGTAATGGTTTATTTGTTCGAATATAAGTTTTGTAATGGTTTTTTACAAGTGTACTGATAAGTAGGGCGTGACATCCCACAACATCGGAGTTGTCTCGAGCTGGCTATTCTGACATGAGGCTGTTAGCATAGCATCTCTATCCATTGACGTCAACACTATATTAAAAATAATTAGTTTCCACCAATCCAAAAAGGAATAAGCGGGAGTTTGACAGCCCGCTGTGCAGCTTTGTGGACAACTACTCCATTGTTTGGAAGGAGAGACAACGATATCGTCAGTACATCCATAATCTTTGCCTTAAAGCAGGGATTTGGAAACTCCAGTTCTCAGGGGCCGGCGTGGTGTCGCACCCCTCCCAGCAAACACAGCTGATTTAAACTAATTGCATTCTAAACTGGAGATCATGATTATTGGAGTGAGGTGTGTTAGCGAAAGTGACACAAATCAGGCGCCTAGGACCCCATAGAGAATGATAGAGGCCTCTAGTGGCCAACGCCATTGAGGGCTTCCACCATTTTAAAGACACATTTTGTTAATTTGAGTCTGTAATGCCCAGAGCACGCAGGACCCTCTACCAGCGAACAATGACCTGAAAACTTGAAAGAGTCATGATTATACAAGCCTCTCGTTCAGCATAGTGGGCTTATTGAAGCTGTCATTTGTGACGGAGACTTGTAAATGTGTGCTTTAAACAATGTACATTTGTTGATTGCTTGGCGTACAAATAAGAGTATTTCTTGATATATTTGAAACAATGTCTAGTTTTGGCGGAATGCATAGCTTGACTGCCGCGAGGGTGATAAGTAGCCTAACTACTCGCACTCAATTCTTCTGTTGCTTTGTCATTCGCTACATACTTCTAATTGCTGAAAATAAACTAACGTCCGTAGGCGTGGCGTAGCGTTTGTCCGGAGTAAGGAGTCTGGGTAGCCAGGCCTGGTGATAAGCACAATCGAAAGCGAACTGCAACCCCCCCCCCAAACGATACGCGTTTGAATTTGTTGAGCAGAGGCTGTGTATGTTTTGGTTCTACAAAGCTGTGTCCATCCTAACATTCAATAATCAATGAATTGCAGTCATTCTTGCACCATGCGATGAAATATCAATTCTAAACATGTCTATTTTCCTGCACGCATATGACAGACTGTTTGTGAATTGAGCACGTCTCTGAAGCTGCTGAGCCGGAGGAGCGTGTATTATTCCTGCTGTAGTACTCATTGCAGCCAGCACTATCAGGTCAAACAAACGACTAAAATGAAAAACGAAATGACTCGAGTCATTAAAATGAATTGTTCAAAAATAAATAATAGTTTGCAACTCACTAATTCCTATGGGTTGTAGCCTCATTGGCGCTGCCCATGCTGTCACAGACGTTATAATGGCACAGATATAAAGATGAGTCCTCTATCTATCTGTGTGTGTAATTTATTTCGCCACAGAGGAAGAGTACGCCAATATTCCCCCTCACTGCTACTCATGTCTGTGTACATCTGTCTAACAGGAACCATCTTTGTACACTGTGAAAGCAGTCCTCATTCTGGATAATGATGGAGAGAGGCTCTATGCAAAAGTAAGACTTTGATGATTAGGTGTGTTATACTGGGCTTGAACAAAAGCCTGCACACTCAGTAATTCAGAACCGAAGTTGGCAAGCTCTGCTATGTAACTAATTCTGTCGTTATGCAATACCCAGCTGCATTAGTCTACCATTGGAAATGTACTAACACGGTCGATCCATATGAGTTCAATCACTTTTTGACAACATCCCTTTTGATTTAAACAAAACTTTCCATACATCTTTGCCCATGGAAGAAGTGGTCAGAAAGTGACTTGTTGGACATGAATGCCAAAACATTCAGGAGATAGGGGTGCTCAAAGTTTCCCATTTTGCATACCGCACCCTACCATGAGATATCCATGTCCATCACTGGAGAAGATACATATTTATGTCTGATATAATTTATAATCTTACAAAACAGGATCTTCAAACAATTTTATTTCATATATTTTTTATTGTTGAATAAAAATCGATTTCTTTAACCTTTTTAATGTAAATTATCTAATAATGTGTATACTCCAATTTTTCTTATCTTTTTTTCTTATTTGCATATATAGCTTATACCCTACTTTAAATCTTCAGAGGTTTTTGTGATGTGCCAGCCATCGGTTGAAACACAACATGCTCTTGAGTACAAGGTGGGTGTCATTTCAAACATAGGTCCATTCTATGAATTATATTTCTATCCCTTCAGACCAATGTCAACTTAAATGGTCATGTCTATTCTATTATCTATATTTCTATGATTTCAATAGGTATCCTTTGGAGGATTGACAGTATAATTTTAAACTAATAAAAAGCATGAGCTGGCACACACCCAGAGAAAAGTATTTAGTGTAGAGGTGCTGACTAATGGTGAATAAACTGTAAGCTATTAAAACCAGAAGAGCCGCACACTCTATATATAACCGCCCTGTAATTCATTGGGTAAAAAAACATTTCGGCATCACTGTGCCTTCTTCAGGGTGGCACAGTGATACCCAATAAATTACTGGGAGTTTATTTTTTATATATATATATATATATGGAGTATGGGACTTTAAAAAACATTTTTTATAGCTTCCAGTATAATTTAAAACCGGTATTCCCATTCAAGTCAACATTCTCTGATGTACTGCCGGTACCATTTTGAAAGTCTAAATTTCTATTTTATTATTTTAGGACACCCACCCTGTATTCGAGCATGTTGTGCCTCAACCGATGACGTGCACAAAAACCTCAGATGACGTAAAGTAGGGTCTAAGCTACAACATACGTGAATTGTTTGGTTTGTTGAGTTTACACGTTTTTAGATCATTTACGAAGAAAAAAGAAAAGATGACAAAATTATAAAACAGTTTGACAACCCTGTTTGTAAGCTTTTAAATGATATCAATCTCAACCGTTTATCTTTTCAAGACATGGATGTCCCATGGTATGGTGGGGTATGCACCTTTTTATCTCTTGAATGTTTTTGTATTCAGGTCCAAAAAGTCACATTCTGAGCATTTTCTACAATGGGCAAATATGTATGGAAGGTTTCATTCAAATCAAAAGGGGTGCTGTCAAAAAGTGATTGCATTCAAATGGATTTACCCAACAACCAAAAATATTTGTGGTATCGATCCCCTCATTCTGTTCATGCATTTTACTGCTTTATTGACAGTATTATGATGGCACCTACCCTTCAGTGAAGGAACAGAAAGCTTTTGAGAAGAACATCTTCAGCAAGACACACAGGACTGACAGTAAGAAATGCATTTGAATACACACACGCACGCAGACTAGTTATGTGTAGGTCAGTTTTGTTCACCTGCACCTGCCCATGCAATTGCTAATAACCCATCTGCAACCCCCGACTATTTTTGATAAAATGAAAATCTGAGGCCCGTACCCGACCCTAAACCACAAAAATATAGAAAATTGACAGTGGGTGCAGGATAAAAAAACAAAAACAATTACGCCTAATTTAGATCGCCTACCAAAATGTAGTAAATTATAAGCAGAAACATAGGCCTATTTGTTAGTCAACTTGTCTATACTTAGATACGCATCTCTTCTGTCGTTACTTGTTTCCCTAGAAGACTAAATGAATCCTTGGTCACCAGAAAATGTCATACAACGATTGAAGCATTCATTCTATCTAGTTGACTACGATTCGGTACATTTTTAGGGACCGGGAACGTTTTAAGAAGTTTAGGGACCAGGGAGAAAGTGCAGTAACTCTCTCTTATTGAATTAAACTCAGACATTGTCCTTTTTGCCTCAGTTGATCGCCGTTAACTTTTTCTGCCCAAATTCCCAAAAGCATTTGGCGCGTGAACAGTTAGTGTGTAAGCCTAAGCTTTACGGCCTAACACCAGATCAAAAAAATATTAAAGAAAAACCTCAATGTAGACTTTAGATATGAATTGCACAATAATTATACATTTATGGATTTTTAATGCAAAGTTTCAATTTTTTTCAACCCACACTCCACCCACATGCCCTTCATCCACGCAATATTTCATGACCCTAAACACACCAGCCTCGCGGATATAACCGCAGGGACTGCAGGTTATGAGTCAACTCGCACTTCACTAACACATGCACAGGTCATTGAATCGTGTTTTACCTCTTTGTCTCATTGTCATGTTTCTGTGCCTACTCAGGTGAGATCGCTCTTCTAGAGGGCCTCACAGTCGTCTACAAGAGCAACATTGATCTCTTCTTCTACGTTATTGGAAGCTCACATGAAAATGAGGTCATCATATTGGAAGGACGTGATTGGAAACAATTAATGCATTAATTGTATGTTTCATTTCAGTGCACTCTGCCATTCTCTAAATAACCTTTTTGGTGTGTTGGGTGTTTTTGTTTCCCTCCAACAGTTGATGCTAATGGCTGTTCTGAACTGTCTGTTTGACTCACTTAGCCAAATGTTGAGGTGAGATCTAAAGCTTATTAATTAAAGCACATATTTAGTCATCGGTCTTTAAAAGGCAAGCCTTGAAAATGATTTGTCTGTCTCTGTAGGAAGAATGTTGAGAGGAGAGCTCTACTTGAGAACATGGAAGGTCTCTTTCTAGCTGTGGATGAAATTGTGGATGGAGGGTGAGTTCTATATTTTATACATTGATAGTTGAGCCGTCCTCTTATCCAGAATGACTTTCATCTTAAGGTAGCTAGGTAAGACGACAACATGTCATAGTAAATACAACTTTTTCTCAGTAAAGCAGCTGTCAGTAAAATCAGTGCTAGTAAGACAAGTGTGGGCAGTGGCGTATTCATGGATGCCAAGGGTAGCCAGGCTTCCCCCAAAAATTGACCAGAAAGAAAAAATTCAGAGCAAATGAAACAGTGCCCCTCTGTGTAGGGCATCTATCTGACGCTGTCTGGTCCAAAAGAGTATGACGTTGTTGCTGCCCATAGCATTCAATGGAAGCCAGTTTGGATTTGGCGTCACTCCTATCGTCACTCCTATCAAATCGCGTCGAGAGCAAAACGTCTTTGACAGAAAAACCTGAATGGTTGCATCTCGTTGTGTTGTCCTCCAGTAGCTAGCTAGGTAAAATTGGCCCTTTCCTAAATTAGCCATGGATGGAGATAGACATTTGGACTTGTGGTTTTACTTTATTCTCCGTACTGGCCAATGATTGTAATGGCGATTCTGACCCAACCATTAATTCATACATTGTACCTCTGGCCTTTTAGTTGTCACTGTATTAGACTAATAAACATTGGTGATTTGATGATGTTGAAATGGTGCTGAAATAGTGGAGGCAGCTCCTGTTTTCTTTGCGACTTGCGGTAACTCTCCGTGGTTCTAAATCCATAGTTGTTTAGTGGTGCGAGTATGTCGGAAACGTTAACTTGCTTGACCATGCTGTAGGTCATGTAACTGTTACATGCAATATGCTTTGTGGACTCCACCGGACAGAGGTTGCTCTCTGGTTTTGTGATGAAACAAAGGTGTGGTTGAAATTATTCTGCCGCTGTGTCTTCTTATTGTCTCTGCCTTTATATCACAGTGGCAAGACATATGAACTAACAGGTTACGCAATTATCACAACACATGTGTTGAAATATGCCTTTATTTCTGGCTTCCCCCAGTGATTATTATTTTTTATTATTTTTTATTTACCCACCCACTGTCCTTGCAGTGTGTGAGTGATAACAAGCTTTCCCCTGCTGTCTCCTACAGCGTGATTCTGGAGAGTGATCCTCAGCAAGTGGTCCACCGCGTAGCTCTAAGGGTAAGTAAAGGTCTCTCTCCTCCCCTCCCATCCTCCCCCTAGAAAGTACTCTTCACTCAACCTAGTGGACCTTAATGGAAAGTGTTCTGAGTATTGGTGCTGTTGTGTGACCAGGAGCTAAGAACACCTGCCAAATGCGGGTAGATTTTTGTCATTGGTGGAAAATGTGTCTATTTCACCAGCCACTGTTGGTGGGTGGTCACGCCTCCACAGTGTGAGCATTTCACTATCATTAGTGAATAAAAGTCAAGTGTGATCACATTTATAGTCAAATAAATGCTGCAGTAGATGTTTTCAAAGTATTTCTGCCATTTTTGTATCATAGCTGGTAAATTAATCTTACAAAATCAAAGAACTACGAATCCTATATAGCCTATCACACCTTGCGCTGAAACACTGCCTGGCTGGGGGTTGTGCGCAGGTGAAACTAAAGTTTACTGAAGTGAGACTTTATGCTTGTTTCTTGGCTGTTTACATGGTTTTGTAACAAGCTAGGTTGTTTTTCTATGTTTTGAGTTTCAACTGTTAGGGAAGAGAAGATGACACGGCTACTAGTCAGATTAAATCTCACGGGCACAAACATGACTCCAGTCGTGCAACCACGGCAACCTCCCGCCCTTAAAGGGGCAGGTGACATTTTTGTCTCATCTGTGATATTTTGGTTAAAAGACTGAGATGACAAAAAATTACAACTATTCAATATACCAGATTATTTACGTTTTACTAGTAATGCTCATCTGTTTTGTTGGTGTAATTTTAGGGCCTTTTTTTTGGGGGGGACTTGTAAAAAATCTGAATGGCTGGTAGATTCTTTTTTTAAATCTACCACAGCGGCTGGTGGACCAAAATGTTATTGTTATGCCCTGAAGGCCACTATGTGTTCTCTCCTACAGGGGGAAGATGTGCCTTACTCAGAGCAGACTGTTACCCAGGTGAGGAAAAACAGCCCTAATTACCTCGTTCATCTCAACATACTACACTGCTCAGTGTGGAATATGCTCCATTGCATTATTGACTTTCCACTCTCCTGAGACTTAGGGTGTGTCCCAAATGGCACCCTATTCCCTATGTAGTCCACTACTTTTGACCAGGGCCCATAGGATTCTGGTCGAAGTTAGTTCACTATATAGGGAATAGGGTGCCATTTTGGACAGAACCTTAGAGCTGTGCCAAATGTCCTCGCTTGGGAATCCAGACTGAATCACGCTACATTTCACCTCTCTTGTTTTAGTGACAGTGGAGTGAAACAAAAACTGAAACGGAGCTGAATTGAGTCTAGATTTCCAGGCTACCAATGTCCCTCTCTCCTCTACATGATGGTGATCCGCATACTTCACCATCTCCAATCCTACCGTGTTGCTTTCACACAATTGGAAATGATTGGCTGATGGTATGGTAGCCAGTGGTGGTTTCCATTGTGTGTGCACACGCCTGTGTGCGTCTGCGCTTAGCTCCTCTCCTGATTAATGTTCTCATTTAAGAGGCCTGTGACAGGCTGCCATCCTGCCATCCCTTCCCTCTCTCTCTCTCTCCATCCCTTCTCTCTTTCTCTCTGTCTACTGATTAATGGCTGGCTGTCTTCCTCATGCTTTATGGTTCTGGTTCTCCTTTCCTTCAACGAATTAAGATGATTAATTAATTCCTGCATATTTTCCTTTACTGGCATTACTCATCTTCCTCATCTAGCCTTTTGTTAAACTTTTTGTTGAGGTCAATTTAATGATTGCATTTTTATGTGAATCATATGGTCTCCCTCCATTTCCTTAAAATGGTCAATTGGTCTTCTAAACCAAGGTGGATGAGATTAGATTCAATCGGTGGATTACATTCATTTGTTTTGATAGGGAAAGTCTTTCGTTTTGAAGTGCAATAAAAAAAAAATGGAAGTCAAAATTGTAGGGATGTAACGATTCCCCGATACGCGTCGGTCCCCAGTTCAAAAGTTTAAGATACGAGTGCATCGCTCCGCAGGAGCCCAAACTGATCCAAATGAAGCATGCATCGGTAAGAAAACCGAATGAAACATTACGAATAGCCTGTTCACTAAAGTTTGTTCACTTATATATTTTTTCTGCCTTATTGGGAAAATACCTATAATCTATTGTGACTGAATTGCTGCGTCCTCTTGTTCAGCCTATTAAACTTTTTTGCATGTAATTGCGATTGAAATTGATCAACAAGTCACCAACGAGGGTTAGGTCTACCCTATCCCTGTTCTAATATTCGTTGGCTACATCTGCGTGACACCTTAAGCATTCTGATGTTTGTAAAATGGCTTTCGCAATATTAAATCATAGGCTTTATTAATTGAGGGACAACAAATGTAATTTGCTGGGTCATTGTTACCAAAATGCGCTGTAGAAAATTGTGTTTTACTGGTGGAGCTGTGTATGCTACGAATTGAACACTCATATTGCTGATTGCACATCCTAACTGCTGATTGGGGCTTTTCGATTGCCAGGTTCACTGTACAAAATCTTTTTGGTAGTTGTGCTTTCAACAGTCAGTGCATTTACATGGACAGGGTAATGGTGTGATGTCATAACAAGACCAGTAATCAGTTTTGTTGGGCCTCACTGGTCTGAACTCGAGACGAGAGCAGCTTTCCTCCGTAAGGTTCCAACTGTCAAAACCATTCGCTTTTGAGATGAGGGTGAATTCCAAAACTGTGTTTTAGTCATTTCTAAAGAGTAACATGTCTATTTATATCTCAACATTTTAATCTGCTATATGACAACTTAATCAGTGGGTGATGAGGATTTCAGATTAAAAGTGGGGGGACAAAAACATAAATTGCCCCTCCTATGGCTCAGCTCAAACACTACATCACACACAATCAAATCGTTTTGAGTAAACGTATTGCTCCTGTATCGTATCGGAGCCCATGTATCTAGATGCATATCGAATCGTGCTTGTAAGGAGAGATGCATGCCCTCATAAAATGGATGTCGTTAACGAAAGCTGGATGCTTATTACACAAACAGGTTTGTTTGTATGTTTACTTGTGTTGGTATGATCTGTTTTATAAGGCCAGTTTTTTTCATCTACAGGTGCTGCAGTCTGCCAAGGAACAGATCAAATGGTCTCTGCTACGATAGAACCTGTCGACTCCCCTCATTTAACACTGTACCACCATTACCCATGGCTCCTCTCTCTGTGACGCCATCTCTTCCCCTGTGCTCGTTACTCACCATTCCTTCAATCAGGACTGATGAGAGGATGATCACTCAGCCAATCAGACACTGCCAGGGGAAGGGATATCTGAGTTTTGTCTGTCTGAATCAATCATTTCTATCATGTGTGTGTCTTTACTGTAAAGGTGTATTCTTCTGATATCTAGTTCTAACGCTAGCTATGAGAGATATTGGATGGTAGCGTGTCCATACATTCCAGTGGTTTGGTTCGTGTTTTCTTCCACAGTTCCTTACCACTTCCGTTGACCGCTTCATGCCCCTCATCTCTGATAACATTACATGGGTTAGTACAGACCATAGAAATAACTCCTTTCAAATTCTATGGTCCAGACATATGGTCCGATCAGGCAACATCGTTGTTCGTCACTATGTGCTCTTCGGAATACTTTATGAACTTCAGTCATTTAAATCTTTTGAATAAAAAACATTTATAGACACTGAAGCTTCGACTATTTTGATATTGTGTGGTTGGTTATGTTCTTGGTCGCCCTATTGATCTTGTCACACATTGAAATATGTTAATGTGAGGTTTTTATAAATGAAAACTGGTAGACTATGCTCCATTACGCTCATACATACATACATACACCACGGCTGTCAGCCAATCAGCATTCAGGGCTCGAACCCCCCAGTTTATAATGCCCTGTAGATTATGTGGAATTTCAGTCCACTTGAATCATGTACTGTCTCAGTGGCAACATTCCCATGTCAGACTATGTATTTCCAGAGAACTTGGCTGGCCAAACAGGGAGAGACTCACAGCTAAAGCAAGGGCTCCATCTCCTGGTTGATGCATCAAAACCCATTGCTGAGGTAAATTATTTTGATGTAACTAAGTGCGTCTTTATTGAGACACTTTCAGTTAACGTTATGTGTTTAGGTGCTGATGAATCATGTCTTACATGTTTTTACCTTGAGTTACCTTGATTTCCCTTGGTAATCTCACTACACATCCAATCCAAATTGAGCAATAGAGAGATAAATTGAAGCATGCAATTCATCTTTTTTTTTTGTAGAGCCCCCCCACCACCACCACATTCATTTTAAATCAATTGAAAGATGCCCTCCAGAGAAATGGGTGCAGAATCAGGCACTATATCACGTTGTTTTAGTGTCTGCATTCCTCCAGCACTGCTGGGTTGTGTTCATAAGGGCACGCAAATTAAAATGTTGTTTAACTTTTCGGAATGGAAATCGATATTAAGAAGTCCAGATGGTCCCTCCCTGTTTGTCTGTTTGGTGCCTATTGCCCCTAGTGTAGTTACACACATTCTCAATCTGACTTCTATAAGGTATTTGATGCAAACTGAGATGTGTACCATGTTCCATAACTGGTCTACCATTTATTAATTTGAACCGTATTGGATCAGTATATCATCAGTATGATAATACAATGGCTTTAGTATAATATATATATATTTTTTAAGGCTTGTGAATGTTATAGATTTTCCCTCGGTGTCTTGAATGTACTCACACAGCCTGTTTTAAGTTGACAACCCCAGCATGTACAGACCCATCTCTAGGACAGAGAGCATGTACTGCTAATTGACAATGGATGGATGAGGTTGCTGTTCACCTGGGGCTCCCTTCTCTTTTCTATTCCCTCTATCCTTAATGAGAATTTGGCTCGGATATCAAAGGCGGAAAGAGATGAAGGGAGTGTTCAATTAATGTCCAGTCAGATCAGAGGAGTTTGATAACACCGACACTCACAGTCTTGTTAAGGTAGAACCAAAGCACCCTTTCTTAGCAAGTTTGTGTTTCATAGAACAACAGGCCTCAAACCTGCTAGTGAGGTCTTATAAGCCTTGACCTAGACATGATTGTCCTTTTTCTTAAGATGTTTGCTTATTCGACCTGCTCAGACACAATGCCGCTGTTTTTGTCCATCAAATACAAGGCTCGAGCCCACCACACACCCCTGGCTGTTTTACAGCGTGTTATGTACAGCGTGTCAACCGTGGCGTTTCTGACTATTATACTCATTCCTGTATAATTAATATAAATTACCTCTACGGCGTTTTACGATGAAAGATAATTATCTGATGAAAGATAGCCGTTGACTGCCCCAAGGTGCTGCCAGCCCTCCCGCCGGTGGAATATCTAGTTGGAATTGAAGGGACGGCAGGACACACACACACACAGTGACTGGGACATATAGAACATCTAGATGACAACTACGTGAGTGAATGGCAATACAGGAACTACAAATGTGTGTTTTGTGCGTGCGGGATCCATTTGAACTGTTTCCCTCCGTCCTCTGCTGGGTGAGGACACGGTGAGATGAATCGAAGCACCTACGGCAGTGCTGCTGTCTAGATCTGCTGCTGTCTAACCATGTCCTCTTTAACCTTCACATCTCCTGATTCCCCTCCCGTGAAACCACACACTGACTGAGACATGTGCTATAGGTTGACCTTCAGTATCAGCAAACTGGTTTGATATTGGAGTGAATAAATAGCATGGTACCAGTGATGGTAACACATCTGTCAGTCATGGCATCCTTTTATCCACTTAAAGAGTGGTGGACTTACTAGCAACACAATAGAGGATCTGACTAGAGGCCCGACAGTGGGTCCGTAGGTCAAAGCCCATAACTGTTTCATTACCCACACTTCCTCTTCATCGATCACTGGTATACACCAATGCTCAAACATCCACTCAGCTGCTACTGCAGCGTCCACAATGTGATCATTCAGAAGACATCGTTTTTTTTTTTTATCGTAGGAAAGACTGACGCGTCACACAAACCAAACATTTGCATCCCTATTTGTCTGCCTTCAACAGAATAATGTAGAAAAATAGAGAGTCATGAGCTGCATTTACTCAATTTAAACCAATCAGAAAATCATTTATTGGCACAGACTGTGTGAACGAGAGCTATAAAGGCTTGTGTATGCATGCGCGCATTCGTGTGTGTGTGTGTGTGTGGTGTGTGTGTGTGTGTGTGTGTGTGTATGGAGGGGAGCTGGGACTGAAAGCATGGATGGAGGAGGGGTAGTAAAGGGGTCTAGGGCTGGTCTCCTCTTCTCAACAGCATCACTACAGTATGGCATGCTTTATGGCTCTGGTCGCCATGGTGGCCCTCAGAGGGGCTGTTTATGGATTCCCATAGAATAGAAAATCATTGCTGCTTTGCTCTGTGGAGTAGCCGGCCAAAAACAACAACACCATCAGAGCACAGACCACAGCACTTTCTCTCTGCCCTGGCCCCCTCAGCCATAACTCAGCACACAGTCTGCTTTTGCGAGAGAAAACAATTATTGTATTAATATCAATGACATAAGCTGACGATAAATCACTGATGCAAATGTTTAATTCCGTGTTGATGTATGATAAAAAAAATGTCACAAGGACCGTAGCTGGTTTATTAGCTGCTGTTGATCCTTTCGGTGGGAAAGTTACATAGGTTTGTTAGGATAACGCTTTTTTCCCCCATCATTGAATAACTTTGCTTTTACACTAAGCTATTTATCCATCCTTCATCATGTTTCATTTGCTTCTCAAACTTGGTCATATAAATATTCCAACACTTTGATAGGTTAATGGCGTGCATTATCCAGGGTGTAGTAAATGGAAAAAATACTCCAACTTGGCTTGTCTTCTCCATCTTTGTCCTACCATTCCTCTATGCCTTTTGCAGTTCCTATGCCTTCAGCAGTTTACTTTTGGCAAAATGTTTTTCCTTGTTCCTCACTGAAAGTCTGTTCTCATTTAATTTTTTTATAGTATGTTATGTCCTAACACATGTGAAAAGTGTCATACGTGATGTGAACCCTCAGATGTCATTCCGCACAAGGCTGTTGATGTGGGAAGAGGAGCTGGTAGTTTATCTCTGTCTCTCGCTCTCTCTCTCTCTTTGTGATTTAGAAGCATAATGAAATCCCTTCAGATCCAGGCCTCTGTCTTGCTGTGCTGTAGTACCCAGACAACAACCGCTCTTCATTTGGACCCGCTGACTGCAGACTGCTGCAGAGAGCTGGAGGAGGGACCACATCTGGTCAGCCAGAGGCCTCTCTGAGCAGAGCATGCAGCTCACAGCCCCTGACCCCTAGACCCGGGGCAGTCTGCCTCCAGCCAGTCAGTCCCACTGTCTGCCCTCATGCCTCCAGCTTGTCCCAGCTTGTCTGCCCACTGATATTGCTGTTTCATGGCTATCAGAGCCAGAGGTGAGTGTTATTATGAAACAGTCAACCTACAGTTTGGACTGGAGGAGTTGGGTAGTGATGCAAAGAGAGGGTGAAAAAATAATTCCCATAACTCATTTTCACTGCAGACATCAGACATACAGCCGTCTGTGGTGGCAGTAAAGGTTTATGGGTATTTTTCCTGGTGTTATCCAACTCCAGTACCATCCCTCGGGGGGGGGGGGCACACACATATGTTTCTCCTCTTTTGTGGCTGTGTT
Source organism: Salvelinus alpinus (assembly GCF_045679555.1). Lineage (NCBI taxonomy): Eukaryota > Metazoa > Chordata > Actinopteri > Salmoniformes > Salmonidae > Salvelinus > Salvelinus alpinus. Next base: position 15,697,345 of record NC_092102.1, read on the forward strand.
TAGTCTTGTTTTTGTCACATTCCTCTGTCTGCCCTCTCTATGCTCTTTAAGTTTTTTAAACAGTATGTTTTGGATGTGACTTTGAACATGGCGTGGCTAAAGAATGAGAGGGAGAAAACAAGCGTTTTATTCTGTGGCATACCGCTGTAGCCTTCAGTTCACCCACCCCTTCTCCCTCCCCTCCTCCCTCTGTCATCTATTCTTTCTCTCTCTCACTTTCTCCCCTCTCTTCCTCCCTCCCCACGGATTCCCCAACCACACCACAACCCCGTTAACAGACATACCCTTGACAGATTTACCGCCGCCGTCTTTCCATTGGCCGCCGGCGCGACGTGTGATTTAGTGCCTTGTCCTGATTGGCCCAGGCGTGACAGGGCAATTTATGGCCGTGCTGTGATTTGATGCCAGCTGCCTTTGAAGTGAGTTACAGCTCTGCCGCTTATAGGACACAGAAACAGTGTCAGGTTTCAGTCATAAAATCTTATCCCTGAAGGGAGGTGGTGCTGCCTGCTGGATAACACTGCTGGGCTGTCTGATGTCACCATAGGGGAGGAGAGACCCAAACACTAGCCTACTAGTAGAGAGTCGCAGAGAGAAAGACGGATAGTAGGAGAGACCCACTACTACTAGAAAGAGTCACACAGAGAAAGAGGCCAATATAAGAGGCAGCCCGAGTCACACACAACTGCTCCACCATCATCATTGAATTGTGTGTGTCCTGTCTGTCTGTCTGTCTGTAGCAACTTCATCAGATATTTATTTCTCCAACAGTAGACAGGTATCATAAGGATCAGTAACTGCCTCCTCAACCATCCACCCATCTTACCCCGTCCCATACATCCTGTAATCAACGAGGCAGAATTATATCACTTATTATATATCAAAACCTATAATAAGACTTAAAGTGGCAAACTAAATCACTCTCGCATAGCTGATCAATAGAAGCAAACTGCCAGTCATTTTGAATCCCTGTCTATCTGCCCACTGGTACAGTATCTCCTATCAGCGATAAATACAGTTTGCACGCTACACATAATCTATCTACCGCCTAGCTATGTTTCCATCAGCCAGACATAAGGTGACGATAAATCCCTGATGCAAATGTTTAATTCCGTGTTGATGTATGATTAAAAAATGTCACAAGGACCGTAGCTGGTTTATTAGCTGCTGTTGATCCTTTCGGTGGGAAAGTTACATAGGTTTGTTAGGATAACACTTTTCATCATTGAATAACTTTTGCTTTTACACTAAGCTATTTATCCATCCTTCATCATGTTTCATGTGCTTCTCAAACTGTGTCATATAAATATTCCAGCACCTTGATAGGTTAATGACATGCATTATCCAGGGTGTAGTAAATGGAAAAAATACTCCAACTTGGCTTGTCTTCTCCATCTTTGTCCTACCATTGCCCTGTGCCTTTTGCAGTTCCTATGCCTTCATTCTATCCCGTGGAGGTCCAAAAGAACCCATGGCCTGTATTCATGAAACGCCTCACAGTAGGAGTGCTGATCTAGGATCAGGTCCCACCCATCTCTCCGACTCTAATCTTTTTTTGTATCTTTTTTAAAATATTAAAACATACAATCTACCTGCAGTGAAGCCACTCAACATTTACATTACATTCAGTCATCTAATCGTCTCCCGTCCAGAGCGACCCACAGGTGCAACCAGGGTCAAGTGCCCCGCCCAAGGGCACGTCGCCAGATCTCCCACCAAGCCAAAACGGGGTCCAGAACCAGTGGCTTCATCTAATTCATTATGATCCAAAAGACAAAACTGATCCTGGATCAGCACTCAATACTCTGAGACGCTTTATAATATTAATAATAATAATAAATAAAGTTAATCCAAATAATGAATATGAGCCCAGAGTGCACTTTTGTACCGGCAGTGACCCGTGAATATCTCTAAGGGTAAATGGTAAGGCCGACCCTGTCTATCAAACCCCAGGGATTCATGCATCATTCACCTGATATCAGATCCCTCCTCACTCCTTCACCTGACACTTACAGTTTAGGTTGGTCTGCTCAAGTGGAAAATTGCTGGAAAATAGAAAGAGAGGGAGAGAGAGAGCGTGAGTGAGAGAGAAAGAAGACCTGGACAACTGCAATGTAATTGCATAATTCCTTGAGAGAGAGAGACCGGGATATGAACTTGCTTAGCTCGAGGTTAGTACATGGCAGACGCAGACTCACTGTTGCTGTGCTGTGTTAAAGAGAGAAAACAGGTTCTGCATCTAAACAGCATGGCTCCTCACTTCTATGAACTCATGACTGACATTTTGACCACAGATGGGCAAAAGATACGTCTAAGTATCTTGTTACAAATACAAAATATCCGACAGATCAATGTCTCAAGATAAAATAAGAGACACTTGCCAAGTATTGTATCGAGATAAAATACAAGAGGCTTTTGCAAGCAAAGTATTGAATCTACATAAAATATATATTGTTGTTGCTATTTTCATTCAAAATACAAAATATATAAAAGTAGATGCTTTAACTACAACAACATTCTCAGTAATGTTTAAAAAAATTTTTTTTATTATTATTGCTATGACTGTGATGTGTTTTTTGTTGATCGACCTTAGTTGAATGCACTGACTGTAAGTCGATATGGATAAGCGTGTCTTCTAATCAACCAAAATGTGAATGTAAAAATGAACAATTGCAAAGCACACTGGGTATTATTATTGTCCTTGTTTTGGGGGCAGAGTTCATTAGAATAATACCCAGCATGCTTGCAAGTGTTCATTTAGAATTTTTTTTACATTTACATTTTTGACACTCATTACACCATAGTGCCATCAGACTTCTGATTCCAATGCAGGGTGAGCTGCTATACATTTTTTTTTTTAAATACAGGTCTCGAAAGTATCTTGATACAAATTAAATTGGATTGTATTTCAGGCCGGTGAAATAAAAATTACTCAAAAGTAATTGAAATACGTATTTCAAATACATGTAACAGAAATACTGCCCATCTCTGATTATGACAAGACAGCCTAATCATATCAAAGGTGTATAATAGTTATCAAGTGAGCATTAAAAAAAATATATGTTGCCACAATGTGTAAGGTAAAGCTCTAAACCTTTTTAATGTGCTGTTTTTGATCGCTCCCATCCGCCTCGTTGGGTTAATATGCCATGATTGTATCATATCTCCATGCGCATCGATTTCAGAAATGACTAAGTATGTCATACAGGTTGATTACAAACAGGGCTGGAATATTGCTTTAATAAATCCTCCACATGACTTCAGTGTGTCAGAGCAGAGCAGTCAAGTGATCAGACAGTCTCTCACACCAGGGTTGTGTCTCAAATGGTACTCTATTCCATATATAGAGCCTGGTCAAAAGTAGTGCACTAAATAGGGAATCGGGTGTCTTTTGGGATCAGCCCAGAAGTCACACTGCTACAGCTGAGCCTAGAAGTTGAGCCTTGAAGAAGCCTTGTTAAAATTCTCCTCTATGGTGAGCACAGATTAAGGAGACTCATATTTCATGTGCAGCATATCTATGACCTGTACTATATATATATTTTTTTAACTTTCTCTAACCTACTTCTTGGTCCTGACTCCTGACTTATGACATACTGTTGCTGTAACAGATTCACAGCAACAGTAATCTGTTACTTTTGCTGTAACAGATTCACCCTTGGTGAACTCAGAGTGACTAAATATGTGAAGGGCCTCTTTAGACAAGCAAAATATGTGAAGGGATTTTTTTATACCAGCAAAATATGTGAAGGGACTTTTTAGACCAGAAAAATATGTATTTAACTAGTCTTCCTGACTTGTGACATACTGAAATATAGCTAACAGGTTTAGGGCTGTATCCTGACTTAAGAGCCGGTGATTACATTTTTGCCCAAGTCTCCAAATGAATGATTTACACACAAGTCTGAGTATTGCCTGCTTATCTCAACTCTGAGTTGGGCCCTTGAGAGACTTTGGAGATCTCAGAGTGACTTACGTAAATAGAGACTAGTAGTGCAGACTACAGCGTGCTGGCTGGGTGGCAGTGACGCCCACCCATGATGTCTTGGCTCGATATTCCCTGAAGAGGGACCAGCCCCGCCGGCCTTGACGGGTCCCAACGAGCTGCAGATTAATGGGGTGGTGGTGGCGTGGGGCCACGGTGGGTTAATGTAGCTGTCTGTCCCAGCTAAACGCCTATGACTCTCTCCGGCCTCCTTCTGTCTGCAGGGGGCTGGGGTGGCAAACCACTCACTGAAGCACCCACCCATGGTGTCTTGGTTTGGAAAGAAAGGAGGGCTGGACTGGGCGCCGGCCCGGAAGTGGTGTCAATCCTATGCAGGGAATGTGAATGACTATTGAACCAATACAACACCAAATCTCCACTCTCTCAGCATGGGGGTGGACAGAAGGGGAAAACATGAAACTTTGTTCCAGTCTGTGAGTCTCATGGGTTAACACATGAATATGCATGATTTGGTGTGATAAACATGTAAGTAGGCCAATCGTGTGACTGTTTCATCATTCAAATCCCTAGTCACTCATCATATGCTCTGATGGTGACAACTTCTCTCCCAGACTTGATCAGATGGGACAGGAGTGTTGAGGAATGGGAATAATATGCTTCAGCTAATTAATCTTGAGTGTTACAAAAATGTCAAAAAGCAGCTTATCGGGTGGTAAACGAACTGTAAATTGGACCTTTTTTTACAGCTTTTGCTTATCGTCCCATATAAAATACATTCTATAGTATCACAGCCAGGGGACATTTTAGTATGCTTTTTTTATCAAGTGATTGCCTGTGCAAAATAGAGCTGCTTTCTATCTTTTTTTAGTAGGCAAAAGATACATCTAAAACAGTGGAGGCTGCTGAGGGGAAGACGGCTCATAATAATGTCTGGAAAGAAGCTAATGCAATGGCATCAAACACATGGAACCCATGTGTCTGATGTATTTGATACCATTCCACTAATTCCGCTCCAGCCATTACCACGAGCCTGTCCTCCCCAATTAAGGTGCCACCAACCTCCTGTGATCTAAGTCTTATTACGTTTTGGTAATTTTGCTGACGCTCTCATCACACCATAGTACCATCAGAAGTCTGATAGCAATGCAGGGTGAATGGGGGCAACAAAATTGTGAACTGCTGTAAAAAAAAAAAAATGGTACACAAATGTATCTTGTTACAAAAAACATTGGATTGTAGTTCAGGCCGGCAGTGAAATACAAATGACAAAATATTCCAAACGAATTGAAATACATATTTTACAGAATTACTGCCCGTCTCTGCATTTACCCATTAAACCAAATGAATACAACTATTTGGAAGCCATTTTGTCTATCACCCTTATGCAGTAAGTCATATAAGATGGCTGCCATTTTAAGGGTCCATTCTTGCTTTCCTTTTCCCAAGAGAGTACTTCATGCTCACTGATGTCTCGGGTCCTCAGAACAGCTCTTTTATGGGTCTATTATTCCTCTGTGTTATACTGTGTATAAGGATTCAGACCCTCATATATAATTAATTTCAGAATAATTGCATTCAGTATTTCAGTATATAATATTATTTTGGTGTTCATGAAAAAAATATTGTTTTCACAATTTCTTTATGCAGAACTGTTGGGATTTCAGAATTTATGGAAAATGCCTCCTGGTAATGGAAGTGTTTGGTATCTGTTTACTAATAGGCTGTCGTTTGAGAAGCTTTGGAAGATTGTGGTTTACCTTAGAAGCACATCATGATATAAACCATGCTTTACGACTTGGTACTCATTTATAAACCAATTGATCTATCACACTTTTAAGTGCCTAAACCTGAACTCTAGGTTTCAAGGGACAAGACCATTTCTGTATTAATATTTTGTCACTTGGTGGCCACACCGCCGGTATGTACTAGGTAGTAGTACCTGTGTGTGTGTGTGTGTAGAGGTGGTGTACAACGGGCGGTGGGGTTTGGAGTAACGAGGACGTGAACATTTAATGAAGTGTGCACACACGTTTAAAAGGAACACCTAGCTCTGTCTGTATGCTGGCTTAAATACCAGAGCTAATTAACACAGAGTTGGGCTGTCATGATGAATAGCAGGGAGGGCGCGCGCGCGCACACACTCTTCAGCAGCATTCACACAGAGCGGCTGTACCATTTATTAATCAAACATGAAATGAGGAGAGAGGAGGAAAGGCTCTTGGGTCGTGCACCTCGGGGAGAGGGAGATATTGTTGGGACAGAGGGTTTCAATCATATTGGCTGTGTGTGTGTGAGGTATTTGACCATAGACAGGAACCAAACCAGGGGTAAGTAAAGAGACCGAACCCTGGAAAAATACAAAATAACCACAGATATTTTTGTAACCTATAAACCTCTTACAATAACAGAGATATTGACAGATTTACATTTGGTTATAATTGTTCATTTTTCTTCAGACTATCCTTAGTGTGTAGGGCCCTAACAGAGCAATAGTAGCAGGAGAAGAGGGGCTTCTGTCAGGCCAGCCACGCCTCACTCGTCTTGCTGACTGGGTGATAATGGATAACAAAGCAGGCCTCAGTCTCTGCGTCCCAAACGGCGCCCTATTTCCAACATTGGTCAAAAGTAGTGCACTGACCCCATAGTGCGGTCTGTAGAATGATTTCAAACCTGGATGATTTCAACACTTTCTGAGATTATGGAGTGGTATCACCCCCTCTCTCACCTCACTTAAGGCAGTACAGTGTTAAGTGCTCTGGCCTGTGGGGACTGTAAATCAGGGGTGGAGAGGGAGCCGATGTCTCCCCAGGGGCAGAGCACACGCTCCCTGGCCTGCAGTCTCCAGTGTAGGCTGATCTAATCCAGCTCATCTTCCTGGAGGTTTAATTACAACGCCTGGTCAATTAGAGGGAGGATAGCTCCAATACAAAGGGGAGAGAGGTTTGGAGAGGAAGGGATGGCCCCAAACGAGAGGGGGAGAGGTATAGAAGGGCCAGCCCCACTATGTAGCCTAGTGGTTAGAGCATTGGGTCAGTAACCGAAAGGTTGCTGGATCGAATCCCCGAGCAGGCAAGGTAAAAAACATCTGTCATTCTGTACGAGCAAGGCAGTTAACCCACTGTTCCCCGGGCGCCGAAGACATGGATGTCGATTATGGCAGCCCCCTGCACCTCCCTCATTCAGAGGGCTTGGGTTAAATGAAGACACATTTCAGTTGAATGCATTGTTGTACAACTGACTAGGTATCCCCCCTTTCTCAACTAGATCATGTTGCGAATAGGATCAAAGCCTGACTGCTGTTGGGTTGCAATCACAGACATAATGGCTGTGGATAGAGCCTCCTCTAGTGGCGTCTCACGGTCCCAGCTATGCAATATCGTTGTCCAGATATGATTTGGAGTCCAATTCAGATGAACCAGTATGGCAAGATGGGTGAAACTACAATTCTCTAAATCATATGAGAAAGCATTGACAGTACCAAATGTTTAAAAAGAAAAACACATTTATTAAAGCTTGAGGCCCTAGTTTTTCCATTCACTACAATATCTTACTGAGTCACAACTTTACTAGGATTGTGATAATGAAAGTTATTTTACTTAAAAAAAATATTTATTTTTAAACAATTTTTACGGTCTTTACTAAAAACATTTATACAATATCCCTTCATTTTGGCGATCACAGATGCATGCAAAACTACTAGTAATAAAAAGTTAATGACTGCTACAGTAGACAGGCACTAGTGGCAGTTCTGCCTCTACTCCTAATTTAATTTTAAAATATATATTAACTTAAATTCAGAAGTAGAAAACTAACTGCCTTTAGTCTTTGTAAAGGGCCACAAACTCCTTTGACACGACTTACAATCTGACAGTGATGCAATAGTAACTACTGGTCCTCTATAGAAAACCTTCTCGGTCTATACAGATAACTGTTGTATTACCTATATTTTGGGCTTCCTCAATCCAGTGTTTACAGATAGAATGTCAATGATAGCTTGGTCCCAGATCGCTTTGTGCTGTATAGCCAACTTCTATGGTCGTTGGGTATGGCAATGACCATAGGAGTTGGCAAGCCAGTACAAACTGATGTGGGACCAGGCTATCATAATGGAACCCGAGACGCTCCAATAAAAACGTGAGTGAAAAGAACCCCAGTGGAACTTCTGTTACCATGGAAATACTGAATTCTAAACCGACCCCTAGCACCTACTGTTCAGCCATTCCTGTAGATTTGAGAGGACTAGACAGATGGTATTACCAATTCTCTCGGATCTACAGGAGTGCCTAGGTTGTAGGGGTTGATTTGGATTTCAGTAATGAGGGAGGATCTTCCCTTAAGATGCTAGAGGTGAATAAAGTGAGCTCAAATTATTGGGAGTGACATTTGTTGTTTTGGCTCTTTACTCCAGCACTTTGGATTTGAAATGATACAATTACTATAAGGTTAAAGTGCAGACTAAACTATCAGCTTTAATTTGAGGGTATTTTCATCAATATCAGGTGAACCGTTTTGAAATTACAACACTTTTTGTAAATAGTCTCCCCATTTTAGGGGGCCAAAAGTAGTGGGACAAATTCACTTGTGTATTAAAAGTAGTAAAAAGTGTAGTATTTGGTCCCATATTCCTAGCACGCAATGACTACATTAAACTTCTTTGTTTCAGATTTTGTGCACAATAGAAATGAATGGTAAATAATGTAGTGTCATTTTAGATGAACTTTTATTGTAAATAAAAATAGAATGTTTCTAAACACATACATTAATGAGGATGCTACAATGATTCTGGATAATCCTGAATGAATTGTGAAATGCTAACCTCTCACCATTACAATAACAAGAGAGGTTAGCATTTCTTTTTTTGGGGGGGGGCTCTAACTTTCTCACTCACGATTATCCGTAATCATGGTAGCATCCACATCAATGTAGAAGTGTTTCGAAACATTATTTTCTTATTTACAATAACTGACTCCAAAATGACAACATTATTTACCATTAATTTCTATTAGGCACAAAATAATCTGAAACAACCAAAACAAACAGCAAATGCATCCAAGAAATGTGTAGTCACAAGCTTGATGTAGTCATTGCATGCTATGAATATTGGACCAAATACTTACCTTGACTACTTTAATACACATCCTATATAAGTGAATTTGTCCCAATACTTTTGGCCCCTTAAACGGGGAGACTATGACCAGAAAGTGCTGTAATTATTTAACGGTTCACCCGATTTGGATGAAAATACCCTCAAACTAAAGCTGACAGTCTGCACTTTAACCTCGTGTATCATTCAAATCCAACGTGCTGGAGTACAGAGCGAAAAACAACAAAAACTGTCACAACACTGAGCTCACTGTAGAAACATCAACACGGTATGATATTATAGAGGAAGCATTTGTTCACAAACTGTTCAACTGTCCTGCTTCATGAGATTACCCCTTCTTTAAAATAACACCAGAAATATGACAAGATGGATCGACATACTCAGGACATTTGATAATGAAGGACAAAAAAATTAAAAATAGTGATACTCTTCATAGAGTCTGAATGAATATAGAATAGGCTTACATGCACAGATGTCCTTTGAAATAAAACACCTGATTATTCACAACAAAAATACAAGATCACTTAGATAGAAATAGAATACTAGAATGGACATGAGTAATTCTATTTCCATGGCCACTGCCCTCAAAACAGTAGCTATGAGAGGTTCTAGAGTTAAACATCTGACCAGTGTAGCAAATTAGAAAGTTAGATATCTTTAGACAGAATTGAGTCAAACATAACAAGGACTGGATGGATGTAAATGACACTAACAATGGAGAACAAGAAATGTGTCAACTACACAATGATCTCAATATCAAGGTAGTGTCAGCTAGTTACACAGGTCTATTAGGCTACGGCCATTCACTAACAAGTCAAACCAGGAACTGTTAAGCTAGTAGTAGTAACAGAACCAACTTGAATGAATCTGAGTGGTTCAAGGCCACAAGGATTTGTGTTCAACATTGTCCTTCAAATACTTAATAATGTCCATAGTATGTGCTTGGCCACTGAGGCTGCTAGTGGATCAGGAAGAGTGTCCTAGGTTACTGATCAGTATTGTCCAATGGTAAGAGTACACATACAATCAAATGGAGATTTTTTTTTTTTTGAAGCAAAGACATTTGTTCATATTGGTATGACCAGACCAACCTCACATTAAAGGGCTTTCCAGGCAGGAAGTGGCAGTGGAGTTTCCCATTCAATGGAGCTAGGTGGGGGGGCCGAATTCTATCCAGGCGGAGCGGTCAGCAGTGCACGTGAAAGCTGACTAGCGCAGATAATAGGAATCTGCTCGATTTTGCCGAACTCCATTCGGAATGTTCACTTACTGTCTGGAAAGAGCTTAAGTCTCCAGTCAAAAAAAACACTTGTCCAATTGAGGCTAAAACATGTCAGTTAATGAATTCATTATTGCCGTAGTAATATGACAGCTTGCCCAAACTCCTCCCACCCCACCCGAGGTCTCGTCTTCTCCTTCTGTTAAGTACCATGTACGTAACAATACAACATTTATTTAAAAAGTTATTACAAAAGTAGAAAATAATCCACTATCCCATCAACAGGATATGAGCTAGCTGGTGAGAAAAACTTAAGGTTTGGTGTCTTAGCCAGGTTTATCTGGGCTGAGGGAGGATGCAGTACTGGTCTGCTCTACTATGTGGTGCCACTGAGCTGAGGACTGTCTGTGAGGGTCAGCGGTTAAAAGGTCAGACAGCCAGACGGCTGTTCTGCTGCTGTAGGGGGCTCCAGGCAGCCGTGTGCCCAGGTGCATCCTGGGAGTAGGCTCCTCCTCTGCCCTCGCAGGAGAATGACTGGTTCTCCTCCTTGGGAATGCTCCTTCCCGCCCCACACAGACGGCGATGACGTAGCAGACGGTCCGTCCGCGAGAAACTCTGGAACCGGGGCAGAGGGAAAGCATACAAGTAACCACAAATGATGGGAGTCAGTGTAATGTACGTATTAACCCCAAACCCTGGACCATGTTCAGTAGGCAAATGTTGCAGATAGAAATATGTTATGTAGAATATGGAATCATGTCGGCTCCATTCATGACATTTCTATCTGAACGTTCCACAACGTTGTGCCTTGCTGACAGTGCCCCAGGTGTGTGTGTGTGTGTACAATGTGCACAATGTATACTGAACAGAAATATAAACGCAACAGGTTGTATTTGTCCGTTGTTTCATGGGCTGAAATTAAAGTTCCCATAAGATTTGTTCGATACGCACAAAAATCGTATTTCTCTCAAATGATGTGCACAAATTTGCCAAGATAAACCATCCACCTGACGTGTGGCATATCAAGAAGCTGATGAAACAGCATGATCATTACACAGGTGCACTTTGTGCTGGGAACAAAAGGCCACTCAAATGTGCAGTTATGTCACAGAACATAATGCCACAGATGTGTCAAGTTGAGGGAGCGTGCAATTGGCATGCTGGCTGCAGGAATGTCCACCAGAGCTGTTGAAAGTTAATTTCTCTACCATAAACTGCCTCCAATGTCATTTTAGAGAATTTGGCAGTATGTCCAAACGGCCTCACAACCGCAGACCTGACTGCAGCTCGGCGTCGTAACCGACTTCAGTGGGCAAATGCTCACCGTCGATGGCCACCTGCATGTTGGAGAAGTGTTCTCTTCACGGATTAGTCCCAGTTTCGATGGGGTTCACGGATTAGTCCCAGGCGATGGGGTTATGGTATGGGCAGGCATAAGCTACAGACAACGAACACAATTGCATTTTATCGATGGCAATTTGAATGCACTGAGATACCTTGACGAGATCCTGAGGCCCATAGTCCTGCCATTCATCCGCCTGATCAACTATGCGAAGGAGATGTGTCGTGCTGCATGAGGCGGTCACACCAGATACTAACTGGTTCTGGTCCACGGCCCTACCTTTTTGTTAAGGTATCTGTGACCAACCAATGCATCTCTGTATTCCCAGTCATGTGAAATCGATAGATTAGGGCCTAATTTATTGATTTAAAATTGACCGATGTTCTTATATGAACTGTAAATCAGTAAAATCTTTGAAATTGCTGCATGTTGCATTTATATTTTTGTTCAGTGTAGATCTCGCTTACCTGATTGCAGCGATCACACTGGTAGGGCTTCTCTCCACTGTGAACTCTCTTGTGTCTGTCCAGGTGGTATCGCTGAATAAACCGCATGTCACACACGTCACACGCAAACGGCTTCTCCCCTAAACACAAAAACACTGTTCAAAACATAATGCTATATAGATTGAATTTGATGGATTTGTACCTTTTGGGGGAGGCATACACCGCCCCCCAATTTCTTTATTATAGCTTTTTATTTTTTTGTTACATTCTACACACATTTGACATGCACAGCACATTTTTTACACAGTAGTTACATAGCAAAATATATATAGTTATTTGATATACATTATTACATCTGGATAGATAGTACTTAAACACATCCAGTATACATTATACACTCAGTGGCTAGTTTATTAGTTACACCCTGTTCAGGAAAATGGTTCACTCCTACAGAAAGTGAGTCACGTGGCCGTGGCTTTCTATTAAAAGCCACCAGACAGACATCGAGGCATTCAGCTACTGTTCGATTGAACGTAAGAATGGGCAAAACGAGTGACCTAAGCGACTTTGAGCGTGATATGATCATCTGTGCCAGACGAGACGGTTCCAGTATCTCAGAAACGGCCAGCCTCCTGAGGTTCACACACGACAGTGTCTAGGGTTTGCCAAAAATGGTGCGACAAAACATCGTCAGCAGCAGTCCTGTGGGCGGAAACAGCTTGTTGATGAGAGGTCGAAGGGGAACGGCAAGAATCGCACACAGGAGGGCCACAAACAGACAAATAACAGAGCAGTACAACAGTGGTGTGCAGAACAGCATCTCGGAACTCATCGGTCCTTGTCACGGATGAGCGAATGCAGCAGACGACCACACCAACACGCCTATCAGCTAAAAACAAGAAGCGGCTCTAGTGGGCATGCAATCACCAACACTGGACAATTGAAGAGTGGAAAAACATTGCCTCGCCTGACAAATCCCAGTTTCTGTTGCTTCATGCTGATGGCAGCATGAGACCATGGCACAATCTAGCCTGGTGTCTACGGTACAGGCTGGTGGTGTAATTGTGTGGGGAATGTTTACCTGGCACACGTTTGGTCCCTTGATACCAATTAAGTAATGTTTCCATGCCCCGAAGAGTTCAGGCTTTTCTGGAGACAAAGGGTGGTCCGACCCGGTACTAGATGGGTGTACCTAATAAACTGGCCACTGAGTGTATATCGTTTTTTCAGTCATAACTATTATAGATGGTGGTCTTTTAAAAACCACCCCTTAGCGGTTCTCAGCCCACCCATCTCCGTAAAGCACCCTCTTATGATTTCCATGTGCCATATATTTTTTTTAACTGCGCTGTGATGATTCACATAAGTTCTGAACCTTTAATCACATAGTATCCACAGATTGTAAAATTAAAGATAAACAGTTTTACTGTTTCCACTAGCACTTAAAATTAGGGCCAAATTCGAGCTAGCTCAAATGTTATTCTCAAATTCGAGCTGGGTCGAGGGAAACCCGGGCCAGCGCAGCTCAGTTTCACGACTGGTCGGGCTGGTGACGCCGTTACTATGCAACCACCAAGCTGATCACTGCTGGATGCTGACAGCGTTTAGCTAGCTCGTCTGGGCTTGTTGCTGTTAGCTAGTACATGGACAAGCAGTACTGTAGTAGTCAGACATGACAGGAATTACCACCATAGCGTGATCCTTCATTTTTTTTTTTTATAAAAATAAAACATCTGCTTTTAATTGCGAGTCGTACATGTCTCTCTACTAATGAATGTTCTTTATGACTAGTGTTATAACTTAACACATTTTATGAGTATTCCTGAGCAAGGAAGGGGAAACGTAATGCGATACAAACCTGTATGAGTGAGAATGTGCCGCTTCAGGTGGTAGCTACTTCGGAATGCTCCATAGCAGTGCTCACAGATAAAGTTCTTCTGTACTTGTGAATTATGATCATCACCGTTAATATCCATCTCCACCTGCTGAGAAACACAATGATTTTAAAATATTACAACTTCTCATATTATATACACACACACAATAAGTGTAACGCTACAGCACGCACACACACACACTTCTGTCCTGCAATTGTATCCATCATTGTACATTCCATTTTCCCACTCTCACATAAACACAACTTACCTCCACTTTCTCTCTCAGCTTGTTGGGTGTTGCTGATTTTCTGTGCTTCTTTTTTGTCGGTTGTGTATTCTGGCTGGGCTGCATATCTTTCTCATCCAGCAGCCTGGGTGCGTGAAATGAGTGTCCATCCTTTCTAATAAACTATCGAGAGGAGAGATGGTTGATAATTCATATGTTTCTAACATATGTACCAAAATAAGCTACTGCTTAGATATGTATTCTTTTGTTGATAGATTTACTATAATTACATTAATACACAGCTCAAAAAAAGGGAACACTAAAATAACACATCCTAGATCTGAAAGAATGAACTATTCTTATTAAATACTTTTTTCTTTACATAGTTGAATGTGCTGACAACAAAATCACACAAATTATCAATGGAAATCAAATTTATCAACCCATGGAGGTCTGGATTTGGAGTCACACTCAAAATTAAAGTGGAAAACCACACTACAGGCTGACCCAACTTTGATGTAATATCCTTAAAACAAGTCAAAATGAGGCTCAGTAGTGTGTGTGGCCTCCACGTGCCTGTATGACCTCCCTACAACGCCTGGGCATGCTCCTGATGAGGTGGCGGATGGTCTCCTGAGGGATCTCCTCCCAGACCTGGACTAAAGCATCCGCCAACTCCTGAACAGTCTGTGGTGCAACGTGGCGTTGGTGGATGGAGCGAGACATGATGTCCCAGATGTGCGCAATTGGATTCAGGTCTGGGGAACGGGCGGGCCAGTCCATAGCATCAATGCCTTCCTCTTGCAGGAACTGCTGACACACTCCAGCCACATGAGGTCTAGCATTGTCTTGCATTAGGAGGAACCCAGGGCCAACCACACCAGCATATGGTCTCACAAGGGGTCTGAGGATCTCATCTCGGTACCTAATGGCAGTCAGGCTACCTCTGGCGAGCCCATGGAGGGCTGTGCGGCCCCCCAAAGAAATGCCACTCCACACCATGACTGACCCACCGCCAAACCGGTCATGCTGGAGGATGTTGCAGGCAGCAGAACGTTCTCCACGGCATCTCCAGACTGTCACGTCTGTCACATGTGCTCAGTGTGAACCTGCTTTCATCTGTGAAGAGCACAGGGCGCCAGTGGCGAATTTGCCAATCTTGGTGTTCTCTGGCAAATGCCAAACGTCCTGCACGGTGTTGGGCTGTAAGCACAACCCCCACCTGTGGACGTCGGGCCCTCATACCACCCTCATGGAGTCTGTTTCTGACCGTTTGAGCAGACATGCACATTTGTGGCCTTCTGGAGGTCATTTTGCAGGGCTCTGGCAGTGCTCCCCCTGCTCCTCCTTGCACAAAGGCGGAGGTAGCGGTCCTGCTGCTGGGTTGTTGCCCTCCTACGGCCTACTCCACGTCTCCTGATGTACTGGCCTGTCTCCTGGTAGCGCCTCCATGCTCTGGACACTACGCTGACAGACACAGCAAACCTTCTTGCCACAGCTCGCATTGATGTGCCATCCTGGATGAGCTGCACTACCT
Organism: Salvelinus alpinus; assembly: GCF_045679555.1. NCBI lineage: Eukaryota > Metazoa > Chordata > Actinopteri > Salmoniformes > Salmonidae > Salvelinus > Salvelinus alpinus. The sequence goes on from NC_092102.1 coordinate 15,713,042, forward strand.
GAGCCACTTGTGTGGGTTGTAGACTCCGTCTCATGCTACCACTAGAGTGAAAGCACCGCCAGCATTCAAAAGTGACCAAAACATCAGCCAGGAAGCATAGGAACTGAGAAGTGGTCTGTGGTCACCACCTGCAGAACCACTCCTTTATTGGGGGTGTCTTGCTAATTGCCTATAATTTCCACCTGTTGTCTATTCCATTTGCACAACAGCATGTGAAATTTATTGTCAATCAGTGTTGCGTCCTAAGTGGACAGTTTGATTTCACAGAAGTGTGATTGACTTGGAGTTACATTGTCTTGTTTAAGTGTTCCCTTTATTTTTTTGAGCAGTGTATAATTTCAGATTAATTGCCAGATTAACCCCGCAATGTAAAGAGTCAAATAGCCACATCCTTCTAGTCACTGAATTCCATTTTCTGTGTTATTTTTTTCCCGTTCAGTTTTTCTTTTCTTTTTTCAAACTGACAATTATTTATAGAGAATCAACTAAATTGAATGTTCTGAGTCCATGGCAATGCATAGATCACAACGATCTGGAAAAAAACTAAAACATTTAGATTTTTTGGTGCAATTCCCCTTTACCTCAAGTGCGTACCTAGTGAGAGAGGAATGCGTTTTGGTAGCAATGTGTCTGTACTGCACATGTGAGTTTGCTAAACAAATTCCCACCAATTGATACAAATAATCTGTATATTATTGTCAGGTAGGCCTACTTTGCAGTTAACATTTAATTGAGAAAACGTTTCTGTCTACCCACAAGACGGTTATCATAAGCATTGCTAACTGGCTATACAAAGTGACAGTCAAACGCGCGCATACACAGACAGGCAAAGTTGCTGGAAATTAATCGCCAGATATTGTGTTATATTTGGATTTTTAAGCCAATTGTGGCTAACCAAGGGTGGGATAATGTAAATGTGGATGTGATTGGATAGTATCTGGGAGCTTGTAGTGTCTGATACAGTATTTGTGAGATTTGTTTATGACAGTTTGCGGTTGAACACATGAAAAATGTTTGTTCGGCGAGCTGCTCATAGTCGGGCTGCACGTGTCTCTATTTCTCACCAGGGGTGGACAGCTGACCCCCAAGGGCAGGACCATGTGGCTGTGGTGGGACTGGTGATTGTTGTGGTGTCCATGGTGTGATTGGTGAGACTGCTGCTGGTGGCTCTCAGGGTTGTTGATGTCCCTCTGGCCCTGGTCGTGCTGTGACATCTTCTTTTGTCCCCCAGACATGTTGTTGGCCTGCATTAGGGCCATGCTGGACAGCACTGCCTCACAGCCCAGCAACCCAGCCTGGAGGAACAACACAAACAGCAGTTCAGTTGGACAGTAGTATGGTGGCCTAGGACTGTCATCAACTCAGACTGCAGGAACTACACAGGACAAGCAGCAGCTCAGAGTCAGCATCAGGGTCAATGTCAGGGCCAGTCTCACACATAAAGGCTGACACACAGGGACTACAGATGGTCATCCACTGACTGTTTTCAGACTATTTTTGGCCTGGTCTGTCAGGCCTCTAATGGAAAGAAAAGTGAGGATGAGAGAAAGGCTTCAAGCCATGCATGTAATGGAATTGTGGCACAAAGACGAAAAACAAGAGTCAAAATAAATAAAAACAAAAATGGAAAGGAGGATTCAACTGACCCATTTCATGTGGTCTCGAACTGAGTTGTTGGGATGGTGTGTCATCGCCGGTGCGTGGATTGAATGCGTGTGTGTTTGGGGGTACAGGGGCGCATCAAGGGGGTTCACTCAGGATGAGGGGTGTGAGAAGACTACACCCACCCAAATCATCAGGTGGTAAAGCCTGGAAATAGAGGGTTACTGTGAGGCCAAATTATTTGACCATGACTACTGGTATTCAAATTCAGGCCTAATATATCTAATAGAGTGTAATTTGGTTTAATTATCAGGGGTGCTCGGTCATTTCTCATCCATATATTTATATGTACATATTCTTATTCCATCCCTTTACTTAGATGTGTGTGTATTAGGTAGTTGTGGAATTGTTAGGTTACTTGTTAGATATTGCTGCACTGTCAGAACTAGAAGCACGTGCATTTCTCTACACTCACATTAACATCTGCTAACCATGTGTGTGACCAATAAAATTTGATTTTATATATTTGGCATGGTCAACAAAGAAAGTTGATCAGGCTTGTAGACAGCAGCCCCAATGGTTTGGTGTATGCCTCTTCTTCCCATGGAAAACAAAAGATTCTTGTCAAATATTGTTGCAATGATGACAGAAATAAAGCTGGAGGAGGACAAACACATTCTGTTCATAAATATGATCTGGAAAAGGGGTTATGATTCATGCATGTGCAAGTTACTCAAGATACCATTCAATATTGACCCAAGTATAGGCTAATGATATGCTATCACATGTTAAGAGTCAAGTACAAAAACAAACAGGAAAGCATAGTTTACCCTATACACACAGTTGATCGATCATCGTGTGTTCCTTCCACTCTACAAACATGTACTCTAGTCTCCATGCAAAGTGCCCGCTAAAGTTGGCTAGAAGTGAGGGGCTAAAGCTGCCTGGAAATGAAGGGCTATCTACCTAGCTTGTTAGAGCTAACTTCAAATGCAGAATTATTCAATGCAATTAGACTGCACTGCTCTAGTTAACTACAATAACGTCTGAATACTGAGCGAGCTCAACGTTACAGAAGGAGCTAGCTACCTAATTAGCAAGCTAAGTTAGCTGGCTAACGTTAGCTATTTAACGATAGCTAGACATCACTGAGTTTCCGAGGCCAAACACCAACACATAGTTATGGGGTAACGTTAGCTAAGACTATGAGTGAAAATATTGTTTGTTTAAATATTTGGAGAATTAGCAATCAATGAGGTAATTTATGGGGTTAAGCAAGGGTCTGCTTAGGTAAAGCTAGCGCAAGATGACTCACTGGTTGGGTACCCCCCTCAGACAACACAACAGCCAGGTAGGGCGTGCGGGTTGAGCGCCGACTACAAACTGTCATTGCCTTACAATTCTGGGAAATAACTTATGCATTGCAACTCTATTGTGGCTTTGTTGGGAATTACATTTTAGAATGGGTTTACCTTAGTTTTTTTTTGAGTTTTGCAGATTAATATTTCTTGTCGGAGTTCCAATTTTCTCAGTTTACAAACACAGGAAACTACACCGGAAGTGTTCCCCGGGGAGCACGTCCACGTGAGTTTAATGACGCATGATATCGGCCATGTTGGTAAGGGAAATATAGGGTTTTGCTGTCGCGGCGCCATGTTGGAAGACCAGAGTCAGTCTGGTGGAAGTCCTCCAATCACCCACATGGCTGGCTGCGTTTAAAGTACCAGCGGAAACTTCATAGGGATTACCTATGAGCTATCTAGCTAGCTACAGAAACAGTGTTCAGGTTAACTCAAATGAGCTGCTAAAGTAGCTTTACATACTGTATAGTAGGGGTCTCCAACAGTTTGATCCTGAGTTACCAGTAGCTTGCAGCCCACCTTTGAGTAGATCGCCAAACAGTTCTGAAACTATTTCCAATTTTCAAGTGTACCACCGCAAACAAATATCAGAAACCACAAACTCCCAGCTGCTATCTAATCAACGCAAAATTGCTATTATCCCAACCCTGGTTGGCCACTATTGTCTTACAAAGCCAAACCTATCAAAATATCTGTCAATTAATTTCCAGCAGTATTGCCCCTGTCTGTCTGTGGTGCCCGCATTTGTTTATCACTCGTGTGTAACCATCTTGTAGGCTGATAGAAATACTTTCCCCAAAGCCTTCTCAATTAAATGTTAACTGTAAAGTAGGCTTACCTGGCAGAAGCACTGTATATCATGTAAGTATATCATTTGTATTTGTTATTTGCACATTTTGCCATGAAATTAGCAGCAGCAGCACAACCATTGCTAGACCGGCACATTCCTCACACCATACCTCTTCTGATGTGATTTAAGCATTGACATGGACTTTGAGGCTGGTGAGTAATCAAGGGCTGATTGCTCACCAGCCGTATGGGGCCCATAAAGCTGCCAGGAAAGCAGCACATGGGAGGGTTGGAGGTAGTGAGAGGTTACTACCAGATAGACGTCTGCATGGTCTGGTAGAACCAAGGGGCTCTGTGTTCTACCCCAGAGGAGACAGCATTCCCTGGAGCCTAGAAGGTAACCCGGAAGAGGTCTCCTGGCGGAGACCGATTAATTTTCCTTGTTTTAAATAAACACCTTTGAAACTGAGGTATCACACTTGTGTTCATGTCTGATCTGTGTAAACATCTTGATCAAACCCCCTGGTCTGCCAAAAGTGATGGCGAATGCGGGCAGACCAGGGTTGACGTTTAAGCAGTATCAGCATAGACAAGTTGATAGCTCAGTTCATTTGGGCCCAACAAGCGCAATAGGACATTCAGGAATGAACGCTGGAAGAACAGCATCTACAGAATTTCTGCCTGCTTGAGGAAGTCCGGAAGCTGTGAGGAGAAACGCAGACTGAATCACATCCCAATCAGTTTTTTATCAAGCTAACTGAGGATGAAGACATCGAGACTTACCTCTCCACGTTTGAATGGACAGCACTCCAAGAAGGATGACCCAAGGCGAAATGGGAGTCTGCTGGCCCTGTTCCTGTCCGGAGATGCCCAAAAGGAGTAGTATAACCTCATCACCGAACAGGCGGCTAACTACGACTGTCTCAAGAGGAAGGTACTCAGCCGCTATGGATACAGCTTGGCCCGTCGGGCCCAATTGGAGGGTCGTGGCGAAGCTTCCCCCCCCGAGCCCAGATGAGCGACCTACTGTACATCACCAGGGCATGGCTCCTAACCAACATAGCCACCCTCCTGGTTATCGACAAAGTGGTCATGGATTGCTTCTTACGGGCGCTACCTCACAACATGGAGGGCGGCGAGCCGACGTGCGCCCCAGACCTTGGAGGACCTCTTGGGAGCTGTGGAAAAGCACCAGAATACCGAGGCCCTGCTGAAGGGGACGCAGGCCGAGTCCGGGATCCGTCAGAGGGGAAGGATGACCCCACTACCATACTCTCCAATCCGACAGTCATCCGGGCTAAAGGACTGCAGACCCGCGGAGAGAGAGCCGGGGGAGAGTCGACCCGCTGCCGACCCCAGGTGGATGAAGACCAAAGGAGGTGTTTTGAGTGTGGCGGCCGGGGACACCTCGCATGGAATTGCCTAGGTCGAGAGGAGTCAATTCCATCAGCGGGCCCCAGAGACGAGCTGGGCCATGCAGTAAACTACGTCACCTCCTGTTGGGCCCAAGTCGACGGTCATGACACGCTCTGTTGGATAACTCTTGTACTATCGTGCCTGCTGGCCCATCCGAGCGACCATGGTGATGTCCATCTCCTGTGTCCACGGCGACACCACGAGGTATTTGACCGGGCAGGCAACCATCTTGACGCCACAAGGGAGCTGCCAGATAGTGGTGAGTGCCGGGGAGACGGAAACCCCAACAGATTTACCACGTGAACCTATTGAAGAGGTGGCACGTGAGGACAGCCTTGGCCATGTTGTGGTCAAAACCCGGGACATCGACAGGAGCAGTGGTGGTCCCGAGCAATGAGGACCTCGGACCGGCCCAGAAGCAAGTGCTCCGGGAGCTCAGGGATCGGAACCCCGCTGCCGGATCGGAATGACCCTCTTTGAACACCACGTCCGCACCCGGCCCAGAGTAACGGTACGAAAGAGGCCATACCGGATCCCCGAGGCCCAAAGGAAGGCCGCGCAGCAGGAGGTGGAGGCTCTGCTGAAGATGGGTCATCAAGGTTGCCCACAGCGCATGGTGCAGCCCCATCATGTTGGTGCCCGAACCGAACAGTAGTCTCCGTTTCTGCAATGACTTCGGGGGGGGTGAACGACATCATCAGTTTGTTCGACGACTTCCCCATGCCGAGGGTGGACGAGCTCATCGACCGGTTGGGAAAGGCCCGGTACATCAGCACCCTGGACTTGACCAAGGGATATTGGCAGGTAGCCTTGGCAGCCTCCTCCCGGGAGAAGACGGCATTCTCGACACCGGACGGCTTATACCAATACCGGGTCCTCCAGTTCGGTCTCCATGGAGCCCCGCCCATGTTCCAGCGCCTGATGGACCGACTCCTCCGACCCCACCAACAGTATGCAGCGATCTATTTGAATGACTTCATCGTCCACAGCCAAGGTTGGGAAGAGCACCTGAAGCGCCTCCAGGTGGTACTGGACGCGTTCAGGCAAGCCGAGTTGACATGGAATCCCAAGAAATGCAAGCTGGCGTTCGAGAAGGTGGAGTACCTGGGGTATCTGATTGGACGGGGGAACATCAAGCCCCAGGAGAGGGAGGTCCAGGCGGTTCGTGACTGGCCCGTACCAAGAGATCGGTTCTTCCTGGGACTGGTGGGATACTATAGCTGGTTTATCCCCAACTTTGCAGCTATAACCTCCCCCCTTACCAATCTGACCAGGCACCCACTTCACCCTGGTCACAGAGTATAATGAATGAATGAATGGTAAATTGAATATTGTATTACTTCAACCATACTGTCCGTTTTCCCCTACCTCTTGAGATGTGAAGACAGGCAGTGGAGGGAGGACCCACAGTCCCTTTAGTTTCACTTCTGGGAAGGTGTGGTATCGTGCCACGTTCATGGCATACATGTTAGACACAGAGCCGTCTGGGCAGAAGATGCCATCTCCCTCTGTCCACCCAAACAGAGAACGTAGTTTGGCGAGGACCTCGTCCTCCATCAGGACAAACACTGGAGTTACCTCATAGGTATACCTGTAAAGAGAATTGTACAACAGTCAATCACAAGCCTCTTCATATCATAACATATGTTATGGTATATACTATACTGCTGGAATGTAGAAACAAATTAAAAGTTATCTTCACTGTCCAAATAAATACGTATTTATTTGGACAGTGAAGCGAAAACGTTTAATTTGTCTCTAAACTCCAGCATTTTGGATTTGAGATCAAATGTTTTACAGAACGTCACCTTTTATTTGAGGGTATTTTCTAACATATCTGTTTACCATTTAGAAATTAAAGCACTTTATGCATCTGGTCCCCCCATTTGAAGGTGTCATAAGTATTTGGACAAGTTCACTTGTAGTATATTACATTTAGTAAAAAGTTTAGTATTTGGTCCAATATTCCTACCACACAATGACTACATCAAGCTTGTGACTCTACAAACTTGTTGGATGTATTTGCAGTTTGTTTTGCTTGCGTTTTGGATTATGTTGTGACCAATATGCTGTGTGAGAAAGTTACAGTGGCACAAAGATCATATCCCCAAAACATGCTAACAGGGAAGGTTCAGAAACATGTTCTGTTCTTATTTACAATAAAAGTGACTCCAAAATGACTCAATACATTATTTACCATTCATTTCTATTGGGCACAAAATTGTTGGAAACACAACCAAAACAAACTGCAAATGCATCCAACAAGTTTATAGAGTCACAAGCTCATCACTAAGCTAAGGTCCCTGGGACTGAACACCACCTTCTGCAACCGGATCCTGGACTTCCTGACGGGCCGCCCCCATGTGGTGAGGATAGGCAACAACACTTCCGCCACGCTGACATTCAACACGGGGCCCCTCAGGGGTGTGTGCTTAGGTCCCTCCTGTACTCCCTGTTCACCCACGACTGCATATTTTCTACTCGCTATATATAGTCATGTTATTTTCTACTCGCTATATTTTGTCATGTTTATTTTCTACTCGCTATATATATTCATGTTATTTTCTACTCGCTATATTTTGTCATGTTTATTTTCTACTCGCTATATATAGTCATGTTATTTTCTACTTGCTATATATAGTTATGTCAAGTAAGCATTTCACTGTTAGTCTACGAAGCATGTGACATATCAAATGAAATTGTATTTGACAAGCTTGATGTAGTCATTGCGTGGTAGGAATATGGAACCAAATACTAAAAACATTTTACTGAATTTAAAACACTATAACTGAATTTGTCCAAATACTTATGATAACTTCAAATGGGGGGACCAGATGCAAAAAGTGCTTTCATTTCTAAACGGTAAAACAGATATGAATGAAAATGCCTTCAAATCTAAAATGCTGCAGTATAGTTTTACCTTCACTGTCCAAATAAATACATAGGGAAGTGTATATGATATTTATGATATATATGCATATATTGCTCTCTCCTACTGGCTAGTGTTGAGAGCCTCCGTAAAGAATCGTCCTGTCAAGGCATGGTAATCCACCCCTGCAAAGAGCTGATTGAAGAAACGCGGATGATCTGGAGAGAGATATGCTCTTAACTTTATTTAGTGCGTGCATTCAGGACAGTTCTAAGTGATTGCCTACCAAAAATCAACTGTAACCAGAACCACACTCATCTCCCTGTCTATGTTTCCCTGTGGGGTTGGGGTAGCTCTGGTCCAGGGCGTTAGTGCAGCTTGCTTATTAGTGAAGGAAGGCTCAGCGATAGCAAACCGCCCTAACACCCTGGACCAGAGCTTGGGCTGTGGGGGACTTACTGGTCTTGGCTACGTCCCGTACTCTCTGCAGCAGCTGGTGCTGGGGCTCCCCGTTCTCTCTCAGCTCCAGATCCAGCAGAGCAGCCAACTCCTCCGGGTCCCGCCACTCACACACCTGTAGCCCGGGTATAACAAGCACAAGAAACCCCTGAAAATACAGCACTGGGTAGTGTGTACTTCCAATGTTTGATTGTAATGCAAACAATCAGGTGGGAAAATATCAATTAACTTACCGGTACTAGCCCAATGCCCAGTGGTTCCTAATTGTTTTTGCTAAACTATTTTATAATTTCTGGGAAAACAAGTTTTTTAATAAAAACTTTAACCTTTAACATCAATTATCTAAAAACTTGTAAACTCAAGACCCTATTTTACATAATCTAGAGACACATGCTCTTGAATACAGTGTGGGTGTAATTGAAATAATATAAATATAGTTCATTAAATGGACCTGTAATTCAGACCACTGTAATTTAGCTGGTACACCATTGAAATGAAATCATTTTTATTTAAAAACAAAACATTTGAAGAAATAATGCAATTGTTTGACAACACTGTAAGCTTTTAAATGATCTCAAACTCAACCATTTTTATTTTCCAGTGATGAAGACATGGATGTCTCATGGTATGGTGGGGTATGCAAATTCGGTCAACTTTGATCATCTTTACCTCCTGAATGTTTTGTCATTCAGGTCCAAAAAGTCACTTTCTGACCACTTCATCCATGGGCAAACATGTATGGAAAGTTATTTTTAAATCAGAAGGGATGCTGTCAAAAAGTGATTGATTTCAAATGGACACAATGCAGGGAGGTTACAGGTTAGACAGAATCATCTTTCAACAGATGGAGTCATTCTAAAGTGACTGCGTTGCCATGAACTATCAGTGCAGATGGTCGTTGCGCTATCTTGGGTAAGACAATGGTTAGACAGACAACTATATAAAGGTGAAGATGGGATGTGAGACCTTCTCATTGATGTCTGTGCCCTTACACAGCACCTCTTCCATGATGACTTTAAAAGCCTGGGTTAGGAAGTGCTGGCCCTGTCTGTGGTCCAGAAGTGGTTCATTCAGGCACAGCAGATCATTGGGGGAAGGTTCTGTAGTTGTCCCATAGTCTGAATGTTCAGAAGGAAACATCAATGCATCGTAAATATTGAATCACAGGTTGAAAATCCTGCACAATATGGATGTACACCCTCGCCCCATCAGACAACACAAACATTCCATATCACCTCGCTCCGAAACAACACTCAGATTCCTCCAGCTATTGCGAGAGGAACGCCATACCAGGTTCCAGAATCTCGCTAGTTGACGCATGGCTTAAAAAGCCTGTCTGTAAATGTGATGTGCATACCATAAAATATTGGTAAACAATAGAGCAAATGCATCCCATGACAATTTAATATGCAAATAGCACTTGATTTATATATCTGTACTCTGTAGTAACGTACTCGAAGAAAACGATTTCCAGAGAGCAACAGGATTAATTTTAATAAATCTCCTATGGCAATAAACATGTTAAAATGGTTCCAGAACAAACCATAAGATTAAGTTGTACAAAACATTTCAAACATACCTTGGAACTGGATATACAACACAGTAGGTCTATGTCGTAAATGGTCATCTGTGCAAATCTCAGAAACTGAAATCTTGTTCACGATGAACATCACATAGCTAGCACTAGACCCTTAAGAATGGAGTCTACAGTACAAAGTCCATGTTCTTAACATGCATGAAAATGCAGTGTTGAGCTTGACCATGTCATTACTAGGTTTATGGTTCAAGGGTGAGTAAAATTACCCGACCAGAGTGAAACAATAACTACATGAAATCACAAAGGTCATTATGAACAACAAAGATGATCAGTACATATAGTGGAATATATAATGTAATCTATTTTGAACATGGATTCCCCCCCCACCATAAAATGAAAATTAGATTAAAACCCACATTAAAGAGTCAGGAAAGAGTGAGACAGGCAAGTAGAGTGTCTGGTGCCAGCGCGATTTTTTTGGGGGGGGTGCCGACCTCATCCATGGAAACAAAAAAGTCTCAGGCTTTAGCCCATTAGCATTGGATATGACTCATTAGCTAATGTACCTGTAATAGTGAAGACACCAAAACTATGAAATAACACATATGGAATCAGCAAAAAAGTATTAAACTGATGCTCCAGATACTCAACTAGTCTAAAGAAGGCCAGTTTTATTGCTTCTTTAAATCAGGACAACAGTTTCCAGCTGTGCTAACATAATTGCAAAAGGGTTTTCTAATGATCAATTAGCCTTTTAAAATGATTAACTTGGATTAGCTAACACAACGTGCCATTGGAACACAGGAGTGATGGTTGCTGATAATGGGCCTCTGTACGCATATGTAGATATTCCATATAAAAATCAGCTGTTTCCAGCTACAATAGTAATTTACAACATCTACGCTATTTCTGCTAAACTTGATGTCATTTTAATGGACAAAAAATTAGCTTTTCTTTAAAAAACAAGGACATTTCTAAGTGATCCCAAACTTTTGAACGGTAGTGTATATATATATTTTTACAAATAAAGAATTAACAAAACAAGACATGATGCAAAACAAATGTATAAAAGAGATAGGGTTTTTAAAGCTGATCTGGTAAAAAAAAATAACAAAATAAAAGACCAATTGTCACCCAGTCTGACCATGAGGATTTCCTCCTGGCATAATGGTAAAGACGTTGAGTTACCATGCAGAAGACTTGGGTTTAAATCCCACCGGTTACGTCCTTTCCCCACTAAACCTCAACCATGGAAACACTAAAGTCTGAGGCCAAGCACTGTGGTAAATCCCTGCAGTGGAAATGATGCAATAGCAGCTAAGGCCAGACTGCTAAGGGTCTAAGATGGGGTCCAGGAGAAAGTCTATGCTGTTTGGCAGCAGGGCCCAGTCGTCCTGGCTGAGCAGGGAGTGGAGATTGGCCGCCGTGGCCTCATGCCGTTTCAGTGTGCTCCAGTAGCGCAGCATGGCGAACACACGGTCCACATGGCTGTGTGGATAGTCCTCCAGGATCTGATCCAGCTTGACAGAGGGGATGTCTAGGGCCCCTGTACCAATTGCCCTCCAGGAGCGACCGATATTTTGAGCCACACGCATCAGATCCTTCTCCACCACCATCTTAGAGCCTGCTCAGCAACAGAAGGGTCCAAAATGAAACACCAGACAGACTATCACTAGACAGTCAACATTATAACGTTTTGAATTAAATTATACCCTATATTCCCTTGTTTCAAGAGCGTCAACTCACCATCCTTGCATGTCTGTTTAAAGGGAAGGTTCTCTTCGGACTCAAATGTTTGTCTTCTCTTTCTGGTAACTTCATTTCCCCCTAGAAAAACAAAAAACATTATTTAAACGGCATAATTTTTTAGTACAGTAAATATGGTAATATAGAGGGGCGACACCATCCCCCAGGTGAGTCTAAAGAGATGTGTACAGTACCTGTACCTTTTTCACCTGCAGCTCTTTGATCATTCACTGGCAGTTCCTTGAGGAACAGAAGGTTGGGAAACGTATCCTGCATTTCTTTGCCCCTCAGGAGCTGCAGAAGCTGCTCTGCAGCAGTGGGTCCTTTGTTGATCACATGGTCCAGAAGGTCCTGGGCCTGTTTTGATGGGTCAGTGAGGGCTTTGACCTGCTTGTACTCATGCCGGGCCAGTAGGCTGAGGGAGTCTGCATGCTGCAGCACAAAGGCAGGGTCTGCACTTAGAGTATCGATCAACTTGGGCTTCAGACGACGCAGTACCTGCTGAGCGCCACCTAGGGGTTCTTCTTCAGCCATGATCAGCTCGCTATTCCCTTATATCGCTGGACCTGAGAAAATGATGCATTACAGTAGCTATCATTAAATCTGCAAATGAAAACTGTTATGCAAACTGGCATTCATTCTCATCAAATGTAGGCCTATAGTTTGATTTAATTCATTGGAAACTTATAGTCAAAGTAAATGCTTACAGAGATTGTGTATTTATTCCTTGTGTTATTATACTGAACAAAAATATAAACGTAACATGTTTCATGTACTGAAATAAAAGCGGACAGAAATTTTCCATATGCACAAAAAGCTTATTTTGCTCATATTTTGTACACAAATGTGTTTACATCCCTGTGAGGGAGCATTTCTCCATTACCAAAATAATTAATCCACATGACAGGTGTGGCATATCAAGAAGTTGATTAAACAGCATGATCATTACGCAGGTGCTGGGGACAATAAAAGGCCACTAAAATGTGCAGTTGTGTCACAACACAATGTCTGAAGTTGAGGTTTTGTGCAATTGGCATACTGACTGCAGGAATTTCCACCAGAACTGCTGCCAGAGAATTGAATGTTCAATTCTCTACCATAAACCACCTCCGTTGTTTTAAAGAATTAGGCAGTACGTCGAACCGGCCTCGCAACCGCAGACCACATGTAACCACGCCAGCCCAGGACCTCCACATCCAGCTTCTTGACATGCGGGATTGTCTTAGACCAGCCACCCGGACAGCTGACGAAACTGAGGAGTATTTCTGTCTGTAATTAAACCCTTGTGTAGTGAAAAACACATTCTAATTGGCTGGGCATGGCTCCCCACTGGAAGGCCCTGGCTCCCAAGTGGGTGGGCCTATGCCCTTCCAGGCCACATCCATGCCCAATCATGTGAAATCCATAGATTAGGGCCTAACATTTATTTCAATTGACTGAGTTCTTTATGTGAACTCAGTAAAATCGTTGCGTTTATATTTCTGTTCAGTATATTTATTTCTGGGTTTTATTATTTTTCTACTATTCCTCTGCATTGTTGGGAAGGGCGGTAAGTAAGCGTTTCACTGTTTGTCTACACCTGTTTACGAAGCATGTGACAATGTTATTTGAAGCGTTTGGCTGCCTGATTAGCATACTGCTAATTTGGCCAGGTAAACATTTGAACGTGAAGATCTGAAAATGGAAGGCTACTTTTTTGGCTTTAAATTGAGATTACATTTTTTTCATAGTTCGAGGTAGATTTTCAAGCATTTACTGATTTCAGCTCCCAAATTACTTTTGCGCCAAAAATTAGCCTGCAATTACACACACTGTTCTGTGTAATTGTCGGCTATTATTTGTGTGCAGGTGCTAGTCAGAACTAGGACACTCGGAAATATCCAACTTGCTAACTGCTTCAACAGGGCACTTATATAACTACAACCAGCTGGCAAGTCTGAAATGTCCATGTTCTGAGTAGCATTTGAATGCGGCTAGTCGGCTAACGTTACTCATCGAAAAGACTCGAAATGTCCATAACTAAATAATGCAGTCTTGGCAGAGTTTTGTTGATGTCTAAGCAGGAAGTCGCCCCACTATCTTTAAGTCGAGCTAAATGCATTTAACGCACGGAACCCAAAACATCATTAGCTGAATGTTTTATTTTATCATGGTAAAATCGTATGCAACTTCTTACCAGACACGTTTGAACACACCAGAAGACCCTTCTTCTTCTGTGGGTTTGATGGCGGGACTACAACCCCAAATTGTCTATTGCCGCCACCAACTGGACGGGTTGAAACCAAAACAAGGTAAAAAAAGAAAACCCATACGTGATAGGGAAACTAACTTAATCCACACAAATATAAATAGTACATTAGCAAAACGAAACTCCCACTTCCTTCTTTCAATTCTCCGTGGTAGGGCTTGTGACAATATTCCATGTAACTCCCTCGCAGAGAAATCTTTCAGGCCCAGCAACTGCTCCCACAATGATTTCTATCTTTCTGGACCTTCTCTCCACCTTTGCAGTACCATTTATCACCATAGCTATAAAGGCCACAAAATCCACCTTAACTTTTAAAATGTCAGGATCCTACTGGTGAAAGGCAACCCCTGCTGCCTGCAGTGAAGGCCTATCTACCACCATGGACTCTTCAAGTGCCCCATTCACACCCTCAACCGTTTTAACAGCAGCTGCATACGATATGCTCTGAATAGCCCTGACTTTGGCCACCTCATTCTCATTCACCCTTGTGGGCATTCGAAAAATGTGGCTTCATGGTTCCCACCACAATTGCAACATGTCACATTTTCATCACTTTAATAACACATAATATGATCTTTTCCACAACTTGGATATCTCGGCTTCTCCCTTTGCAAACACTTGACACATGACCAAAAGCTTTACAATGATCACACTGCATTGGTCTTGGGATAAATGCTCTGACACTGCAGTTAATATACCCTAACTGCACTTGATTAGGGAGAGACTACATATCAAAAAACAAAAGAACAGATAGACATCACTTTTTCTTCATTCACCACACAATTAATCCGACGTGCATCAATCACTCCAATAATATTTTTCATCTCTTCAACATCTACTTCCCACGAGACGCCAGATATAACCCCCTTGAGGGGTGCTCTGTTCCTAAGAGATACACACAACACTTCAAACTTATCAAATCGGGTGAGACCCAACACACATTTCTTCTGATCCTCAGGAGCACAAAAAAATCTAAGCCAGCCCGCCTCTCGTGATCCTAACAGACTTCACTCTACCCAGCCGACTAAAAACGAGGGCTCAGGGGCTTACGTTGCAAACTTCCCTTGCTTGGCTAATCATTTGGACCACCCTCCAAGATGGCGACGGGGATTCCCCCAAGGGCATAAGGTGAGGGTAAGTGGATGAGGGTGTATCTTTTAAGTGTTTGGACCACCAGAAGACCCCTGTAGCGACTACTATTATCTTCTTTTTCTATGATATAATGGTGGTCTACAAACAAACGTTAAAGAAGCATGCCGCCACCTACTGTGCTGAAGTGTGTGGTCAATCACGGTTTATAACATTTCTAAATCCTCCTACCTAACTCACTACTTCTGAAAAGTAAAAAAGAGCCCTACTAACTTCTAATTGACCCTCCCCCATCCCTCAAATCCCTTCCCAACCCTGATGACCCTAAACTTCAATCTTTCCCTCTCTTCAACATACTTACCACAATATAGCGACACATGCTCCACCGTTTCATCGACCATTCACTCCAGACACAAACCATTCACATGCTTGCCAACCAGATGTAATGACGAGTTCAATGTACAATGTCCTAAGCACAATCGAAGCAAACGCCACCTCTTTCTTCCTAATCTGACCTTTGAATCTTGGTCCACCGACCTTTCTTTGGAGGGCATATAAATGCTGGCCCTTGGGCTCAGAGTCCCATCTCTTCTGCCACACATCTATCAAAATGTCTCTGATCTTACATTTGGCCTCACCTCAACCCAGTGGAACATTAATATCAATTATATCTTGTTTCAAAGCTCTTTTGGCTAACTGGTCTACAATTTCATTCCCTTCCACACCCGAATGTGCTGGGACTCCAAAAATTCTCACTACTACACCGTCTCAATTTTCCATAACATTCATACCTCCAATAGTAGGTCACTCCGATTAGATTTACAAGATGATAAACAACTCAATACAGACAGAATCTGAGCATATTATAAATCTAACAGGTTGTACCCACTGGAGGGCAACTAGTATCGCGAAACAGTTCAACTGAGTATACTGACAGTCCATCTGTTAGTCTTCTACATATCTGCACATCAAATTCAGGAAGGTAAACGCCTGCTCCCGTGCGCCCACTATCTGGGTTATTGGATCCATCTGTGAAAAGTGGTAAAAAAGCTTCACTAGTAAGGCATATACAGATGTTCATTTAAATGCACCAATACATATCCTTTACGCTGTATACTGGATTCTGTCCAGCCTCTGAAGCCAAGTTTTCGCCGCTGTTCCATAAACTATACACCCGTAATCAATTGTCGTCCTGATCAGAGCTCTATAAATATCCATCAACGATTGTCTGTCCCCATTCATAACCAGAGACTGAGCGCATAAGATTCACCACCTTCTTACACTTTGTTTCAACATTTATGACATGATCTTTCCATGTATATCGCTCATTGAATCATAGACCCAAATATTTATACTTAGAAACCCTCCTCATAGGCTGTCCATACAGAAACAACTGTATATTATCACAATCAGCAACTTTCTTCTTCGAGAAGAACATACAACAAGACTTCGCCACCGACAATTCAAAACCCCAGTTAATCGACCATCTTTCAACATCCACTATAGCTTCTCTTCCAAATGTACTATCTTCTTCTTCTTTGAGTTTTTTATTGGCGGATCACAACCAACTGACAGGTGCATACACCGCCACCTACTGTACTGGAGTGTGAGGCCAGTCACCAACTGTCTATACCACAATATTCTCTTAATTAACCCTGAATTTCGAACACAGGAGGTTGGTGACAAATACATCAATTTGATGCCATTCTATTCCAGCTATTATTATGAGCCGTCCTCCCCTCAGCAGCTTCCTGTGATTTCGAACAAAATGCAAAAATTCCCTACAAACCTCACTATTCCCAAAATATCACCCAATCCCCATTCCCTTCTGACCCTGTCAAACAACCTCTCCCTTTCTGCATCATACATTTCACAAAATAGTAATACATCTTCAACCGTTTCCTCTACCATACAGCCATTACACATTCCAGTACCATGGTACCCTATCAATTCCAAAGAGGAATTCAATCCCGATCCCGTATGCCCTAATCTCATCCTACACAACATAACTTCCTCCCTTCTGTTTCCATTTCATGACACTCTATCCCATTCAGATTCTTGTACTATCAACATGTCTGCCAAAATGTTTATCCCATTGTCTCTGCCAACAATCTAACCCATTTTTCAGAATCTGTTTTCATTTCCCCTCTACCCACCTGCACCTGTATAGAGTGCCACAGTATGAGTCATAATACCCATAAAACTTAGCTGTCAAAAAAGGAAATTCTAATCGTTTTTCTACAATACATTTTTCCAATAGGGGATTTTAGAAACACTTGAAATAAGGGCTGTGTTTCATGTAGGCTTACCCTGGTGTGACGTTTTGATAACCGTGTAAACCTCTCTAAGACAAGGTGACTGTTATCAATATATTCGGGCTCTATATCCACAATATTATTTTCCACAGCTTTTTTTTGCTATTATAACTACCATATTATTTCCATTAACTCCTGTATGAACCGCAATCCAATAGAACTGAATTTCAATACCATTTCTTTGTAAACCGAACAATAGCATCACCATTTCTAAACATAAATCCTCACGTTCTGACTTTCCAGATCTTAAACTACACAGCCTAGTATCTTCTTCATCGGTGCTGACGTGCATGGCTAGATACTTAGCGCTGCCTGCAGGGTGGAGGGTGGCTGCTGCACACACTGGACTGTTGAGAGCCAGCACGTGTCAAGTGAGTGCTGCATGGTTGACATTCATGAAGCCAGCTAACTAACTCGTAAATTATTAGGTTACTCCTGTATACTTTTTGTAAGTTAACAAAATTGCATCCAATTGCAAAAGAGTAGAGAAGTCATATTTTGAAGAGCAACTTGAACATGTATTTGAGCAAATTCAGTGATGAGTTCTATTACTGTTGTTGTTTACTGTTTGGCTATGGAGGATGATGATCGTTCATGGCCTTGGCTGTCACCCAGTTGGTCACCAGTCTGAGTTGTTGTTGATGAGAATTGACTGGCAGTTCCAGTAGAGCATACTTTTGGTCATGTAGGGTATGTGGACACATGCTCATCGAACATTTCATAGAGCTGGTCCCTCCTTTGCTGTTATAACACCCTCTTCTCTTCTGGGAAGGCTTTCCGCTAGATGTTGGAACATTGCTGTGGGGACTTGCTTCCATTAAGCCACAAGAGCATTAGTGAGGTCGGGCACTGATGTTTGGCGATTAGGCCTGGCTCGCAGTTGGCGTTCCAATTCATCCCAAAGGTGTTCGATGGGGTTGAGGTCAAATCAAAGCACATTTTTATTGGTCACATACACATGGTTAGCAGATGTTAATGCGAGTGTAGCGAAATGCTTGTAATAGGCTGGGAGCAACAAAATTGAGTCATGGTGAGATTTGCCGAAGGGAGGGCAGGGGAGGTACTTTGTATGCATCGCGGAAGTTAGAGTAGCAATGGTTGAGAATGCTACCAGCCCGTGTCACGCATTCGATATGCTGATAGAATTTAGGAAGCCTTGTTCTCAGATTAGCTTTGTTAAAATCCCCAGCTACAATAAATACAGCCTCAGGATGTATGGTTTCCAGTTTACATGGAGTCCAGTGAAGTTATTTCAGGGCCGTCGAGGTGTCTGCTTGGGGGGGATATACACGGCTGTGACTATAATCAAAGATAATTATTTTAGTAGATAATGCGGTAGGCATTTGATTGTAAGGAATTCTAGGTCAGGTGATCAAAAGGACTGAAGTTCCTGTATGTTGTTATGATCACACCATGAGTCGTTAATCATAAGGCATACACCCCCACTCTTCTTCTTACCAGAGAGTTGTTTGTTTCTGTCGGCGCGATGCGTGAAGAAACCGGGTGGCTGTACCGACTCTGACAACATATCCCAAGTGAGCCATGTTTGCGTGTAACAGAGAATGTTACAATCTCTGATGTCTCTCTGGAAGGCAACTCGTGCACCTATTTTCATCCACCTTGTTGTCTAGAGATTGGACATTGGCGAGTAATATGCTCGGAAGCGGTGTATGGTGTGCTCACCTTCTCAGTCTGACCAGTAGGTAGTACCATCTACCTCTCCTGCGGCGACCGCGTTGTTTTGGGTCGGCCTCTGGGATAAGATCCCACACAGTGTAAGTAGGCACACCACAATGCTATTACACTCCAACTTAGCTCAGGTGCATCCAATTTCCTTTGATCATCCTTGAGATGTCGCTACAACTTGGTTAGAGTTCTCCTTTGGCCAATTAAATTGTTTGGACATAATTTAGAAAGAAACACACCTGTCTATATAAAGTCCCACAGTTGACAGTGCATGTCAGAGCAGAAACTATACAATCAAGTCCAAGGAACTGTCCGTAGATCTCCATGATAGGCATATATCTGGGAAGGGTATAAAACTATTTCTAGAGTGATGAAAGTTTCCAAGAGTACAATGGTCTCCATCATTTGGAAATGGAAAAAAATGGAACTACCCAAACTGCCTAGAACTGGTCGTCCAACCAAACTGAGCAATCGGGCAAGAAAGACCTTGGTTAGGGAGATGATCAAGAACCCACTGACCACTCTGACAGAACTACAGAGTTCCTTGGCCGAGATGGGAGAACCTGCCAGAAGGACGACAGTCTCTACAGCACTTCACTAATCTGGGCTTTATGGGAGAGTGGCCAAAATATTCTGTGGTCTGATGAAGCAAAAATGTAACTATTTGGCCTGAATGCAAAGCTCTATGTCTGGAGAAAACCAGGCACAGCTCATCACCCATCTAACATCATCCCTACCATGAAGCATGATGGTGGCAGCAGCTGTTCAGCAGCATGGTCTGGGAAAACCTTTATTTAACTAGGCAAGTCAGTTAAGAACAAATTCTTATTTACAATGATGGTCTACCAAAAGGCCTCCTGCGGAGACGGGGGCTGGGATTAAAAATAAAAATATAGGACAAAACACACATCACGACAAGAGACACCACAACACTACATAAAAAGAGAGACCTAAAGACAACAACATAGCATGGTAGCAACACAACATGGCAGCACCACAACATGGTAGCAGTACAAAACATGCTACAAACATTATTGGGCACAGACAACAGCACAAAGGCAAGAAGGTAGAGACAACAATACATCACGTAAAGCAGCCACAACTGTCAGTAAGAGTGTCCATGATTGAGTCTTTGAATGAAGAGATGGAGATAAAACTGTCCAGTTTGAATGTTTTTTGCAGCTAGTTCCAGTCGCTAGCTGCAGCGAACTGAAAATAGGAGCGACCCAGGGATGTGTGTGCTTTGGGGACCTTTAGCAGAATGTGACTGGCAGAATGGATAGAGGGAAAAATGAATGGTGCCAAGTACAGGCAGATCCTTGATGAGAACCTGCTTCAGAGTGCGAACGACCTTAGACTGGGTGAAGATTTTACATTCCAACAAGACAATGACCCCAAGCATACGGCCAAAGCAACACTGGAGTGACTTCAGAACAAGAATGTCAAAGTCCTTGAGTGGCCCAGCCAAAGCACAGACTTAAATCTCATAAAAAATCTGTGGAAGGACTTGAAGATTGCTGTTCACCGCTGCTCCCCATCTAGCTTAGCAGAATTTGAGAAAATCTTCAAGGAAGAATTGGAGAAAATACCCAAATCCAGATGTGCAAAGCTGATATAGACATACCCAAGACGACTCAAAGCTGTAATCGCTGCCAAAGGTGCTTCTACAAAGTATTGACTCAGGGGTGTAAGGGGTAAGTGAGATATTTCTGTATTTCATTTTCAATACATTTGCAAAAATGTCTTAACATGTTTGCACTTTGTCATTATGTGGTATTGTATGTAGATGTGTGAGAAAAACATATATTTAATAAACTTTGAATTTAGGCTGTAACACAACTAAATGTGGAATAAGGGTATATGAATACATTCTGAAAGCACTATCTTTGACTGCAAAACTAAATAAAATAAAATGACCATCAATAGTTTTTTTTAATTTTTTCTAAACTTTGGGAAAAAATCAAATGGGGAAAAAAAGCACACAATGGGGTTTAAGCTTTTTTTTCGGATGTAATGAATGGTTAGGGCCAGGCGTTAGATTTTTTTGTATTTTAATCATGTGACCTCGAGACCAATATAGCGTCTTCTCACATCACGTGTGAATTAATTGCCACAATTAATCGTGTTCATACCATGATCATCTAACCTAATTGTCCAATTAGTTCAAAATAAATGTTGAACCATGTGGATTGACTTCAAATGAAATGCTTATCTTAAGGACATTATCAACAAACATTTTAACGTATTGTCTTATCAACATTATATGGGAATGATAACCATTTTATCTAAGAAAATGTAGCCTCTTTCCGTACAAAGTTACCATTTTCATTCGCTATCCGTGTAAAAGCGTAAATGAAGTGCATTCATTACTACACATGTGAAGAACAGAGGCGCAGTCTGGTCAAAAAAACAGAAGGCATCTCCATAATAACAGACGAATCCACTGACACAAAATACCAATATGTTCTATATATTTTGTAGGAGAGCTGGGTGAAGACGTTCAAGTTGTTCTGGCTGATACAGTGTATTTACAGGCAGTGAACTATTCAACAGTAGCAGAATATCATTCTGAGTACCTGCGCTTTTATGCGAGCTTTGTGGAGGCAGATAAGCATATCTCTCCAAATAATGTAGTCTAACAGAGTGGGAGAAATTACTGGGTGGTTATTTCTATAGCGAATGAAAATAGGCTAGCAATTTATGTTCTGAGAATAGTCTACATTTCCCTCTCTACATTTTCTTATATAAAAAGGCTTATCAATAATGTTTGTACCACGTTTTGTGCTGCTACCATTTTGTGCTCTTGCATGTTGTGTTGCTACCATGTTTTGTCATGTTGTGTTGCTACCCTGCTGTGTTATGTGTTGCTGCCATTCTATGTTGTTGTCTTAGGTCTCTCTTGTCGTGATGTGTGTTTTGTCCTATCTTTTTGAAATCTTTTTTTTTATCCCAGCCCTTGTCTCCGCAGAAGGCCTTTTGCATTTTGGTAGGCTGTCGTTGTAAATAAAAATTTGTTCTTAACTGTCTTGCCTAATGAAATAAAGGTTTAATAAATGAATAATACCCATATGTTAAGAACAGAAAACGAATGCGTTGTGAAATATTTTTGTTGATTGATATTGTCTTGTTATGTAAGGATGAGACTGTTTCGTTATATCCTCCGCAACCTTCTAAGGTAGAAGCATTCTTCTGAGACAGCATAATGTTTTCGTTTTTTTTCTTCCGATGACTGTCTATCAAGCCTTTCCGTTTATAATCTGATGCTAAAGTGCAGGTTTTTCAGAATATATTGTTGTCTGCAAAGAGTGTCCCAGTGGGGTAATGACATGCTCTTTTGTTCAAGAGATGCTTTTCTGGTTGAATTCATAGTCTCTCCCCTTTAACTGTCACAATTGCCCCATTTTTATAACCTCAGATGATCAGGGATTGAGTCTGTTGGAGAGGATTATCTTGAGCAAAGTGAGGTGTAGAATCTCTGATCTACAAATAGTAGAATTGCAGGAAAGGAGATTTAAAACTGCTACATTTTCTGCTCTCTCATGGAATAACGTAGAATTGCAGAAAAGGAGATTTAAAACTGCACATTTTTCTCTGTGCCAACAAGAAGTGTGTGAACAGTTTGGTGTCACATGGGTTGCGAGGTGGGGGTTTGTTACTACGCTGATAAATGCCAACATCCATCCAGACATTTGCCACCTAGGACATTTGTGTGACAGACCATCTCAAATAGTACTGTTGTACCCCTGCTATAGGCCTACACCACATAAATGGCTCCTAGCCTCCCATGCATAACCCTACTTTTATTCCCTAACACTAAGAGTAAAACTAAAGCATATAAAAACTCAATAGAAATGTTTTTATCAAACTGAAACTGAATAAAAACGAGTAAATCAAGTCTGAAAAATAAATGAAACTAAACTGAATTTCAAATCAAAATGTAAAAACGAATAGAAATAAAAACAAATAGAAAATCACAACATTTTATTAACTTTGCTCCAAAGACATACAGACCACCCAAAGTAAAGACAGAGTGATTAATCCTGAATCTGATCCACACTGGGTTTTTAGCTATTATACAACTTTGTATTCTCAAAATAATGTCTGCCATAGACATAGTTATGTGTCAGGTTACGCTCAATTCTACAGACAGAGCCCTTCCCTACACACACAGGGAAATCATGTGGTTTGGATTAGACTGTAGTGATGTGTCACTGATGTAGACTAGACCCTGGTGCCACACCATCTGAAGCTTAGCAGTCCTGTTTAACCACATGGTAAATTAGAGGGCACAATAACAGTGTCTTAAACATCTTAGACTAGGTACAACAAGGTATAGAGGGTTGTTTTGGTATGGGTTTACTGATAGACAGAATGGCCGAAAGACAGATAAACTACAGACCTGTTAAGGAGTTGAAGAGGGATGATAACATGGGTTTGATATAGTGATAAGAAGTCTCATCTTTTGATCACACACACACACACACACACACACACACACACACACACACACACACACACACACACACACACACACACACACCGTCAGTTGAGTTTGTCTGGATTGTGAATGAGTCACATCCTCTCAGCCTTTGACCTCATGAGAAGGGAGGTGGAGTTTGCTTCACTTCCAGGAATTGAGTGGGATGCTTCCTCGTATGTCATACTGTAAGGAGGTGTAGTCTATACTGTATGTACCCACCTTTTTTGCTTTCAGATTCACTCTGGGGAACACAGTGGTTCGGATGGGAAGGGCAGCTTGTACTGTACCTGCCAGGTGGAAGTAAATGCTGCTATGTTATTGGTTGGAAAGAGTCTCATGGTGTTGATTTTCCCACTCCCATTTTCCCAAGCACACATACTTCCATGAGCACAGCACACAGCAGTGCCAGACAGCAAGGTGTTACTGAGGAGAAGGAAAAGAGGGAGGTTGAAACAAGCATCAAGAAATAAGAGAGGAGTGATAAGAAATACTTGAAGGTATGTAACGTGCCTGAGCTTTCTATGGAGGTAGAGGTGATGATTTAAAAAAATATTTTGTGTAGAAAGGCTTATCCTAGTACTTAGACATCTTTCTGGAAATACTGATTTGAAAGTTAAGTTGGATGCCTAATTTGGCTGCAATCTATCTAATCTTTTGCTCTCTGTGCTCAAGTCATTTCCTATTAGTTAAATATTTGATTGTAGTCAGTCATATGCTGCTGGCAATTTCCAAAATGTGTTGTCTGAGGTGATATTTTGATTTGATATGTGTGGTGTTTGATCAGTGGACAAAGAAATAGAGAAGTGTTAAAGGTCCAATGCAGCCATTTTGATTGAAATATAAAATAATTTATGGGTAATAATTAAGTACCTTACTGTGATTATTTTCAATTAATATGGTCTAAAAGACACATAACTTATTAGTAAATAATTTTTCTAGGACTGTCTGGAAGTAGTTTGAGTGGGAGGGGAAAACTGATAACTAGCTGTTATTGGCAGAGAGGTTTGAAACTCTCTTTCTTATTGGTCTATTAACTAATTTACTGCCTGGTGATGTCACCAGGCAGGCCAAAACTCCGGCCCACCAAAACAGGCTGAAATTTCAGGGTCTCTTTTCAAACAGCTCTTACACTAAAAGGGCATTATTATAATTTTCACAGTATTATTCAAATTTCATAGTTTGGAAATATACTGTATATAAAACACAGGAAACCACGTTTTTGACTGCACTGGGCCTTTAAGGCTTGCCTATATTCCAGAGCAGAATATTTGGATTAATGCCAACCTGCTAAATGGGGACTTCACTATTATTAATGTTATTCATAATAATGGTGGTTTATCTGCTGGTGGTGGATGTGTGCAAGGTGTCTCATATTTCTCATTACCAAGGAAAAGTCTAGGTCTACCTGTCCTGTCTTACCATATCTGTTTAAAAAGGAAATTTAAACCAACAGGCTAGTTTGACAGTACAGTATATGTTAGCTCATTAAACTGTACAGAACCCTAGAGGCTATTTCCTAACTAGAATCCTCAACATCCTCCACATTGGCTAATTGTTTTTGTACTGTGAACCATGTGTAATTCTGAAATGACAGTTGAAATGAAAGTGCATACTGTATAACAGTAAGACAGAGTGAATGCATGTATCTGCTTGCCCTGGCTTCCAGACAGAAAGTCTGTGTGGCGTCCCAGGAAACAAGTGGACACTTCACTGTCTCTGTATGACACTGAGAAAGATGACCAGGCAAGGCCTGTGTATGCTGTGAGTAGTAGCTTGGGGTCTTCAAGTTCATGAGTTCAGTGTCTCAATGAGAGGCCGGAGTTGGATGAGTAACTGCTGTGTGCTGGCTAGTGCCTTACTCCTTGCTGATTTATTCATCCACAGGAACCATGAGTCATCTTACACAATAGTGGCCTACTGTCGCTCACTGCAGACTACTCATACCATAGACCTATGGCTTACACACATAGTCTCCTCACACATGCTGAGATACGAGGAGTATGATTGTCTAGGGTAGAATCTTATTTTTGTTCCTTTAATTGTGAGGTAAATGTAATATCCTATATTTTCTCTTCCTATCCAGCCAGCTAGAGCAGTTTTTCCCTGAGAACAACCGAGATGGCCGTCACTCCGTTCAGTCGCAGACAGTGGGCCTCCCAGTCCCTCAGAGTCACAGCTACGGAATTGTCCATAGTCGGCACCAGAGGAAAGAACAATGCCATCGCTGAGCGCTTCTCGAAGTAAGTGGTGTACAGTAGTATCAAATATATTTATAAATAACTCAAGATAGTTCATATGTGTCGTTTACAGTGGGAGCAATTTAAGGATAGTGGGCAGAATAAACAAGGAGTTGGACCAAGCCATGCGTGAGCGAGATTCTATCCGCGCGTTGTAGTATGTATTTGCATATTTCTGTTATGGAACGCCTCCTTTGTGAAATGTGCACAAACTCAATTGAACCTTGCACTCCTTCTAAACAACGCAATTTAACCCCCAAAAACTTTGGCAAAGCGTCAAGTCTATAAAACTTAGGGCACTGTGTTCGTAACAGATTCTAGTTTTGGGAACAGAAAACAAAAAAAATGAGCAGAATGTCGGCCCAGGTTCACCTAGTTCCATTCTTTCCCACTACCCAGGAGCTTTATAGCCCCAGTCACGTGTCTGGGTTACCCTTTCAGTCTGTGGTAGTATCGCTCTCATTCACCTTAACTGTTACTCACTTTCTCTTCTTGCTCTCTGATGACTCTTCACATGTAAAGTCACCCAGTTGTATATATTGCTCTCACTCTCTTCCTATTGTACATACCCTCATACTTGTTCCAAGGTAGAAACGCAAATACTCACTTCAGTGTTACGTTTATCTCTCCCTCTCCTACTGACCACTGATAGCTTTTTCCATCCCAGTCCGTTCTGCTGCTTGAAACCATAGCATTAGATCACACATTCCCTCCCACTCTCTGTCCTCTCCGTGTCTGCTGGATCGGTACAAGATAAGACAATTACACCAGCAATATTTTGAAACTGGATTTAATTGTGCCAGTCTGCTTGTGCTATCATGCCAACTCATTGTCATGGAGTAGGCAAAAGCACAAACAGATCTGGGACCAGGCTAGAGTTTTACCAGTTTGTCTAGCCAAATGTGGAAACAGCACTGGCTAAGCCATGATACAGCCAAAAATGTCTGAGATCCAATTGATCTGTTATGTAACCCTATCCTCACAACCCCCTCCATCCTCTTCCAAGGTACCAACTGGCTGCAGAGGAAGCCAACTTGGAGAGGAAGAAAGCCGTAAGTACCCAGGCAAGGTTGAAGGGACTAATATCTAACAAAGCTAGAGATATTGGGATGAACCTATTTCTCTCTCAGGCCTAAACACGCAGTCATGCCTGTCCACATATTGCACTTGGAGGATACACTAGTAAAGCTTTAATCCTTCTTCAGAGACTTTTAATCTGGAGGTAGATAACCTCTGTCGCTCCCAGTACCTCGCATCACTTCTACGCTTCTGTTACAGACCTGTTCAATTAACACTGGATGGTCACACACTTCACAGGCATGAAGGACTACAATGTAATGCCAGATCCTACCTGAGAAATACAGACACTCTTCCTAGAGGTCTGTTGGTGGGGCCCGGGAATGTCACCTGAGGGGATATAAACAGACAGCAGGGAATTTAGTTATTTTCATTAAGCTTTTTCAATCCCAGGTAGTATGTGTCTGAGTCTGGAATAAGTCGACTGTCAGCTGTTGTATTGTATTGTGAGCAAGGCTTGAAGTATTGTTTGGATGCAGGACTGTACTGTTAATATTTTGAAGCCTATATTCTATAAGAGGTACCAGGTATTAAAGCATTAGAACAGGTTCGAGCCCAATTCAATCTCTGATTTATAGGGTGCATGTTCTGGGCGTTGGCCTAGGTAGAATTGAGTCATTTCAAGGTACTTTCAAGGCATTTAGTGGGATTTTTTGTTGTTGTTGCTACAATTATGTACATTGTCACTGTTAGCAGAAGAACTTAACATAAGAAAATCTGTTAGTCTTCACAGTTTGTGGAGGGGGACATGCTGCTGGTCTCTGTCCTCAAACAGTTAATTTCTCCAAAAATGACCATTTCCCGCTTTTGGGATTTTCCCCTTCTTTCAATTGACCTTTTCTGTTTCTGTTTTTTTCCCTCTCTCTCTTACTCATCCTCTTTCTTTCCTTTCTCTTCATCTCTTTCTATGTTCCCCCCCTTTCTCTTCCATTCTTTTTCTCTATTTCTCTCCCTACTTCCCTCTCTGTGTTTCTCTCACACTCTCCTGGCGTGGAGGGGTGTGCTAGCTAGCTCCTTCATGCAGATCTTTTCTTGAAGCTCACATCTGGGAGAGTTTTTATCATTTCCACCCAACAGACACAGAGCCAACTGGATCTCCAGGTTACCGGGCTTTCCAAGGTTTTTACTATTTTTCTTTGACAAAAGGAGACAGACGGTAGTGAAGGGAAAACTATGCATTTTTAAGGTCCTTATTTCGCATTCATTTAAATGGCTGATGAAACTTTTAGCTCCACTTATCCTACTGTTATGGTTGTCTAAACAGAGGACAATGCATCCGTTGTTTACTTGAAAGTAAGCATTGAAGCTCGTGTTAAAAACCCCTTAGAGTGTTCTCGTCATATGGTCCTAGTCATTTGATGAGCATGAGAAACTGTGTCGTCATAGCCAGGTTGGGTTAACCAGGGAGAGGTCTGGGAGAAAGATGCTACTCAGGTTGAATGCTAACGGTAGCTGTATTAGTAGCTATAGAAGAAATCGGAGACCAACTCGTCTCCTGAAACAATTGACGTGGGTGTAACACTGGTATCTGATCTGTATTCCCCCCCCCCCCCCCCCCCCTCATCCTGTAATTACTACCGCATATCATTCCTCAACTTTTCTATTTTACACGACACAAAACAAAAAAACCTGGTCTCTTAAGTATCTAAGTTATGGATTCAGCCAGTTGGGATACTTCTGGAATGTGTCAGTGATTATGATCCGTTAGTCAGACTGAGACTGTCTGTCTTTACCCCCTCCTCCAGGCTGCGGAGCCGTCGCCACAGACTTTCCGCAGTTGCAACCTGAGTGTGTTGAAGAAGCTTTGGGAGCAGCCTGTCCAGTCAGCCACACCTTATGCCCCGCTACCCCACACTCGCCGCTTACTCCCCTCAGATCCTAACGCCAAGCACCAGATCCAGACCCAGGCAACTCAGGCCCAGCCACCTCTCTCACCAGACCCCAACACCAGTCCCACAGCCGCAGAGGACCAGGCAGGACCAGGTATGGAGAGGAGACGGCAGCAGAGAGACCGAGAGGGGCAGGAGGGAGGAGCAGCAGCAGAAGTGCCTTGCGTCCCCAGTGAGAAGCCCGACATACCCCTCAACAACCTCAAGATGATGTTCGAGAAAGGAGAGAACCTTCAGAACAAAGTAAGTCCAAACTTACTGATCTACAAGCTACATGCCCCTAAATATTTTAATAGGATATATGTAATTTTTCTGCCATTTTCCACCACATAAATGATAAGAAATTAGAATGGCTAAACAGGAGCAAAGCTGACGAACTACTGCAAAATGCATTGTTTGTTTAATCTTTTATTTTTATCAAAGTCGTTTGTTTCTTCAAATCTGTGGTTTCCACATGTATTTTGGAGAAACACTTGTATATTGTTTAAGTATTAGAAGTCCAGTGTGGTCATGTTGATCAGGTGTTGTGAGGCCTTCTACTCTGTGGCAGTGACTTACAAATGTGCCTTTCTTTCAAAAACAAGGACATTTCTAAGTGACCCCAAACTTTTGAACGGTAGTGTACATGCATCACTTAGAAATGTCCTTGTTTTTGAAAGAAAGGCACATTTGTAAGTCACTGCCACAGAGTAGAAGGCCTCACAACACCTGATCAACATACAGTGCATTCGGAAAGTATTCAGACCCCTTGACTTTTTCCACATGTTGCTACGTTACAGCCTTATTCTAAAATGGATTAAATAAAATACAAATCTCAATCTACACACAATACCCCATAATAACAAAGTGAAAACAGGTTTTTAGAAATGGATGCATGGTTTTTATATAAAACTGAAAAACCTTATTTACATAAGTATTCAAACCCTTTGCAACGAGACTCGATATTGAGCTCAGGTGCATCCTGTTTCCAATGATCCTCCTGATGTTTCTACAAGATCTGGGGAAGGGTACCAACACATTTCTGCAGCATCGAACTCTTTGGCCTGAGTGCTAAGCGTCACATCTTGAGGAAACCTGGCACCATCCCTACGTTGAAGCATGGTGGTGGCAGCATCATGCTGTGGAGATGTTTTTTCAACAGCAGGGGCTGGGAGACTAGTCAGGATTGAGGGAAAGATGAATGGAGCAAAGTACAGAGAGATCCTTGATAAAAAAAACCTGCTCCAGAGTGCTCAGGACCTCAGACTGGGGGCGAAGGTTCACCTTCCAACAGGATAACGACCCTAAGAACACAGCCACGACAACGCAGGTGTGGCTTCGGGACAAGTCTCTGAATGTCCTTGAGCCGCCCAGCCAGAGCCCGGACTTGAACTCGATAAACATCTCTGGAGAGACCTGAAAATAGCTGTGCAGCAACGCTCCCCATCCAACCTGACAGAGCTTGAGAGGATCAGCAGAGAAGAATGGAAGAAACTCCCCAAATACAGGTGTGCCAAGCTTGTAGCGTCATACCCAAGAAGACTTGAGGCGGTAATCGCTGCCAAAGGTGCTTCAACAAAGTACTGAGTAAAGGGTCTGAATACTTATGTAAATTATATTTCCACCCCTCCCCTAATTGGAGTAAACTAATGGAAAACACCACATAGGCTTCTACTTTCAGCTTATACGTACTATATAGATTTTACGGACATGCCTAGTTGAATAAACAATGTATTTTACAATAGTTATCTTGTTTTTTTTGTCTATCTCTGAACACCATCCAGTTTTGATTTCTATTTGCCATATCATTTTCAACTGTGCTGTGATGTTTCACAAAAGTTCAGAACATTTCTATTCTCATAGTCTCTACAGATTGCAAACCAAAGATAAACACCTTTGCTAAAAGTATTATATTATTGATTCGATTGACTAGGATTTGTCAAATCACCCAGCAGTGACAGTGACTTAGATGTGTTTACTAAGGAAAGGCCCTGTGAAGCAGCCCTATGAATTGTAGAGTTTTGAATGATTTTTTCTGAAGATGTAGCATTGTGGTTGAGACAACAGGTCTGTGTGTCGTCAATGTTCCTGTTCCAGAAGTAAAGAATGTTGTGCTGTGTGTTCTCCAGGGGTCAGAGCCCTCCTGGGGTTAGTCATGCTGCCAGTCACATGCATCGCTCTGAGTGTTCTCATCTCACAGTACATTCCTACAGATGGGCTAGATATAAACATGCCCTCAGGCAGATAGGAGGGTAGGATGGGGGGGCTTCGAAACAAACACTGTCCTCCTCACACTCACTTTGGAGGTTAACAGCCATTTTGATAATAGAAAAGTGGATAAGATCGTTTAGAAGCAAAGGATCCTTTTTAAACCTTTTTACTCTAGGCTAATAGTCTATATTTTGTTTATTTTCCCTGGCTTGTATGAAATATTAGGTGTTGGAAATGAAAGGCCAGACTTTCAATGGGACTTCCTTACGAGGTAGAGTTTTTGGTTGATTGTTGATCAAGATTCAAACCTTCATTTTTTTTAAAAACTAAAGCTAGTTTACTAGTCGGTTTTTGAACATGGGCACCCGCCTGGACACCAGATCAGAGGATTGTTTTGTAGCGGCTTAATGAGTTGCCTCGCCACACCCCAGCTGGTTGAACCGTCCTTCCTTCCTTCCTTAAGCACATTAGCAGCTTTCTCTCTCCCGGCTGAAAGCCAGGAAGTGACCTGGGCTCTCCCCACACCCCCCCACACCCTGGCCTCGACCCACACCTCCACGTCCAGCCCTGACTGGCTCCCTGCTCCTTGGCCTGTAGGCCTAGCCCCTCTCCTCGCTTCTCTTCCAGGGGTGGTGATGTCATGGGGCGGTGATGTCATGGGGCAGGCATTGCACGTGACTGCAGTAGAGATGAGCAACTGAGCCTCCTCAGATAACTCTTCCTCCCCTGGTCTCTGGTTTATCAAAGAAAAGGCCTTATCCTTCTCCCCCTCCTCTCCCTGGAGGAGACGGTCATGAGGGAGAGGCACTTAATTGACCCAACTTCATCCCCCCTGTCACCCCCAACCTCTTTAGCCCCCCACTCCCCTCCATATGCCCCCTTGAAGGCCTCCCCTCCCCTCTGCTCCTCTCTCTCTCTGTGTGACTGTGACGAGGCAGAAAGGAAGGAGGCACCAGTCCAGTCGTGGTCCCTGCTCTGCTCTGTCAGGCAGCCCAGTCCAGTGGAGCCACAGTCTAATGAACACAATTGAGTTAGCTGCGGTTGATGTTCCAAACTCCTCCAGGACAGGTATGAGTGCTCCAGCGTAACAGTCTTCTCTCCTCCACTCGTGCTTCGGTCTGCTTCTCTCTGTAGCTCCTAGCGTTGCTTTGCGAGAGGTAAATATGTAATTTTTTTCTTCTTTGTTTGGTCTCAAATCCCTCGACCTCGGACCTCCTTGAGCTCACTTTTATTATTGCGGCTCTGAAACAAAGCGGAGACTATCTGGGGTCTGCTTTCATTGCTTGTTGTTGGATTAGTATGTTTGTATTAGGTTATAGCGCATTATGGTGTGAATTGAATCTTTTGATGGGAGGGCTAGCATATACACTGATTACACTATGGTTGATGAAAGTACTGGTCTGTCAGTGAATAGGGCTTTTCAAGGACTTTGTTTTTGTCAATGGTGGTTTTGTGCTATATGTAGCCTAGCCTACAACTCACTTTGATTTGAATTGGCCTTCTTTCTTGTTATTGTTCTGGGTCCCAGGCAGCCAGCCGGCAGGCGGTAGGCTTTAGGGAGGAGCCTCAGTCTGTCTCCGGGGGTTTTAATTGTCAGTGGGATTAGTGTCAGAGCTCTTTGTCTGGGCCGCTGATCAGTTCCTCCCTCTCTAAGCTCAGCTGCCTTCTGGCTGTTTGTTTGTTTACATCCTCCGCCTGCTCCCTCATATTTGTTGAGGCACCACCCGTGACCACCGTCTGGAGAGGGGTTGAGAGGAGAGGGATCAGGCTGAAGAGTGGCCACGCTTGGGAAGGGGCCTCCGGCTGCGTTAGAGAGAGGTCTCTCTGCCTGGGGTCCGTCTGGGCCAGCTGGGGTCTGGCTTCCTCTGCCTGGAGTCTAGAGCCTAGATTAATCCACTCTGGAGGATGGAACAGCACGTATCACCCCCTTCTGCGAATGCAAATCTAAAATCCAGATGGCCACGAATGCACAACTCTATATAGACTTTTCCCCCGGAACAGCACTGCTCTGTCTCGTCCTTTTGCCACCCTTTGCCTCCTCATCTCTCTCGGTCTGTCTGTGTGGCACCAACTGGCTTTGTGGCACCCTGCTGCTCCTCTAATCTCTGATACCGATCACACCCGTGGCTTACAGACACAAGCGGTACAGACGGATAGGAGGCAGGAAACCGTGCGCGTTCCAAATGGCACCCTATTCACTACACAGTGCACTACTTTTGACCAGAGCCCTCTTTGCCCTGGTCAAAAGTAGTGCCCTATATTATAGGCAATACGGCAACATTTGGGGCTCAACCATAGGCTGTTCTGGCATTGAGCGGGTAGAGGCCAGGTGAAGCCAGGCTTAACTTGAGTCTCTGCTATTACAGGTGTGCCAAGAACAGCATGTCTTCTCCTCTCGGCTTTTACCACTGACCTTAGGCTCTACGAAATCCCTCTCTCACCGATGGCCTGATCACTGAAACGAGAGTTGAAAAGTTGGTTGAAAAGCAGGCAGCCACTCTGTCTTGTCTTCAGCTGTGTTCAGAATGCGCCGTGCCGTGTGTCAGGCAGGAGGGTGACTGGTGAGTCTCCTGGCGGGTGCTGGTGTTGACTGGGGATGTGGGACTGTGGACAGGAAGACAGACTGTGGTGTCCATCTCGCCTTTTCTCCCTAAGGTTCTAGCTCACAAGGGGATTAGAGTAGAGGAGGGCTGGGCTGAGCACGAGAGGCAGACAGCTGGGACGGAGGCTGGACAACAAGCCAGGCTGATACTGCAGCTGACTCCCTGACAGGCTGCCACACCTCCTCTCCGCCTCTCTCACCTATTTCCTTCTCATCTCTCCTCACCACTCTTCTCCTCTTCTCACTGTCAGAGCACTGTGCTCAGAGCTGTCTGATGGATGGCCCAGGTTCTCCCCTGCCTTAAATTTAGTATCAGCGACGTGAGCATCATATGGTTCTGTATGGAAAGCACGAGGCAAGTGCTGCTGGCCTTATTCCGTATGTTCAGAGCCTGCTCAATCTACAATGTAAAGGCTACCCTAATGGAATATACCGTCCTGATAGCATGGCTTGGTTCTGTGTTTCCAGGTGTCCAGAGAGCCTGTGAGGATTGGAGGGACCGGAGGCATCACTGACAACATGGATCAGCTACTTGGAGGTACTATTACGCTGACAGAGCTCTCGCTCTCTCACTCACTCAGACACCAGAGTTAAAAGCAAATGTACTGTTCTCCACGAGGATGCACGTATTGTTTCACTAGGCTAGAGAGTAAGTTGTCCAGACTACTTCTTTCCTGTAAATGTACTGGGTCAGTGACTGTAGATGGCTCCTTCCTAAAGTGCCATGATCAGCAGAATGTCTGATTACAGGAAGGATGATAGTTACGGGAAGAGGGCTTTTCCCTTCTATTCCCCCTGTGACCCTGTGTTCCCGTAGCAGCCTGACAAACACCATGGGCACGTCTCAAATAGCATCCTATTCCCTATATAGTGCACTGCTGTTGACCAAAGCCCATAGGTTCTGGTAAAAAAATAAAATAAAAAAAAAGCGCACTATATAGGGAATAGGGTGCCACTTGGGACACATCCCATGACCCAGACAGTCTGCATTGTGCTGAAGGGATCACCTGTACTGTCGTCTCCATAGCTTATGAGAGGTGTGTGTGTGTAACCTGTGCTTCTCTCTGTCGGTCTCCTAGATGCAGGGAGCATAGAGTCCATGCCCCTGAAGGACAGGATGGCCATGTACCAGGCTGCTGTGTCTAAAACAGAGGTGTTATCCTCCTCAGTCAGCGTGAGTACCTGTCCTTTACTCTGCTTCACTGCCTGCCTGCCATGGAAGATCATGTAAGAAGTCCATGGTTGCACTTCTTAAACCTGACTAACCTCGTAAGGTATAACGATCCTGAAGTCTTGCGAGCTTACATTCTGTTCGAGAAACGAGAGCACAGCGGTGGTCTTGGATCAGGCTAGAACTTGACCCCAAAGTGAGAACTTCAGGCCCATCCCGGCCAGAAGCTGTCAGTTATGAGTTACTTTTATTTTATTTATTCATTTAACCAGGCAAATTAGTTAACAGATTCTTATTTACAATGACGGCCTACCCCGGCCTAACTCTAAAGACGCTGGGCCAATTGTGCGCCGCCCTATGGGACTCCCAATCACGGTTGGTTGTGATACAACCTGGAATCGAACCAGGGTCTGTAGTGACGCCTCTAGCACTGAGATGCAGTGCCTTAAACCGCTGCGCCACTTATCCCAACTCTAAAACACGTCCCTGTTTTTCTCTCTCTGACAGAGTGATCAGCTGGACTCTGACCTCTGCAGCAAACAGAAGGAGAATGTACCCCCAGGCAGTGTGGACACGGTGAGGGATTGTGTTCTCGTGTGTGTGTGTGTGTGTGTGTGTGTGTGTGTGTGTGTGTGTGTGTGTGTGTGTGTGTGTGTGTGTGTGTGTGTGTGTGTGTGAGAAACACCTAAATCACCACCTCTCCCTCTCCTCTCAGGGTCCGGACTCAGAGCCCAACAGTAGGAAAGCATCTTCCACAGAGAGCAATGGTAACTGATTTGGTGCTCCACTGCATTTCACCAGATCTACAGTATATTCTTGTCTGTCATTATTTATGTCTCCTCTATAGGTTTCAGCTTGTAAACGTTAGGTCAGTATTTTCATAACAGCTCCCTCTGGTGTCCAGTGTGTGCCATTACTGATTTTAGTCTCATCACAGCAAGCTCCAGTACCGGCACCTCCTCTGCATCCTCGACTCAGAAGGACCAAGCTCAGCCCAAGACCTCCAGGGTGAATTCAACAGTCCCTTTTCTGTATTTGTCTCACAGCAATTGCCAAACCAACCATTCACTCTCCTAACGTGCCTTGAATGCCTATTTTGTGTGTGTACAGAGCTTCTGCTTGCCTGCACGGGAGAGTTGTGTGTCATGTCAGAAGACAGTCTACCCTTTAGAGCGTCTGGTAGCCAACCAAAAGGTCTACCACAACACCTGTTTCAGGTGCTCCCACTGCAACACCAAACTCAGGTGAGGGGATAGGATGGGACAGACACCATGCAGCAAGGAATTGTTTATTTGTTAAAACATCTGTTAATCTCACTCTTAGTGGAATTGATATTGTCTTTAGGTCCACAGTGTTGTTCCTCTTGAGTTAAGGATCAGGGTTTATGCTGCAAGATTAGAAAAAAATATTTCTCAATGTGCTGTCTTTGTCTCCCTCTGCTGGCCAGCCTGGGGACCTACGCCTCTCTGCACAGCCACGTCTACTGCAAGCCTCACTTCTGCCAGCTGTTCAAGGCCAAGGGCAACTACGACGAGGGCTTCGGCCTGCGCCCTCACAAGGAGCTGTGGGAGACCAAAGGAGAGAGTGGGACTGCGGAGCAACCCAGGACAGAGCCGACTACCAAGGCCACCTCCTTTTCCAAAGACAAGCTGAAGAAGTGCGCCTCTACTGGCACGCTGTTGTTCAGCCCAGCGGTAGAGGAGTCTCAACTGGCCAAGGTCAACGTGGTGACGGCCTCCCTGGAGACCCGCGCCCAGAGCTCAACAGAGAAGGACAAGCCAGTGGAAACACGTCGGCTGAAGATCTCCTGGCCCCCCCGCACTGAAGGAGACGGAGAGGGGGGTAACATTGGGGCCAGCCCCACCTCAGACGGGAGCTCCGCTGGGAAACAATCCCGTGCTAAGTGGCCCCCAGAGGATGACTCAGCCTTCACCGACCAGAGCCCAGAGTCCACCGTACGCTCCACCCTCTGCAGGAGCGCCTCCCTCAAGGAGCGTAGCCGACCCTTCTCATTGGCCATGGCCTCCCATGCTCCCGCTCTTGCTGCCAGTCAGACAGCCAATCCTGAGCCACTTGAGAGGAGGTGCTCATTCGAGGACAGGGAGCCTGAACTGGCCTGTAGCCCTGAGGAACAAGGCATGGAGGACCAGGAACAACCAAACAGCCTGTCACCTGACTACCACACGCCTTCTGACGACAGCTACGTGGACATCCACACCAGCTCTGAGGACGAGGGGATGGAGGGGAGAGTCGCACGTCTGAAAGACCACCACGAATTACTAGAAGCAAACCATGAACAGGGAACAAAGAATGACGGGGAGGAAGAAGAGGAAGAGGAAAAGCTGGAGGGAGAAGAGGAGGGAGCAGGAAAAGAGGGGGAAGGGTCACCTTCTCAAAACTGCCAGACTGGCTCGTCAGAGATTGCCGCGCCCCCCTCATCTCTGGAGACTGAGCCGAGGTCCAAGACCAGCCGCACGTCTCAGGATGTGGGATTCTGGAACGGCGAGGAGGCCGTGTCTGTAGAGGAGATGATTAAGAGGAACCGCTACTATGAGGAAGATGAGGAAGACGAGGACTGAAAGAGACTGGACTGGCGTTTCTCATGCCATGAAAACGATCAGCCATTATCACCACACTGACTGTTAACTTCCTCCCCTCTCTTCATTTCCCTGTTACTAAGGAACAGTGTCTGGCTGCGTTTGGTGCAATGTCAGGTGTTATACTCTCTCTGAGCTCCATTTGTGCCTCTGAACTATCACCTCAATTGGAGTGTGCAAGTCCTCAGAATATCTACATTGTTAGTTTTCCATAATATAGATTTATTGGAGCACAGATCAGTCTTATGTTTGTGTATCATTCAACGCTAATTTTAAGATATTCCATTATCTGAAACTACCTATTGTGATCATTTATTTCTGTCTATTCTACCTTAGCTCTGGATGATGGTACAGTAAAAAACAAACGAATGCTGATGATACCAACTGAACCCAGTGAATGAGACATATGAGTCTGTATTTAAAGAGTCCGATGAATGTTTTTAAGGTGGATTGTTTGATCAGAACAGCAGGAGAGCTCAGCTGAAAGGACAGGATGGGTTTTCACCATATTCATTCTGCTTGTTATCATTGTTTGTATGAATAAAAAAAAAAGGAGGCACACAAAATATTCTGTGACTTTTAGTCTCATTCTAGTTTGGACACCTACTCATTCAAGGGTTTTCTTTATTTTGATTTTACTACACTGTAGAATAACAGAAGACAAACTATGAAATTACACATATGGAATTATGTAGTACCTCAAAAAGTGTTAAACAAATCAAAAAATATTTTATATTTCAGATTCTTCAAAAGTAGCCACCCTTTGCCGTTAGGACAGCGTTGCACACTCTTGGCATTCTCTCAACCAGCTTCACCTGGAATGCTTTTCCAACAGTCTTGAAGGAGTTCCCACATGCTGAGCACTTGCAGGCTGCTTTTCCTTCACTCTGCGGTCCAACTCATCCCAAACCATCTCAATTGGGTTGAGGTTGGGTGATAGCAGAGGCCAGGTCATCTGATGCAACACTCCATCACTCTCCTTTTTGGTCAAATAGCCATTACACAGCCTGGAGGTGTGTGGGTCATTGTCCTGTTGAAAAACAAATGATAGTCCCACTAAGCACAGACCAGATGGGATAGTGTATTGCTGCAGAATGCTGTGGTAGCCATGCTGCTTAAGTGTGCATTGAATTCTAAATAAATCAGTGTCACCAGCAAAGCACCTCCTCCATGCTTCACGTGGGAACCACACATGCGGAGATCATCTGTTGACCTACTCTGCGTCTCAAGGACTTATCAGACCAAGGACAGATTTCTACCAGTCTAATGTCCATTGCTCGTGTTTCTTGGCCCAAGCTAGTCTCTTCTTCTGATTGGTGTCCTTTAGTACTGGTTTCTTTGCAGCAATTCAACCATGAAGGCCTGATTCACACAGTCTCCTCTGAACAGTTGATGTTATTTGGGCTGCAATTTGAGGATGGTAACTAATGAACTTATCCTCTGCAGCAGAGGTAACTCTGGGTCTTCCATTCCTGTGGTGGTCCTCATGAGAGCCAGTTTCATCATAGCGCTTGATGGTTTTTGCGACTGCACTTGAAGAAACTGTCATTTCTCTTTGCTTATTTGTTCTGTTCTTGCCATAATATGGACTTGGTCTTTTACCAAATAGGGCTATCTTCTGTATACCACCCCTACCTTGTCACAACACCACTGATTGGCTCAAACACATTAAGGATAGAAATTCCACAAATTAACTTTTATTTTATCAAGGCACACCTGTTAATTGAAATGCATTCCAGGTGACTGCCTCATGAAGCTGGTTGAGAGAATGCAAAGAGTGTACAAAGCTGCCATCAAGGCAAAGAGTGGCTACTTTGAAGAATCTCAAATATAAAATATATTTTGATTTGTTTAACACTTTTTTGGTTATTACATGATTTTTGCACATGTGTTATTTCAAAGTCTTTATTCTACAATGTAGAAAATAGTAAAAATAAAGAAAAACCCTGGAATGAGTAGGTGTGTCAACTTTTGACTGGTACTGTATATCAAACAATGAAAGTCAAACAATTGTAGTATGGAAATAACTACCTTTTAATGCGTATATTAATTAGTAAGACAGCCTTCCTGGAAGTAGGCAAGGTGCTAACATTTACATTGAGATCATGGTTGATAATCTCAGGTTTTCCATCAATCCTATCTGGAAGATTCAGGAGGGAATACGCAGGAAATCCAGAATCCTCCAACCACGATTTCTGGGAAACCTGAGAATTATTGGAAAGTTACAATTTTGCAACCCTAATTGAGATACAAGTACAGCCTTCTTTCTGGTGCTTCTATGTCATCTATGAATAAGCATGTCTATGGTCTTCATGATGCCTGAACCATATCTACAGAGGTGCTGCTGTGTGGGATTGTGTCAATATCAAGGGAATGAGGCACGTCCAGGTGACAGACAATGTCCCAAATGGCACCCTATTCCCTTTATAGTGCACTACTTTTGACCAGGGACTATAGTGCTCTGGTCGAAAGTAGTGCACTATATAGGGAATACGTTGCCATTTGGGACATTGTCTGTCACCTGGACGTGCCTCATTTGGGAAGCACACAGAAACATCTCATGGCGAATTACATCATACAAATAGAAATGCAATATGGCGGATTGATCAGAATCCATTTGGATCACAAAAGCTGCCAAACCTTAAACATTTGGCATAGATCGGAACAAGTTTCGTAAACCTTAAGAACAAATGACAAGAGCTCCGCCTCTTCCTCTGTATACATTTCGACACTCAGTCTCAAATGGCACCCTATTCCCTACATAGTGCACTACTTTTGACCAGTGGGCCCTGGTAAAATAATAATAATAGTGCACCATGTGGGGAATAGGGTGCCATTTGGGACCACAAACAAACATTCCTCTCAGATTGGGCTGAACAGGATGCTGATCGCACTCTGCTGGTTCTACTGAGTACTACAGACACCACCCGACTCAACCATTTCTAACGCGCTTGTGACAAAAGCATACTGTTGCAGAAGACATTGTCAACATATTGATAATCTCGTGTGCAGTTGATCTATTATCCTCAACCAAAATATGTTCATCTGCTTTGATTGCAATGAAGATATGTTCATGAAAAATGAATCGGAACATATAATTAGGCAAAAAGTAACCGCTTGTAAATTACATTGGGAGTGGATAGAGTACACTTAAAAAGTACTAAGGATTTTTAACTAAACCCTCACCACCCATCCCCCCTATTACAAAAAGCCAACAGTCTCTCTCTCACGTCTTCAGTTATAGAATTCCATGTGGAGAGAAATCTAGGAAAATATATAGGAGATTATGAATCTATACAGTCAAACATATAGGATATAGAATTTATACATACACTACATGGCCAAAGGTATATGGACACCTGCTCGTCGAACACCTCATTCTAAAATCATTGGCATTAATATGGAGATGGTCCCCCTTTTGCTGCTATAACAGCCTCCACTCTTCTGGGAAGGCTTTCCACTAGATGTTGGAACTTTGCTGAGGGGACTTGCTTCCATTCAGCCACAAGAGCATTAGTGAGGTCGGGCACTGATGTTGGGCGATTAGGCCTGGCTCGCAGTATGCGTTCCAATTCATCCCAAAGGCGTTCGATGAGATTGAGGTCAGGGCTCTGTGCAGGCCAGTCAAGTTCTTCCACACAGATCTCGACAAACCATTTCTGTATGGACCTTGCTTTGTACACGGGGGCATTGACATGCTGAAACATGAAAGGGCCTTCCCCAAACGGTTGCCACAAAGTTGGAAGCTGGCTCGATTGTATACACCTGTCAGCAACGGTTCTGGCTGAAATAGTCAAATCCACTAATTTGAACGGCTGTCCATATACTTTTGTCCACATACCATGTAGTGTATATTCATACATTTACATAATCTCCAGTCTTCGATAAAGGGTTACTTGATACCAGGATGCCATCCATGTGATATGGAGAATATCATTTTTACTCCCACCTAGCCCAGCTCTAGCCTGGTCCCAAATCTGTGTATACATGTTTGGCATGACAATGACCATAAGAGTTGGCTATAAAGCACTAACAGATCTGGGGCCTAGCAAGCTCAGCTCAGCTCCAGGAGGCAGGTTAGTGAGCACTCACAGGAGGGCACTACTCACTCAATCACACACAGAATCTACCGGCGTCCCAAATGTCACCCTATTCCCTATATAGTGCATTATTTTTGTCCAGGGCAAATAGGGCACTAGTCAAAAGTAGTGCACTATATAAGGGATAGGGTGCCATTTGGTAAGCAGCTTCCAGTGCTCACAGGAGAGCACTACTCACTCACTAGTGCCTATAACATGAACTGCCAGCAGGCTCTTGGACTCTGTTGGACATGCATTGCTATGTTTGGGGCCATGACAAATGAAATAAACAAAGTGTGCCAGTAGACCTCATGAGAGACATTTTAGGGGCTCCACTGTTTCAGAGCCCAGGACCAGGCAGGACTGACTATTTGCTTTGACAGGGAAAAAAATGTGGCTTGATGAAAAATGATAAAACAAATTGCACAGAATTATCCAACAACTCTGTCTTAGGCTAAGCCTTTAGTTTAGCCACAGTGAATCCTGATGGTAGTGTTGCCACAGTCAGTCCTGATGGT
Source organism: Salvelinus alpinus (assembly GCF_045679555.1). Taxonomy (NCBI): domain Eukaryota; kingdom Metazoa; phylum Chordata; class Actinopteri; order Salmoniformes; family Salmonidae; genus Salvelinus; species Salvelinus alpinus. The sequence continues at coordinate 15,754,999 of NC_092102.1, forward strand.
AGTTTTGCCACAGTGAGTCCTGATGGTAGTTTAGCCACAGTCAGTCCTGATGGTAGTTTTGCCACAGTGAGTCCTGATGGTAGTTTTAGTAGTCGCTGGTTCGAATACCCGAGACAACAATGTGAGAGAGAAAAAAATCGATGTTCCCTTGAGCAAGGCACTTTACCTTAATTTGCCAAACTACTATTGCTGACCCTGTAAAACAACACATTTCACTGCACCAGTGTATATATATATATTTTTGCTACAGTAGACCTGATGGTTGTGACTAAGGCCGGGATTCTATTCAAGTTGTGTTACAGGGCAGCACCCTATACAGCCCACAATATGCCTTTTAACAGCATTTTCCCAGACGTTTGCAGAGATCAAATAAATGGTAAACGCTCAAGCATAAAATACCTTTAAAAGTCAGTTATAGAATGCCATGGAATGAATCCCTGCCCTAGTTTCACTACGCTGATCCCCAGTAAGGCTTGATGTGGTCACTGGTCAGGCGATGACAGGGTGCAGTGTTCGGTTTCTGGACTCATCTTATCCACTAAGAGGATGCAGGTTGGTCAGGTTCATCCACTGAGGGGGTGCAGGTCCACCTTGACCTTTTCTCCGCTGCTCAGCATCCCCACGGTGGGGTAGAATCCCCCTGGGGGCACCACCACCTCACGGCGACCCATCAGCTTCCCGTTCCGTGTGAAGAACACCTGCCACACAGCCACAGGGGGGCGCCAAAAAGACACAGATTCACAACTGTTTACATTCACATTTGAGTAATTTAGCAGACGCTCTTATCCACAAAGACTTAGGTCAGGATTCAATCAGAGGAGCATTGTAGACTACAGGCAATGCACCTTTTTAAGGCAATTTCACGGTACTCGCAGAGATCGCTGCAGACGTTGGCTCCAATGTAAATTGCCTTTAAAAGTCAAGTTCAATGTGATTGGCTAAAACGTGCCTTTGATTGAATCCCGAGCTTCAACTGAGGTAGGCAAAACCACCACATCATAAATGAAGAACACCTGCATAGCCACAACGGGACGCCCGAAGACATTCCCTACAGTTACTGACACTCACTCGCTAAAATCACACATCAAATATTTACCCAATCATTCTAAAAGCAGCTCTTTATATGAAGGCCTATAGAGTTTCATGTCTTTGATGAATGATGTTTAAAAAATGGCAGAGCTGCCATTTTGTCAATATCGCCTTTCTCATGTAGCTGTGAAATTACTATGTGTGTGTAGCTGTGTGTGTGTGTGTGTGTGTGTGTGTGTGTGTGTGTGTGTGTGTGTGTGTGTGTGTGTGTGTGTGTGTGTGTGTGTGTGTAGTACGGTGCCAGAGTGTTCTGTAATGTCAAAGCAGGCTTTGTTGGTAATGTGTCCCACTGAATAAATATGAACAAATCCCTGGATTACAGCTTGGCCAATTCTATTCTCACTCTCTAAGGTTGCAACAGCAGCACAGATGGCACCCTATGTCCTACATAGTGCACTACTTTTTTTTAACCAGAGCCCTGGTCAAAATTACACTATGTGGGGAATAGGATGCCATCTGGGACGCAGCCTACAATCTTGCTGACCCCTCGTTGCACAATGCAGCAGTGAGACAAGGGCCAAGGCTGGCAGCCGTATGAGACATATGATCTCTGTAAAGAATGCTGCTTCACCATTCCAGCAGCTACAGTCAATCAAAATAACAACAAACAAACCCGATCAAACCACAACGCAGATTCAATTCATGATTTTACGTCAAAGGATTTGCATGTGAGAAGGTAAGTGACACAAGTGACTGAGTCTAGAGTATTGTGTTGTGTGTTTGTGTGTGTGTGCCCAATGACATGTGCTCACCATGACCTTCCTGCCGTCATGCTCCTGGTCCAGTTCGTCCCCCTCTTCCTCCTCCTCCTCCTCATCATTCAGGTACAGAACGTTCTGGATGCGCCCCTCGCCCTGCCTCGGCAGCACCTCCAATGGGTCCCACTCATCTATGTCATCTGAGGACAAAAAACAAAGGGGCAAATCTTAACTTTCATTATTTCCATCAGGGGCACAACTTTCACTAGGGACATGTCCCCCACATTCAGATTTGTTTTTTGTCCCCCCCAATTTTATCATTGCACTGTGATACAAAAACACGGCGCTGGTGTGCTTTAGGACCATGCATACGCCTCAGAGCTGTCGGGTAGGCTGGTTTCTGGTTTCAGTCGGCTGGATTTAGGACCTGACGGACACCACAGAGCAGAGCGTGCAAACAGGCTGTGTGAAGGCAAAGCTTCTGAACCGCTGCAGTGTAGGACCATTATGGGAGAGATGGACAGAGGCAGCTGCTGTCTGTGTTGCGCTTTTTTTCAGAGTTTTAAAAGCAAGTAGAGCCGAAACTGGCTACTCTTTAGTTGACTAATCTAGCTGGCAAGGCAACTGCTGTTTGACAGAAGAAAAAACGAATATTCCCAATGCTGAGCTAGAAGTGTAACTGACATGTTAAGTTAGCTAATGTTTCATCCCCTCTGGACTTAAGTTAATGAACTACTAGCAGGTAGTTAGCTAGATAATACAGACAGTTCAGCTCTAGCTATCTGTCAGGTAGCGGTATCTAACAGCTGTTGTGTGTATGGAAATGTTTTGTAGCCTCTGTTTTGTCCCATTTCAACAGAAGTAAATTTGATGATTTACCATTCGCTAGATTTAGCCAAAAGTTGGCTAACATTAGCTAGCTAGCTCACTAACATTAGCTAGCTAGCTCACTAACTTTAGCTAGCTAGCTCACTAACTTTAGCTAGCTAGCTCACTAACTTTAGCTAGCTAGCTCACTAACTTCAGCTATAATTTTTGCTTCAATCACACTAGATCTAAATCAAATGATGAAACCAGCAGCCAAACGATTGAAGACCGATATTCTGACATTTCTTCAGCGCAATGAGTTTTTATCAGTCAGTATAGCAATGTAACGTTATCTGTCAGTTTACATAGCAAACTCCCTACTTATCACACTGACACAGTATGAACAGCTCTACAGGCTTCACTGTCATGATGCACAGTCAGTACACAACACTATGCTCATCATATCTTAGCAGGATCAGATGGTGACAGGCCAGGTGATTTTACAGTACATTATAACAATCAGTGAATGGATACAAAGTTCCATCTTGAGTTGATGGTGACAGGGTGTCTCCTCAGGGTCAGACGGTGACAGGGTGTCTCATCAGGGTCAGGGTCAGACGGTGACAGGGTGTCTCATCAGGGTCAGACGGTGACAGGGTGTCTCATCAGGGTCAGACGGTGACAGGGGTCTCATCAGGGTCAGGGTCAGACGGTGACAGGGTGTCTCATCAGGGTCAGACGGTGACAGGGGTCTCATCAGGGTCAGACGGTGACAGGGTGTCTCATCAGGGTCAGACGGTGACAGGGTGTCTCATCAGGGTCAGACGGTGACAGGGGTCTCATCAGGGTCAGACGGTGACAGGGTGTCTCATCAGGGTCAGACGGTGACAGGGGTCTCATCAGGGTCAGACGGTGACAGGGTGTCTCATCAGGGTCAGACGGTGACAGGGGTCTCATCAGGGTCAGACGGTGACAGGGTGTCTCATCAGCGTCAGACGGTGACAGGGGTCTCATCAGGGTCAGACGGTGACAGGGTGTCTCATCAGGGTCAGACGGTGACAGGGGTCTCATCAGGGTCAGACGGTGACAGGGTGTCTCATCAGGGTCAGACGGTGACAGGGTGTCTCATCAGGGTCAGACGGTGACAGGGTGTCTCATCAGCCTCAGACGGTGACAGGGGTCTCATCAGGGTCAGACGGTGACAGGGTGTCTCATCAGGGTCAGACGGTGACAGGGTGTCTCATCAGGGTCAGACGGTGACAGGGTGTCTCATCAGGGTCAGACGGTGACAGGGTGTCTCATCAGGGTCAGACGGTGACAGGGGTCTCATCAGGGTCAGACGGTGACAGGGTGTCTCATCAGGGTCAGACGGTGACAGGGGTCTCATCAGGGTCAGACGGTGACAGGGTGTCTCATCAGGGTCAGACGGTGACAGGGTGTCTCATCAGGGTCAGATGGTGACAGGGTGTCTCATCAGGGTCAGACGGTGACAGGGTGTCTCATCAGGGTCAGGGTCAGACGGTGACAGGGTGTCTCATCAGGGTCAGACGGTGACAGGGTGTCTCATCAGGGTCAGACGGTGACAGGGTGTCTCATCAGCGTCAGGGTCAGATGGTGACAGGGTGTCTCATCAGGGTCAGGGTCAGATGGTGACAGGGTGTCTCATCAGGGTCAGACGGTGACAGGGTGTCTCATCAGGGTCAGACGGTGACAGGGGTCTCATCAGGGTCAGACGGTGACAGGGTGTCTCGTCAGGGTCAGACGGTGACAGGGTGTCTCATCAGGGTCAGACGGTGACAGGGGTCTCATCAGGGTCAGACGGTGACAGGGTGTCTCATCAGGGTCAGACGGTGACAGGGTGTCTCATCAGGGTCAGACGGTGACAGGGTGTCTCATCAGGGTCAGACGGTGACAGGGTGTCTCATCAGGGTCAGATGGTGACAGGGTGTCTCATCAGGGTCAGGGTCAGATGGTGACAGGGTGTCTCATCAGGGTCAGGGTCAGATGGTGACAGGGTGTCTCATCAGGGTCAGGGTCAGATGGTGACAGGGTGTCTCATCAGGGTCAGGGTCAGATGGTGACAGGGTGTCTCATCAGGGTCAGGGTCAGATGGTGACAGGGTGTCTCATCAGGGTCAGGCGGTGACAGGGGTCTCATCAGGGTCAGACGGTGACAGGGTGTCTCATCAGGGTCAGACGGTGACAGGGTGTCTCATCAGGGTCAGACAGTGACAGGGTGTCTCATCAGGGTCAGACGGTGACAGGGTGTCTCATCAGGGTCAGACGGTGACAGGGTGTCTCGTCAGGGTCAGACGGTGACAGGGTGTCTCGTCAGGGTCAGACGGTGACAGGGTGTCTCGTCAGGATCAGACGGTGACAGGGGTCTCATCAGGGTCAGATGGTGACAGGGTGTCTCATCAGGGTCAGATGGTGACAGGGGGTCTCATCAGGGTCAGGGTCAGATGGTGACAGGGTGTCTCATCAGGGTCAGACGGTGACAGGGTGTCTCATCAGCGTCAGACGGTGACAGGGGGTCTCATCAGGGTCAGACGGTGACAGGGTGTCTCATCAGGGTCAGGGTCAGATGGTGACAGGGTGTCTCATCAGGGTCAGACGGTGACAGGGGTCTCATCAGGGTCAGACGGTGACAGGGGTCTCATCAGGGTCAGATGGTGACAGGGGGTCTCATCAGGGTCAGGGTCAGATGGTGACAGGGTGTCTCATCAGGGTCAGACGGTGACAGGGGTCTCATCAGGGTCAGACGGTGACAGGGGGTCTCATCAGGGTCAGACGGTGACAAGGGGTCTCATCAGGGTCAGACGGTGACAGGGTGTCTCATCAGGGTCAGACGGTGACAAGGGGTCTCATCAGGGTCAGACGGTGACAGGGGTCTCATCAGGGTCAGACTGTGACAAGGGGTCTCATCAGGGTCAGACGGTGACAGGGGGTCTCATCAGGGTCAGACTGTGACAAGGGGTCTCATCAGGGTCAGACTGTGACAAGGGGTCTCATCAGGGTCAGACGGTGACAGGGGTCTCATCAGGGTCAGACTGTGACAAGGGGTCTCATCAGGGTCAGACTGTGACAAGGGGTCTCATCAGGGTCAGACTGTGACAAGGGGTCTCATCAGGGTCAGACTGTGACAAGGGGTCTCATCAGGGTCAGACTGTGACAAGGGGTCTCATCAGGGTCAGACGGTGACAGGGGTCTCATCAGGGTCAGACTGTGACAAGGGGTCTCATCAGGGTCAGACGGTGACAGGGGTCTCATCAGGGTCAGACGGTGACAGGGTGTCTCATCAGGGTCAGACGGTGACAGGGTGTCTCATCAGGGTCAGACGGTGACAGGGTGTCTCATCAGGGTCAGACGGTGACAGGGGGTCTCATCAGGGTCAGACGGTGACAGGGGTCTCATCAGGGTCAGACTGTGACAAGGGGTCTCATCAGGGTCAGACGGTGACAGGGTGTCTCATCAGGGTCAGACGGTGACAGGGTGTCTCATCAGGGTCAGACGGTGACAGGGGGTCTCATCAGGGTCAGACGGTGACAGGGGTCTCATCAGGGTCAGACGGTGACAGGGGTCTCATCAGGGTCAGATGGTGACAGGGTGTCTCATCAGGGTCAGACGGTGACAGGGGGTCTCATCAGGGTCAGACGGTGACAGGGGTCTCATCAGGGTCAGACTGTGACAAGGGGTCTCATCAGGGTCAGACGGTGACAGTGTGTCTTGTCAGGGTCAGATGGTGACAGGGTGTCTCATCAGGGTCAGACAGCCAGGGAAGACTAGTCTGTCAGCACAGAGGTGAACCTTTGCAGATACACTTTATTCTCTCTGTGCATCAAACACTGGACAAGCAAGAAGCTTCAACGATGTAGACTATTTTAAGGCAGTCTGACAAACCTCTAAAGTTGATTTCCAAACTGTATCAAGGGTTGATAGAGGCTTTTCCCGATGACACAAAACATGTAACACAAAAATGTGAGGAAGACCTGGGAGACGCTATTGATGATGAATGGATACAGATATGTTAGAATGCCCAGTCATGTTCATATAATCTCAGACACAAATGACTGCAGTTTAAGACCATCCATAGAACGTTCTATATGCCAGTGAAACTGAATATCATGCACTCAAATGTAATTCGTCTGCTGGAGGTGTAAAACACAAATTGGGACATATGTGCATATGTTGAGGTCTTGTGAAGGCTGGCTGAATTCTGGTAGAGAAGTATGTTCTTTTATCTCAGCATGTCTACAGATTCTCCCGTCTCCCTGTTTTTGATTGCTTGGAAATGTTGATACTGGAGACTTATCAGAAGAAACTGTGTAACCAAGCATTTATAGTGGCTAAGAAATGCATTGCCATTAATTGGAAGGTTGGTTATCCTCCCACAATGGACGGCATAAATGTCAAGTTATGTATCAGTAGATTTGATTTATTCCAAGACTAAGGGTATAGTGTGCAACTTTCATAAGGTCTGGATGCCTTACATGGAATACTGTATGACAAAAGGAGTCTGTATTGAAAACATACCCACGTCAGGAGAGATACCTATTTATGCAATCCCTAGCTGCTGGGCTGCTCAGTCTTGACCCTGGGGTTCTGTTGGACTGTTGTTCATCACTCTGGCCTTGGCCTAACACACCTGAAACCAATGAGGAATGTTTCACTAAGATCCTAAAGCTGAGTTGGTGTGTTGGGTTGGGGCGCTACAGGGCCGTGGACCCCTAGGGGCAGGACGGGGTGACCCAGCTCTATTGTATGCAAGTAAAAAGAGCTCTACAGTACTATTAGCCCTATGATATGAATTATATGGAGGATGGACTGTTTGTGTGTTAATGTGTAGGTGTGTTTTAATTAAAACTTTAGTTTTTCAAACCTTTCCCTTGAGACAAAAAAGAAAATAAAAAAAAGATGGGAAGGCAGTTGTGCTGGGGAGAGTTGAGGTATTGACTCGGGCAGGCGGATCGGGCTGGCTGAAATTTGATAGAGGACGTCTTAATAAAGACAATCGAAAGAATTGATACTTTATTTGTAAGAGTTGTTCATTTGTTAGGTTATTGGTTAAAGGTGCAACACAATATTGATTATTGAATTATCATGGATCTAGTTCAGTCTTATCAATCACTTAAACATATTTAATAATGATCTCTTAGCTTGACTGTGGGCATTTTCGCTTACTTTTTGTTGTTCTAAACAGAGACGGCTAGAAGGGCCATGGGTCATATTAGATTGTGTAGAATTACAGGAAACTAGCTTTAGATGCCCCAGAAAATGGGAGAACCCCCCCGCCAAGTTATGTACCCCCCACTTCTAAAGCCAAAGTTGTGCCCCTGATTTCCATTGACATCAATGTATGACTAAGTGAAAATTGGGCGGAAGTGAAGATTCGCCCCCAAATAGCTGAATCATCTAACATTCACTCTCAACTCAGGCAAGTGTCACTACTTCCTCACTATTCTACAACACATCTGTAGGTTGCAGGGAGGAACGGTCATGTCATTAATGGGAACAGGTGACATTGAAAACTCTTTTAAAGGGATTCTCCGGTACTTTTGTAGACTTCTTAGCCAGTAGTTCTGAAAGTAGCCCTCACGAGCAAAAAGTGTTTCCCGAAAATTGCGTACTACATCACATATGTGCAGAAAACTGTATGTGCACAACTGCCATTTGTTTCGCTCTCTCTATCACTCCGCTGTGTGTGCATCTTGCTAGCTGTCAGTCATATGGCAAGGGGCTGAAGCTCATTGGTTGAACTCGAATTGCTAGGGGGCTGGCCCACTTGGGGGAAAATGAAGGGAAAATGGCACAGCTTCCAGAAAAACAGTTGCTTTCAAACTAGGAATTTCATCAGACAGTAATTCTCCTCATAGATTATGCATGTATGAACTACACACTCACACATCCAGCCCAAAGCGGGAGATTTAAAAAAAATACTAGTCAGTCGCCAAAGTTCCGGAGCATGTCTTTAACTTCCGCTACTGTAAACAAATTGCCATTCGGGAACAATAAAGATCTATTGAATTGAACTGAAAATGTGCCCCTATCTTATTGTTCTTACCTTCACCATCCAATATGTAGTCCCGTGGGAACATGATGCCACAGCCCATGATGTCACCCTCGATACAGCGAGGACCAAACGGCTCCCCAACCCCACTACCATGGAAGATCTTCCCATCATCTGAGAAAGAGAGGGAGAGAAAGACAGAGGGAGAGATAGAAAATGAGAGAGAGAGAGGCACAGAGAGAGAAAGAGAGGGGGAGACATCTTGTCACTGTGTGAAGACTGTTGATGTAAAAAGGGCTAAATGGGATTTATTTGTTTACTGATAGCTAGATAATCCTGCTGTATTATGCTACAATCTTTTTGAACTTTCACCAAGAGGGCAACATTGTCACCTAATTGTTCTTCGCAAAAAACAAAATGTTACTAGAAACACATGAATTTCTTTTTAGGATGTCCACAAGAAAGCAAGGATCATCTAAGTAAACAGCTAGGTAAACAGCTAGGTAAACAGCTAGGTAAACAGCTAGGTAAACAGCTAGGTAAACAGCTAGGTAAATGTGTTGCACACGATGCTCTAATATTTCCAATCTTATTCTGGATTTAGTGCCGTGCCATCTATTCAAAATGACATGGTCTACATTGCACACCGTGTACAGTGATTACCAAGGGTAAATGTTCCTCCGTCCCAATGTTCCAGGGACATGATCACTGGGACAAACAGGCCTCTACACCTACATAACACTACTTCAGTATTCTTTCAGTAAAACAAATCCAATCTCTGGTGGAAAAACAACAAAACAAGAAAGAAGTAAAGCACGCACACACACACACACACGTGTGCACACACGAGAGAAAGAGAACAATAAAAAAAGAATGAAAAACACTAAAAGGTAGCCTGCAGACATGATCCTCCACGGTGCGCTGCGCCTGGTTTCTGGTAAATATTTGTGGAGTTGTCATGGGAGCCGTCCCCGGCTCAGGATACTGTTTAAACAATCTTTATCTGAGATTGTGTGTGTGTGTGTGTGTGTGTGTGTGTGTGTGTGTAGGATGGGGAGGGAGATGGAGACACTATCATTAGGGCTCCCATGTGGGCCCCTGTCACAACACACACAGCAAACACTGGTTCCACGACGGGGAAAGAGAGGAGGGGGAAGATGAGAAGAAGAGAGGGGGAAGAGAGGAGAGGAGGAGGGCGGCTAAAAATAGCAGTGTGGAGCGTGGATAACGAAATGGCTCTGGCTAGAGAAGGCAAGGCTTCTGGCACCTGAGACACCAGCTCGCCAGGCCAGGAAATCTGTCTGACACCTGGCTGGAAGACAGCTGAAGACCGGAGGGACGGAGGAAAAGAGAGGTGTGAACAAGAGAACAGGGCCCCTTGGCGTTCATAATAGGAGGGTATGTATGTCTGGAAAACACAGGGGCTTCCCTGAATCACTCCCTGGCCTGGCCCAGGGAACTTTGACTCAACAACAACATCTAGAATATGTGCATGGATTTTAACACCACAGCCACTGACCTAGAAGATACATACAGTAGGTCTTACATTTACATTTTACATTTAAGTCATTTAGCTGACGCTCTTATCCAGAGCGACTTACAAATTGGAAAGTTCATACATATTCATCCTGGTCCCCCCGTGGGGAATGAACCCACAACCCTGGCGTTGCAAGCGCCATGCTCTACCAACTGAGCCACACGGGACCTTCATTGTTAAAATGTGGCTATGGTGGTTGTAGGGCGTTGTAGGGTGGGGCCTGGGCTAGTTCGGCAAGGCGGTGGTGGTAGGGTAAGGTGGGGCCTGTGCCAGTGACAAAGAAGCAAGGCTGTGATGGTAAGGTAGGGCGTATGCCAGGTCTGGCTCTGTGGTGGGCCAGTGCCAGCCAGGTTAGGTAGTGCTGGTTGTTGTAGGGCAGGGCATCGTGCTGGTGTTGAGTCAGAGCGTGAGTCACTGATGAGGAGTGGCGATAGGGTCGTGCTCTGAAAGCGTAGCGCCTGCCAAGGTGACAGGGTTAATGAGGCTTGGTGAGCTGCTGCCTCACAGGCTGCTACTAACAGGGCACCACAACACGCCGCACACACACACACACACAACAGGGTGCTGCGCCTTGGTCCGCTCAGAGCAGAGAAAATGGACCACGGCCCATCGACACAGTCAGCAACATCACACTGTGGCAACACACGGAATGGAGGTTCTCACTGTCTGTGCCAATATCGCAACAGTCAGACTTTTGATTGATGTGAGTGAAGTGATACGCTGGCAGCCACTTGCCCTCTGGAACGTGAGGAGAACATAAAAACAGATATGGCTGATTCCCAAATGGCTGACTATTCCCTTTATATGGGCCTCTGGTCAAAGGTAGTGCACTATATAGGGAATAGGGTGCGATTGGGGACGCAGCCATGGTCGTGAGCTAAACAGACGACTGAGTTGATAAACCAAACAGATGTACCTTTTCACAATGTTCCATCTTGGCACCCCACTGTTTTTGTGTCTGTAAAAAAAACTAAACAGCAAGAAGCCCTCTCTCAAAACTCAGTAAGGCAAAAGACACAAATTGAACAATCGGCCTTCCCTATTATTATTGCGTACATAGATAGTTTGGATACTAGTTTGTCTTGCGTGTGCATATTGTGAAGTCCTGAGTTATTGCGCTGCTGACTGTGCTGAAGGCTTGCTTGGATGGATGGATGGCTGGCTGGCGAGGATATAACTAAGAGGTTCTAATAGGCTTCTTGTTCCCTACGTAGTGCACTACTTTTGACCAGATGTAGGGAATAGGGTCACTTTTGGGACGCATCCTATGAGGTACTAGGAGTCCTGTTGATGTAGACTGAAGGAGCTGGACGGAGCCTGTATGTGAACCCAAGCATGGGAAGGCAAACCTCAGAAACAGTGTGGAAAACCACATATATCATTTTTGTCTCTAACAAATAAGATTAATGGGGAGCTGTGCTTGGGCATGCAAATTCTTGTGGAGTCTTCCACACGCCAGCCAAACCAGAGCAGGAGCCCACATATAGAACCCAAAGGGATTGACCGTGGTGCCCCAATCCATCCCTCAGTCAGAACTGGCTGTATAATCTCCAGCCCTCCTAGGGTTACATCCCAAATAGCACCCCATTCCCTTTGTAGTGCACTACTTTTGACCAGGGCCCATGAGGGTCCTGGTCAAAAGTAGTGCACTAGGAAATAGGGTGCCATTTGGGAGGCAGACTAGGAGAGCTAGCAGATTACTCTGGTCAAAAGTCGTGCACTACACTGTATAGTCATTTGGGAATAGGATGCAGGCTACCTTTTAGCCATTTCAGACACACCACACACCTTCTAAACCATCGACGATGATGGATTTAACAACGAGGTCCTTCCGACTGGCCTCTGTGTAGATAACTCTCAGCGCCCTCATGATATATTCCCTCTAGCGCTGATACAGTAGCAGACCTAGCAGCACTTGATAGCTAATCAACAGTGATAAGTCTTTAGTGATAGATAGCGGTGGGATGCCGGAGGCTTTGGGACGGCAGATGCCTGGAGACAGAGACAGCAGCAGTTGGTAACAGGGCCCGTCTTCACAAAGGGCCACAGTGAGCAGTTATACAACCGTAGCAAGATAACTGCAACTGATTCCTTGATTGGAGAAGGAGAGATCACTCCCCGAGGAATGAGATATCATCCCCCTTTCTTCCTCAGACGTTTTGCCGTTCTCTTCTTTATCGCCATGCGTGATCCTACTCTATCTGCCCTGGCCCCCTCCAGCTGAGATGGTGCCCAGAGATGCTGGGTTTGAAACTGTGTGTATCAGAGAGATGCAAAGGAAACAGCTGTGATCCATCAGCCATCTAAAACATGAGTTGGGTCAAAACCCACATACTCAGGGAATGAGCTAAGCAGTAAGCAAGACAGGCCAGTAGAGGAGAGAAAGGCAAGACAGAAAACAAGTTAGGAAGAGCACAGAGAAATGTTGACGAAGAGCACAGAGTAATGTTGACGAAGAGCACAGAGAAAATGTGATGAAGAGCACCAAGTCTCACCTGCGTGATAAGCCACTGAGCCTTGGCTCCAGCCCGGGTGTCTGTTCTTGGGGTAGTCCTAAAGACAGACACACAAGTTACAATCGCAGCTCACTCCACACATTCAAGTCCTCTCTAAAATACATAACTTTTCCCACAGGCCTGCAAAATAAACACTTGTATTGGCTTTTATGTGTTCCCACATATTTTTTTGTCCAGTGTACTCCCCTGGTTAGTCTGTCAGCCGATTAGTGTTTGTTAAGTGTACTTTTTATATTCTTGCTGATTGGAACATATCATTTTATTGCTATGTTATTAATCTGGCTGATTTATTATGTAAAGTGATGGTGTCTGATACCTACCCTCATTAAAGTTTTTCTCCCTCAAATCAAACCAGTGTTTGTTGCCACAGCGGTGCACACTAAAAGTACACATAGGAAGAGGATACATATTTTCTATACAGGTTCTCCATGCCAACAGAAACAATAAAAAAGGGCTAAGTAAGGTTTGGATAAGATCAGAGTCAGTGTGACTCACGACTCAGCGAGTTAATCAGCAGAGATGTTTTTTGTTCTCTACGCGTTTACTCATTCTCCATAAGTAGAGAGCCAACCATCCACAGCCCAAAGAGGAACACAACTCCTTTTCATTCCACATTCAAAAAAATAACATTTCTGCTGTTCATCGTCCATGTAGCAGAATTGCTAATAAATAAACCCCCGAAACATGCCACAGGTCATTATTGATTGTTGAAGCGGTTAAGAAAACGAATACAACCCTTTACTTAAATGGACCACACTTCAGTGGAGATGAGTGTACCTACAGACACAGGCCGTGTCTGAAATCAGTCTCGCCTACTACTTACTGAAACTGCATACAGTGTATTAATCGCGCTACACATTATTTAGAATGTACTGTTTAGTAAAAACTAATGCAGCAAGCAACAAATATCAACCTACTAGGCTCATCCTACTGAGAATGCGTCATATAACGCACAATTGCGTTGATTCCCGCCGTTCGTTCATTTTGGTACAGCGCGTCCCCTCAGATGATTATCAGCTGTTGTCAAACACACAAGTCTCAGAAGACGATTCTCTTCCTCAATAATGTGCAGCGAATTCTACTAGATGAAAAGCTGCAATGAGTATGACATCCTGGCATTTAAAGCATACAAAATGTTGTCACATAATATAAAAAAATATAAAAAAATTATACCCAAAATGCGTAATACTATATTTAGAATGCAAGTACGGGTATTCGGACAAAGCCACTGTCTAGTGATCTCTACACAGGTGGGAAAGATGCCATGATGGGCCTTCAGTTGGGTCCTAATGGAGAGGCCACAGACAGCTGCTTCATCAGGTCAGTTGAGACAGAGAGAGGAAGCCATGGCGGGGTTAGTCTATCTGACAGCCTCACTGAGGGTGGAGGAGAGCTGGAAGAGCGGGAGAAGGAAGCGAGCGAGAGCAGAGGAAAGACACAGAGGACCAGGAGGAATGCAGATCCTGCTCCAAGCCATGTCTACTCTCTTTCTTTTCCCGTTTTCAACCACAAGCCCTGGAATCGCTCTGGCTGGCCCCGTCTCCAGGATGACAACGCTAAGCTTGGATTGTTTGGGGTTTTGTTCCAGTAGAGGCTATGGACACTGGTCAAAAGTAGTACACTATATTAGGGAATAGGATGCCATGTAGGACGGAGGCTCTGAGGGTGAAAGCCAAAAGGTTCACTGGGCTCATTGAATCTGTTCATCTAATTCATGTGGACTGTAAGTGATGGATTTACAGTCAAGTCACAGTGAAACCACAGACCTGTGTCTTAGCACAGTAATACCCCTCAGTTTAATTCCAAAACCAGTCTGCCAGCTACCATGTTGTTTTCTGACTGGTATGTTTTCTGACATATTATGGTACTTGAGCAATCATTTTTATTGATTTAAATTTTTTTTTTAACTAGACAAGTCAGTTAAGAACAAATTCTTGTTTACACAATGACTGCCTACCGGGGAACAGTGGGTTAACTGCCTTGTTCAGGGGCAGAATGACAGATTTTTACTTTGTCAGCTCGGGGATTCGATCTAGCAACTTTTCGGTTACTGGTCCAACGCTCTAACCACTAGGCTACCTGCCGCCCTCCTTAAAGCAGCAGTAACTTCATTCAAAGCGTATAGTTTGTTCACACACAAACACATCGTCAACGGTCTCCCTCGGACGGTATAAATCTGCATAAAAGTTTATTCTGTTAACCCCGGAACCTCGGTCTAGTACTTCACCATGAACCGCAATGTTCTGCAGAAGCCATTAGTCAAAAACTAAGCTGCTTCCAAGAACAACAAAGAGTAGCGTTCTGTCTGTCCAGACCTCTATCTGATCCTCAGGGGCTTTATCAGTGGCATTGGAGCTAGCCTGCATTTCCACACTGTGACAGAGTCAACAAGCTGGAGCTGCAGAGATGCTGGCCTTCCCTGGCCGGGCCCTGTTGGATTCATGGAGGCAGATACTCATCTCTCTTCTGAGTCCCCCGGCTATAAATATCACCACAGGGATTACTGTAGGAGAAGCCAGGTGAGCGTGTGTTTGTGTGTGTGCCCACAACCCCTCAGAGAGAGACACAGAGAGAGAGAGGGGGAGGGTAAGGGTAAGGAGTGGTGGTGATGCAGGTTTGTTTGTGTAACCCCTTGTCATCGTGTAAAAACCACCATCGTGAAATACCAGGGCAAAGAGATGGAGATCAGAGATCAGCACTTGATGGGAATGAATAGAACAACAGCCTGTGTGCGTGTGTGTGCCCTGTCTATTATATTGCTGCTACAGTAAACCAGATAGACAGAGGCCTTGGCTTTCGCGCTCAGGTCCTTTGTTCAGCCAGATAGAGTCAACATGTTAAAAACTTCTTGCAACTATAGGGGGTGCTGTTCCGCATTAGCATTTTTTGGTCTCCAAATTAAACTGCCTCGTGCTCAATTCTTGATCGTAAAATATGCATATTATTGTTATTATTGGATAGAAAACACTTTCTAGTTTCTATAGCCGTTGGAATTTTGTCTCTGAGTGGTACAGAACTACTTCTACATCACTTTTCCTGACAGGGAGTCAGATTTCAGAAATTTTTACCCCTGATCTGGGATCGGTTTTAAGGTGCCAGTAGATGCTATAGAGAAACCGACACTGCCTACGTCTTCCTCTGGGTGTCAGTACGTCATCACGTTTTGAATGGATTCGATTGCGCAATCAGAGCCACTATAAAACACGAAAACGTAGAAGTACCGCTCTCTTCCTGCATGCGTCATGCGCAAAATGGACATCAGACCTGCCTCCTTCCAAATCGTTGTTTAGAGAGTGATATTTCTCCGGTCATGTTTTCAGTCGTTATAGTTGTTAAAAACATCATAATGTAGTTAATTTGAACCGTTTTATAGCAATTTATATCCGTTTAGTGCGATTTTGAGGAATTTCTTTGTCGTGCACTCTGAAACTTTGGACACGTTTCGGGGTCCCGTTCGATCGTTAGTGGATATTTCGAAGGACAGAGGACATCTATCGACCAAAAGAAGATTCGACCCAAGAAAGGATTCTTTGCCCAAGATTCTGATGGAAGAACAGCTCACAGTAAGAACAATTTATGATGATAAATCGTGTTTCTGTCGATAAATGTTAAACGTTTATGTCGCCATCTTGTTTGCTATAGCTTCGCTTGGCGCAACCTGTATTGAAAAGTAAGGATAATTTAAAAAATGTAAATCAGCGATTGCATTAAGAACTAATTTGTCTTTCGATTCCTGTCAACCCTGTATTTTTTAGTCAAGTATATGATTAGCTTTCAATTAAACTAGATCACTCTGAAAGATGACGTCAGACATTTTGAGGCTTGATTTCCTAGTATTTTCATTGTGTAACCACGGTTTTGTATGGCTAAATATGCACATTTTCGAACAAACTGTATATGTATGTTGTAAAATGATGTTACAGGAGTGTCATCGGAAGAATTCTGAGAAGGTTAGTGAAAAAATTAATATATTTTGGCGGTGATTACGTTATAGCGCTCTTTGGCTGGAATCGATGCTCTGGTAACGTTTTCACATGTGGTATGCTAACTTATCGATTTATTGTGTTTTCGCTGTAAAACGCTTAGAAAATCTGAAATATTGTCTGGAATCACAAGATCTGGGTCTTTCCATTGCTATGCTTTGTCTATTCTTATGAAATGTTTTATTAAGAGTAAATTGGTCATACACGTTGCTCTCTATAGTAATTCTAGTCGTCTTGTGATGGTAGGTGCAATTGTAAACTGTGATTTCTACCTGAAATATGCACTTTTTTCTAACAAAACCTATCCTATACCATAAATATGTTATCAGACTGTCATCTGAAGAGGTTTTTTCTTGGTTAGTGGCTATCAATATCTTAGTTTAGCCGAATTGGTGATAGCACCTGAAGTAGTAAGAAACTGATGGAGTTAGAAAAGTGGTGTATTTTGCTAACGTGTTTAGCTAATAGATTTACATATTTTGTCTTCCCTGTAAAACATTTAAAAAATCTGAAATGGTGGCTTTATTCACAAGATCTGTATCTTTCATCTGGTGTCTTGGACTTGTGATTTAATGATATTTAGATGCTACTATCTACTTGTGAAGCTATGCTAGCTATGCTAATCAGTGTGTGGGGGGGTGGGGGGTGATCCCGGACCCGGGGTAGAGGCTCGTTAGAGGTTAAAAGGCTCTGGTTCTGCATCAGGGAGCATTCCAAAGGCAGTGAGGACACAGAGACACAGCCACAGGGATAGGTCAGGCCATAGTAAACACACACACATTAACCTGACCTGGCTGGACCTACAGTATGTGGTACACCAACAATAACCATGCCAAACAAAGAAGGACAGTCTCGCTTGTGCAGGTGAAAGATATTTTAAAGCAACAAAAATAATTCTACAAGGAGCTGTTACAACTGCAGGAGAAGAGCTTCAAAAGTTTCACATACGGAAAAAATGAAAAAATGTGTGTGTGTTAAAAATGGCCAAATAATGTATTTTTCCAGCATTGGAACACTGCTGCCAGGACTTGCTTCCATTCAGCCACAAGAGTATTAGTGAGGTTGGGCACTGATGTTAGGCCTGGCTCGCAGTCGGAGCTCCAATTCATCCCAAAGGTTTTTGATGGGGTTGAGGTCAGGGCTCTGTGCAGGCCAGTTAAGTTCATCCACACTGATCTCGACAAACAATTTCTGTATGGACCCCGCTTTGTGCATGGGGGCATTGTCATGCTGAAACAGGAAAGGGCCTTCCCCAAACTGTTGCCACAAAGTTGGAAGCACAGAATTGTCTAGAATATCATTGTATGCTGTAGCGTTAAGATTTCCCTTCACTGGAACTAAGGGGCCTAGCCCGAACCATGAAAAATAGGCCCAGATCCTTAATCCTCCTCCAACAAACTTTACTTTGCATTGGGGCAGGTAGCATTCTCCTGGCATCCGCAAAACACAGATTCGTCCGTAGGACTGTCAGATGACGTACAGTTTTTGTGCTGACGTTGAATCCAGAGGCAGTTTTGAACTCGGTTGGGAGTGTTGCAACTGAGGACAGACAATTTTTATGCGCTACGTGCTTCATCCCTCGGCGGTCCCGTTCTGTGAGCTTGTGTGGCTGAGCCATTGTTGCTCCTAGACGTTTCCACTTCGCAATAACAGCACTTACAGTTGACCGGGGCAGCTCTAGCAGGACAGAAATTTGATGAACTGACTTGTTGGAAAGGTGGCATCCTATGGCAGTGCCACATTGAAAGTCACTGAGCTCTTCAGTAAGGTCATTCTAATGTCAATGTTTGTCTATGGAGATTGCATGGCGGTGTACTCAACTTTATAAACCTGTCAGCTACAGGTGTGGCTGAAATAGCTAAATCCACCATGTTAAAGGGGTGTCCACATACCTTTGTATACATACTGTATGCGTGAAATGCTTGATAGTGTGTGTGAGCTAAAGAGAGAAGTCTTGGGGACCTGAATATTGACTGGTTTTCATCAAGCTGTCCGCTCAAGAGGAAGCTTCTCACTGTAACCAGTGCCTGTAATCTGACTCAGGTTATTAATCAACCTACCAGGGTGTTTACAAACACTACAGGAACAAGATCATCCACATGTATCGATCACATTTTTACTAGTACCGTAGAACATTGTTCTAAAGCTGTATCTGTACCCATTGGATGCAGTGATCACGATATAGTGGCTATGTCCAGGAAAGCCAAAGTTACAACAGCTGGGCCTAAAATAGTGTATAAGAGATCATACAAAAGATTTTGCTGTGACTCTTATGTGGATGATGTTAAAAATATTTGTTGGTCTGATGTGATTAATGAGGAGCATCCAGACGCTGCACTTGATGAATTTATGAAATTGCTTTTTCCAATTATTGATAAACATGCACCTGTTATGAAATGGATTGTTAAGGCTCCATGGATTGATGAGGAATTTAAAAACTGTATGGTTGAAATAGATGGGGCAAAAGGAGTGGCTAATAAGTCTGGCTGCACATCTGACTGGCTGACTTACTGCAAATTGAGAAATGATGTGACTAAACTCAAACAAAAGAAGAAACTGTATTATGAAGCCAAGACCAATGACATGAAGAATAGTAGAAAGAGGAGGATGGGAAGCGCTACTAAGGTACACTATAGTATATTTTGGTAGATAGAAGGTGCTCTTTGGTAAAAGGGGTAAATTGGTCATCAAAAAGAAAGGAGGACTAATTAGTTCTGAAATATCACATTTACATACGTATTCAGACCCTTTACTTAGTACTTTGTTGAAGCACCTTTGGCAGCAATTACAGCCTCTAGTCTTCTTGGGTATGACGCTACAAGCTTGGCACACCTGTATTTGTGGAATTTCTCCCATTCTCTGCAGATCCTCTCAATCTCTATCAGGTTGGATGGGGAGCGTCGCTGCACAGCTATTTTCAGGTTTCTCCAAAGATGTTCCATCGGGTCCTGGCTCTGGCTGGGCCACTCAAGGACATTCAGAGACTTGTCCCTCCTGCATTGTCTTGACTGTGTGCGGTGGGTCGTTGTCCTGTTGGAAGGTGAATCTTTGCCCCAGTCTGAGGTCCTGAGCGCTCTGGAGCAGGTTTTCATCAAGGATCTTTCTGTACTTTGCTCTGTTCATCTTTCCCTCGATCCTGACTCGTCTCGCAGTCCCTGCCCCTGAAAATCATCCCCACAGCATGATGCTGCCACCACCATGCTTCACCATAGGGATGGTGCCAGGTTTCCTCCAGATTCAGGCCAAAGAGTTCAGTCTTGGTTTCATCAGACCAGAGAATCTTGTTGTGCTGTCATGTTTGTTTTACGGAGGAGAGGCTTCCATCTTGCGCCACTACCATAAAGGCCTAATTGGTGGAGCAATGCAGAGATGGTTGTCCTTCTGGAAGGTTCTTCCATCTCCACAGAGGAACTCTGGAGCTCTGTCAGAGTGACCATCGGGTTCTTGGTCACCTCCCTGTCCAAGGCCCTTCTCCCCTGATTGCTCAGTTTGGCCTGGCGGTCAGCTCTAGGAAGAGTCTTGGTGATTCCAAACTTCTTCCATTTAAGAATGATGGAGGCCACTGTGTTCTTGGGGACCTTCAATGCTGCAGACATTTTTTGGTACCTTTCCACAGATCTGTGCCTCAACACAATCCAGTCTCGGAGCTCGACAGACAATTCCTTCGAACTCATGGCTTGGTTTTTGTTCTGACATGCACTGTCAACTGTGGGACCTTATATAGACAGGGCTGTGCCTTTCCAAATCATGTCCAATCAATTGATTTGACCACAGATGGACTCCAATCAAGTTGTAGAAACATTTCAAGGATGATCAATGGAAACAGGATGCACCTGAGCTCAATTTCAAGTCTCATAGCACATGGTCTGAATACTTAGGCATTTCGGTTTTTAGCTTTTTATAAATTAGCTAAATTTCCAAAAACCTATTTTCACTTTTTCATTATGGGGTTTTATGTGTAGATTGATGAGGAAAAAATATAATTTAATCAATTTTAAAATAAAGCTGTAACATAACAAAATGCGGAAAAAGTCAAGAGGTCTGAATAATTTCCAAATGCACTGTATGTATATGGTGTGTATAGACAGTATGGTAATAGAAAATGTGTGTACAGCAGTAGGTATACAGGATAAGCCCTGACTAGAATACAGTACATACCACAGGAGGCTGCTGAGGGGAGGATGGCTCATAATAATTGCCGAAATGGAGCAAATGGAATAGCATCAAACACATGGAAACTGTGTGTTTGATGTACACTGAACAAATATATGAACACAACATGTAAAACGATGTTTCATCAGCTGCAATAAAAGATCCCAGGAATATTCCATATGTACAAAAAGCTTATTTCTCTCAAATTCCATGCACAAGTTTGTTTACATTCCTGTTAGTGAGCATTTTGCCAAGATAATCCAGCCCCCGGACAGCTGATGAAACTGTGGGTTTGCACAATCAAAGAATTTCTGCACAAACTGTCAGAAACCGTCTCAGGGAAGCTCATCTGGGTTCACGTCGTCCTCACCAAGGTCTTGACCTGACTGCAGTTCGGTGTCGTAACCGACTTCAGTGGGAAAATGCTCTCCTTTGATGGCCACTGGCACACTGGAGAAGTGGGCTCTTTATGGATAAATCCTAGTTCCAACTGTACTGGGCAGATTTCAACCGTGTGGGCGAGCGGTTTGCTGATGTCAACGTTGAGAACAGAGTGCCACATGGTGGCGGTGGGGTTATGGTATGGGCAGGCATACGCTATGGACAACAAACACAATTGCATTTTATCGATGGCAATTTAAATGCAGAGATACCGTAGCGAGATCCTGAGGCCCATTGTTGTGCCATTCATCCGCCGCCATCACCTCATGTTTCAGCATGATAATCCACAGCCCCATGTCGCAAGGATCTGTAAACAATTCCTGGAAGCTGAAAATGTCCCAGTTCGTCCATGGCCTGCATAATCACCAGACATGTCACCCATTGAGCAGTTTTGGGGTGCTTTGGATCGTACAACAGTGTGTTCCAGTTCCCACCAATATCCATCAACTTCTCACAGCCCACGAAGAGGAGTGGGACAACATTCCACAGGCCAAAATCAACAGCCTGATCAACTCTATGTGAAGGAGATGTGTCACACTGCATGAGGCAAATGGTGGTCAGACTAGATACTGACTGGTTTTCTGATCCACACCCCTACAGGTATCTGTGACCAACAGATGCGTATTTGTATTCCCAGTCATGTGAAATCCATAGATTAGGGCCAAATGAATTTATTTCAATGGACTGATTTCCTTGTATGAACTGTAACTCAGTAAAATCTTTGAAATTGTTGCATGTTGAGGTTATATTTTTGTTCAGTGTATTTGATACCATTCTACTTATTCTGCTCCAGCCATTACCACAAGCACATCCTCCCCAAGGTGCCACCAACCTCCTGTGGTAAATAGATATAAAGTAGTTAAAGCAGTATGTAAACATTATTAAAGTTACCAATGTTCAATGACTCTGTAAAGTGCCTTCGGAAAGTATTCATACTCCTTGACTTATTACACATTTTGTTGTGTTATAGCCTGAATACATTTTTTTAATTTTTAAATCCCATTTCTTTCTCTAACACATCTATCTACACACAATACCCCATAATGACAAAGATGTTATGAGGTGTTTACAGAACAACTGGTGCTGTGAGATTAGGATATCAGGACCTGCTTAGACAAAGCAATTGTAACAGTAGAGCAAGGGATAGCAATATATGGGAAAATGAATGGCTGCAGTGTTGCCGTTATAATGAGTACATGATGCATGGAATGCCAAGGCATAAATGTATGAAAGCATAAATTCTTATTTTAAATATATGTAGTTTTGTCCTTGTCTATTAATGTTATGTACTGTATATGTAATGTTTTATGTGGACCCCAGGAAGAGCAGCTGTTGCTTTAGCAGTAGCTAATGGGGATCCTAATAAATACACACACAGTGTGGGGGTTATGGAGGGGGGCTGAAATAGCCCGCGGGGACGGAAGGAAAAGGGCAGAGGAAAGGGCCGACGGGGAATGGACGGGAACGGAAGGCCAGCCAGCAAGATAACGGCACGCACACACGCACGCAAGCCATGGCTGCTCAGGCAGGCACCACTGATTGCACCTCGCCACCCCACTCAGGGCAAGATCTCTCTCCTTGTCCTGCACCTTAGCAACCAGTGTGTATCTCCGGATGAAAGCCGAAGTGCTTCCAAGCAGCACACATACATCTAAACTCTTATCTGCAGAGAGAGGAAGGAGAGCGAGAGTAGAGGTAGCGCCAAGTCTAGGAAGGGGAGATCATAGATTACATCTCCCCCCCAACACACACATACATAAACAAACACATAAACAATGTGTGCCTTTACCTGGTATCTAAAATCATATTGCTGCGGAGCTAAAGCTTCAGTGATTCGATACTTCCCAAACCAGTCATCCGTCTTCTGGCAGGGTTCTAGACCAACTTTTTCCACTGGTGGCAATGACCTGACCTCTGACCCATAATGTACCTGCATTCCATACAGGACCAGGCTAATAACATCTATCCATCTTTTAAATTAGCACGCCCTTGCAGTGCTTGACATTCAAGTTAATTTGCCAGGAGCACACTGGGCCAGTGCCAACTGAAAGCTACTGGCCCGAATGAAAGGAATACTGGCCCACGAAAGCGGATGACCTACAGTACCCTCCACGCACAAATAATTACATTTTAATTTGACAGTATTGATTGTATGGAGGGAAAAGATTAAGTGGTTGCGCAATCTCAAAGGGTGTGTAACAATGGTAAATGTAATAACTTTTCATGTAATAAACCCAGTAAATGTAATAACTTGCCGGTAAACGCAATAAAATGTTGAACAGTAAACGTAACTTATTACATTAAGCGCTGATTATTACATTAACTGGTGAGTAACAACCTTTTCATAAACAATATAATAACTTCAACCAATCATGCAATAACATAAAATAAAAAATAGTATGTACTACTTCACTCAATTCGATGCACATACCACCACCTACTGCCAATCACAACAGAAACAAACTCATGCACATCAATGTGTGCTTTTGAGTGTCTATGTATGACTATTCCTGTATGATGTGCATGAGTTTGTTTCTGTTGTGATTGGCAGTAGGTGGTGGTATGTGCATCGAATTGAGTGAAGTAGTACATACTATTTTTTATGTTTATGTTATCAGGTCAGTAGCAACATACCAAAATCAATGTCTTTATGTTTAATTTCCTTTATTTTATCCCTTACTTTGATGGACATGTGCAAAACCCTTCAATCTAGCACTCCATGCAGGCTCGAGTAAATCCTCAAGGTATTTGAACGATTTCAAATCTGGATGGCAGATCTGGTTGGCACCAGGGCAATTGGTATCAAATTAACATGTTGAGTAAATTTGCCTGAAACCCGAAGACTTGCATTAGCTCCACAAGCTAACCAGGTAGAGGCACACAGATTGTTTATATGAACTCAAAAATCGAATCAAATTGTGTCACATGCGCCAAATACAACAGGTGTAGACCTTACAGTGAAATGCTTACTTACAAGCCCTTAAAATGCAGTTTTAAGAAAATACAAAAAAAAAGGTAAGAGAAAACATTTTTATAATTAAAGAGCAGCAGTAAATAACAATAGCGGGGCTATATACAGGGGGTACCAGTACAGAGTCAATGTCAATGTGCGGGGGCACCGGTGTCGAGGTAATTGAGGTAATATGTACATGTAGGTAGAGTTATTAAAGTGACTATGCAGAGATAATAAAAGAGAGTAGCAGCAATGTAGAAGCGGGGGGGAAGCAATGCAAATAGTCTGGGTAGCCATTTGATTAGATGTTCAGGAGTCTTATGGCTTGGGGGTAGAAGCTGTTTAGAAGCCTCTTGGGTCTAGACTTGGCGCTCCGGTACTGCTTGCGGTACAGTAGTAGAGAGAACAGTCGATGACTAGGGTGGCTGGAGTCTTTGACAATTTTTAGGGCCTTCCTCTGACACCGCCTGGTATAGAGGTCCTGGATGGCAGAAAGCTTGGCCCCGGTGATGTACTGGGCCGTACGCACTACCCTCTGTAGTGCCTTGCGGTTGGAGGCTGAGCAGTTGCCATACCAGGCAATGATGCAACCTGTCAAGATGCTCTCAATGGTGCAGCTGTAAAACCTTTTGAGGATCTGAGGACCCATTCCAAATGTTTTCAGTCTCCTGAGGGGGAATATGTTTTGTTGTGCCCTCTTCACGACTGTCTTGGTGTGCTTGAACCATGTTAGTTTGTTGGTGATGTGGAAACCAAGGAACTTAAAGCTCTCAACTTGCTCCACTACAGCCCTGTAGATGAGAATGGGGGCGTGCTCAGTCGTCCTTTTCCTGTAGTCCACAATCATCTCCTCTGTCTTGACCACATTGAGGGAGAGGTTGTCCTTGCACCACACGGTCAGGTCTCTGACCTCCTCCCTATAGGCTGTCTCTTCGTTGTCGGTGATCAGGCCTACCACTGCTGTGTCATCGCCAAACTTAATGATGGTGTTGGAGTCGTGCCTGGCCATGCAGTCATGAGTGAACAGGGAGTACAGGAGGGGACTGAGCACGTACCCCTGAGGGGCCCCAGTGTTGAGGATCAGCATGGTGGATGTGTTGTTACCTACCCTTACCACCTGGGAGTGGCCCGTCAGGAAGTCCAGCATCCAGTTGCAGAGGGAGGTGTTTAGTCCCAGGATCCTTAGCTTAGTGATGAGCTTTGAGGGCACTATGGTGTTGAACGCTGAGCTGTAGTCAATGAATAGCATTCTCACATAGGTGTTCCTTTTGTCCAGGTGTGAAAGGGCAGTGTGGAGTGCAATAGAGATTGCATCATCTGTGGATCTGTTGGGGCGGTATGCAAATTGGAGTGGGTCTAGGGTTTCTGGGATAATGGTTTTGATGTGAGCCATGACCAGCCTTTCAAAGCATTTCATGGCTACAGATGTGAGCGCTATAGGCCGGTAGTCATTTAGGCAGGTTACCTTAGTGTTCTTGGGCACAGGGCCTATGGTGGTCTGCTTGAAACATGTTGGTATTACAGACAGACAGGGAGAGGTTGAAAATGTCAGTGAAGACACTTGCCAGTTGGTCAGCATATACTCGGAGTACACGCCCTGGTAATCCATTTGGCCCTGCGGCTTTGTGAATGTATAAAAGGTTTTACTCACATCGGCTGCGTAGAGCGTGATTAAGTTTCAGTGTTACTTGCATCGAAGCGAGCATAGAAGTTATTTAGCTCGTCTGGTAGGCTCGTGTCAATGGGCAGCTCTCGGCTGTGCTTCCCTTTGTAGTCTGTAATAGTTTGCAAGCCCTGCCACAACCGACGAGCATCGGAGCCAGTGTAGTACGATTCAACCTTAGTCCTGTATTGACGCTTTGCCTGTTTGATGGTTCGTCGGAGGGTATAGCGGGATTTCTTAGAAGCTTCCAGGTTAGAGTCCTGCTCCTTGAAAGTGGCAACTCTACCCTTTAGCTCAGTGCGAATGTTGCCTGTAATCCATGGCTTCTGGTTGGGGTATGTACGTACAATCACTGTGGGGACGACGTCATCGATGCACTTATTGAGGAAGCCAGTGACTGATGTGGTGTACTCCTCAATGCCATCGGAAGAATCCCGGAACATATTCCAGTCTGTGCTTGCAACAGTCCTGTAGTTGCTTCTTCTGACCACTTTTTTGTGCTGCTTCTTGCTTTAATTTCTGCTTGTAAGCAGGAATCAGGAGGATAGAATTATGGTCAGATTTGCCAAATGGAGGGCGAGGGAGAGCTTTGTACGTGTCTCTGTGTGTGGAGTAAAGGTGGTATAGAATATTTTTCCCTCCAGTTGCACATTTAACATGTTGATAGAAATGAGGTAAAACTGATTTGAGTTTCCCTGCATTAAAGTCCCTGGCCACTCGGAGCACTGCCTCTGGATGAGCATTTTCCTGTTTGCTTATGGCAGAATACAGCTCATTGAGCGCGGTTTAAGTGCCAGCATCGGTCTGTGTTGGTATGTAGACAGCTACGAAAACTCTCTTGGTAGATAGAGTATGTCATGATAAACTGTAGACCACACTATCTTAGGAGAGCAAAACCTTGAGACTTCCTTAGATATTGTGCACCAGCTTTTGTTTACAAATATACATAGGCCGTTAACAAATATACATACACTCTATCCTGCCGATAGAGTGTATAACTCGCCAGCTGTATGTTAATGTCATCGTTCAGCCACGACTCTGTAAAACATAAGATAATACAGTTTTAATGTCCCGTTGGTAGGATATACATGCTTTCAATTCGTCCCATTGATTTTCCAGCAATTGAACGTTGGCTAACAGTATTGGCAAAGACAGATTAGCCACTCGTTGCCTGATCCTCACAAGGCACCCAAATCAAATCAAATCAAATTTTATTAAATCAAATCAAATTTTATTAGTCACATACACATGGTTAGCAGATGTTAATGCGAGTGTAGCGAAATGCTTGTGCTTCTAGTTCCGACAATGCAGTAATAACCAACAGTAATCTAACCTAACAATTCCACACTACTACCTTACACACACACACAAGTGTAAAGGGATAAAGAATATGTACATAAAGATATATGAATGAGTGGTGGTACAGAACGGCATGGCAGATGCAGTAGATGGTATAGAGTACGGTATATACGTATGAGATGAGTACTGTAGGGTATGTAAACATAAAGTGGCATAGTTTAAAGTGGCTAGTGGTACATGTATTGCATAAAGATGGCAAGATGCAGTAGATGATATAGAGTACAGTATATACATATGAGATGGGTAATGTAGGGTATGTAAACATTGTATTAAGTGGCATTGCTTAAAGTGGCTAGTGGTACATTTTTACATAATTTCCATCAATTCCCATTTTTAAAGTGGCTGGAGTTGAGTCAGTATGTTGGCAGCGGCCGCTAAATGTTAGTGGTGGCTGTTTAACAGTCTGATGGCCTTGAGATAGAAGCTGTTTTTCAGTCTCTCGGTCCCTGCTTTGATGCACCTGTACTGACCTCGCCTTCTGGATGATAGCGGGGTGAACAGGCAGTGGCTTGGGTGGTTGTTGTCCTTGATGATCTTTATGGCCTTCCTGTGACATCGGGTGGTGTAGGTGTCCTGGAGGGCAGGTAGTTTGCCCCTGGTGATGCGTTCTGCAGACCTCACTACCCTCTGGAGAGCCTTACGGTTGTGGGCGGAGCAGTTGCCGTACCAGGCGGTGATACAGCCCGACAGGATGCTCTCGATTGTGCATCTGTAGAAGTTTGTGAGTGCTTTTGGTGACAAGCCGAATTTCTTCAGCCTCCTGAGGTTGAAGAGGCGCTGCTGCGCCTTCTTCACAACGCTGTCTGTGTGGGTGGACCAATTCAGTTTGTCCGTGATGTGTACACCGAGGAACTTAAAACTTTCCACCTTCTCCACTACTGACCCGTCGATGTGGATAGGGGGGTGCTCCCTCTGCTGTTTCCTGAAGTCCACAATCATCTCCTTTGTTTTGTTGACGTTGAGTGTGAGGTTATTTTCCTGACACCACACTCCGAGGGCCCTCACCTCCTCCCTGTAGGCCGTCTCGTCGTTGTTGGTAATCAAGCCTACCACTGTAGTGTCATCCGCAAACTTGATGATTGAGTTGGAGGCGTGCATGGCCACGCAGTCGTGGGTGAACAGGGAGTACAGGAGAGGGCTCAGAACGCACCCTTGTGGGGCCCCAGTGTTGAGGATCAGCGGGGTGGAGATGTTGTTACCTACCCTCACCACCTGGGGGCGGCCCGTCAGGAAGTCCAGGACCCAGTTGCACAGGGCGGGGTCGAGACCCAGGGTCTCGAGCTTGATGACGAGTTTGGAGGGTACTATGGTGTTAAATGCTGAGCTGTAATCGATGAACAGCATTCTCACATGGGTATTCCTCTTGTCCAGATGGGTTAGGGCAGTGTGCAGTGTGGTTGCGATTGCGTCGTCTGTGGACCTATTGGGTCGGTAAGCAAATTGGAGTGGGTCTAGGGTGTCCGGTAGGGTGGAGGTGATATGGTCCTTGACTAGTCTCTCAAAGCACTTCATGATGACGGAAGTGAGTGCTACGGGGCGGTAGTCGTTTAGCTCAGTTACCTTAGCTTTCTTGGGAACAGGAACAATGGTGGCCCTCTTGAAGCATGTGGGAACAGCAGACTGGGATAAGGATTGATTGAATATGTCCGTAAACACACCAGCCAGCTGGTCTGCGCATGCTCTGAGGACGCGGCTGGGAATGCCGTCTGGGCCTGCAGCCTTGCGAGGGTTAACACGTTTAAATGTTTTACTCACCTCGGCTGCAGTGAAGGAGAGCCCGCAGGTTTTGGTAGGGGGCCGTGTCAGTGGCACTGTATTGTCCTCAAAGCGGGCAAAAAAGTTGTTTAGCCTGTCTGGGAGCAAGACATCCTGGTCCTCGACGGGGCTGGTTTTCTTTTTGTAATCCGTGATTGACTGTAGACCCTGCCACATACCTCTTGTGTCTGAGCTGTTGAATTGCGACTCGATTTTGTCTCTGTACTGAGACTTAGCCTGTTTGATTGCCTTGCGGAGAGAATAGCTACACTGTTTGTATTCGGTCATGCTTCCGGTCACCTTGCCCTGGTTAAAAGCAGTGGTTCGCGCTTTCAGTTTCACGCGAATGCTGCCGTCAATCCACGGTTTCTGGTTTGGGAATGTTTTTATCGTTGCTGTGGGTACGACATCGTCAATGCACTTCCTAATGAACTTCCCAATCTCTTTCCGCGAAATCAGGGATTTCGGGGATGAGGGCCTGTTTGGAGTATATCCTTCCCGTCCGACTCATCCAATTCGAGGTGAGTAATTGCTGTTCTTATGTCCAGAAGCTCTTTTCGGTCATAAGAGACAGTAGCAGCAACATTATATACAAAATAAGTTACAAAAAATGTGAAAAACCGAACAAAATAGCACTGTTGGTTTAGAGCCAATAAAACATCAGCCATCCTCTCCAGCGACATCTTATGTTTGTTTATGTGTTTATGAAAGTAAAAACATTGATTTTGGTATGTTATTCCATGACTGGTTGAAGTTATTACATTATTAATCAAAATTGTTGTTACTCACCGGTTAATGTAATATGCACTGGTTAATGTGATAACTTTTCCTGCTAAATGTAATAAGTTTTGTTTACCATTCAACATTTTATTATGTTTACCAGCAAGTTATTAGATTTACCTGGTTGATTACATAAAAAATTGAAACGTTATTACAAATAGAAAATGTATTACATTTACCGGTGTTATTATGTTTACAATTGTTACAAGGTGTAATTCAGGGTTTTCCAAACTTGGTCCTCGTTTTAACGTTTAAACAGTCACACCCCTATTTTGCACCAAGCAATGTACAGTTTAGGCTACATGTGATGGCAGAGTTTACTAAACAAATGCCCCACAATTGATACAAATCATCATGATATTCTGCCAGCTAAGCCTACTTTGCAGTGAACATTTAATTCAGAAGGTTTTTGGGGAAAGCCTTTAGAAATGTTCATTCAAACATCACATGATGACTGAATGGCGCATCGCAAAGATTCAACCAAGACACATGGTTGTCTAAGTCTTAATTTAAAGGAAAAAAACAAAAACCAGCAGACACTAGGCCGTCCATGGAATGACTTTGACATCCTTCCTCTACTGGGTTAGAGTAACTGTACGGTGCCACCAGTCAGTCAACCGGGCCAGGCAGGCAGTCAGTCAACCGGGCCAGGCAGGCAGTCAGTCAACCGGGCCAGGCAGGCAGTCAGTCAACCGGGCCAGGCAGGCAGTCAGTCAACCGGGCCAGGCAGGCAGTCAGTCAACCGGGCCAGGCAGGCAGTCAGTCAACCGGGCCAGGCAGGCAGTCAGTCAACCAGGCCAGGCAGGCAGTCAGTCAACCGGGCCAGGCAGGCAGTCAGACAGAGTGTGTGTGTGTGTGTGTGTGCGAGGGTGTGTGTGTTGGGCATCCACTCTGAGACATCTAGCAAGATGCTCTCGGAGTGAAGTAACTGATCCCAACAACATGTAACATTCTGGTGAGTAAACAGCGATTAACCAGCCCTTCAATTATCTGCTTTATCACCTCAGTTGTCCTTTGGAGAAGGGAGGCCATAATGTCTCTGTAAACAAACACAAATTCAGAGAGACTGAGGGGGACAAAGTCTTAAGGGGAGGAAACGTTATGGAGTTAGTTATCACTAACAAAATGTCTTCCTTTATTCAGAGTGGAAGGGAGGAGGAGCAGGTCGGTCTGGTCGGCAGACCTGGATTCAATACTATTTGAAATCATTTCAAATACAGTAGCTATGATAGACTGAGCTTGCCTGTTGCAATGGAACCGATAGACAAGTACCAAAAGAACAAACACTGCTCACTTGGCATTCCAAGCAGGCTAAAGCAAACACTCAAATAATTTAAAATATATATTTTTTAAATGTATTGAACCCAAGTCTGGTTGGTCGGACCCAGTGACCTTGGCCTTAAATCAACCTTCCCTTTCACAAGACAAGACTAGTTTCAGTCTGCGGTCGCCGGTCGGTTCAAGACCTGAGAGTAATTAGTCTCTGTCTACAGTGAGCCATGCCCATGGCCACAGAGAGATCAGAGCGAGCATGACAGGACAGGGCAACTCCACGTAGACCAGGCCTTGGGTTGTGGCTGACGTTCATTACACCTCATGACTGATGTTCCTAGGTCAGACCTACACAGTCAGTCCCAGACCTTTTCATCCTCTACAGACAGTATGAGCAATGCAAATGGGTGATATAACTCGGTCATTGAGCATCT
Source organism: Salvelinus alpinus (assembly GCF_045679555.1). Lineage (NCBI taxonomy): Eukaryota > Metazoa > Chordata > Actinopteri > Salmoniformes > Salmonidae > Salvelinus > Salvelinus alpinus. Next base: position 15,786,444 of record NC_092102.1, read on the forward strand.
CTCAGTCTTGGCCTTCCATTGATACCTATGTATATTATGGATACGTCCAAAATGGTATACTATTCCCTAATACTATGCACTACTTTTGGCCATAGGGGCAACCTGTATTATTTTTGCTCTGTTCCAGTCTACAATGGTGTAAGACCAGATGTTGCTCATTGTTTTGATCAGTTCCCGTACAACTGTTTGTTGTGTTAGGCTTCAAGGCACACAGGTTATTATGGAAAGTCTAGCAGCTCCTGTCCTGTGCTAACATTAGATGGGAACCGCATGTGCATTCTTTGGAAAACGAGATGAGGGGTTTGAATTAGTCGTGCTAAAATTTCTTTAATTGTTTTTTCCTTCTTCATCAAGCACACTGTGTTCTATTCCTACAACAAAGGCATTGAATAATGAGGGAAGTATGTAGGTACAGTGCATTCGAAAGTATTCAGACCCCTTCCCTTTTCAGTACTGACTTACCACTCATGTATGTTGCAAATAAGTAGAGAAGACGTATTATTGAGTAGAACTTGTAAGGTAGTCATGAAAAGTAAGTAATTTTCCCCCCCATGAGGTTGTGGCAACATACTGCCATCCGATGGCGACTAGAATCAATTGCATAATAGGAACTACTTAAAATTGATGGTCCTTGAAAATAAATATTAGTGCTTGAAAAAGTAATTGAAAGTCCTTGAATTTGACTTGCCACTGTCTGTACGAACCCTGTACTGTACCTAAATGTGTTTTACGATTGTACTATTAACTTCCTCAACTTCAAAACAAGCAGAATCTGACTAAATAAATGCCACCTATACTTCTCTGTAGTGCTGATGGTTAAAAACTGCATACAGAGTTATGAATGCTTACCCTTAGGCTATGGCCAGACAGAGATTTTGTCTCAGAAAATTACAGATTGAGCCAATGTTATTTTTTGTTGTTGTAATTTTTACCCACTTTCTCTTCCCAATTTCGTGATTATGATCTTGTATCATTGCTGCAACTCCCCAATGGGCTCGGGAGAGACTAAGGTCGAGTCATGCGTCCTCCGAAACATGACCAGCCAAGCCGTGCTTCTTAACACCCGCTTGATTAACCCGGAAGCCAGCTGCACCAATGTGTCGGAGGAAACACCGTTCAACTGACGATCATTGTCAGCCTGCAGGCACCCGGCACCGCCACAAGGAGTCGCTAGAGCGTGATGAGCCAAGTAAAGCGCCAGGCTGTAGTGACGCTGCAACACTGCGATGCAGTGCCTTAGACTGCTGCGCCACTCGGAAGGCCAGAACCAAATGGTTTTTCAATGGGAGACATTTGTTGACAGATGGACAATGGAGATCATTGCCAAACACGCACGCAACTCTTCCGAAAATAGTTGACTAACTTTTGACAAAAATTGACAATTGATGAATGCATGTGATTTCATCTGTCTCTGTGTGGCCGTAAGTTTACTGATGTGCAATTGTACAGTGCTTACCCTTCTGGCCAGGCCCAGGGCGATGTAGCACTTCTCTCCAGCGTCCACTATCTCCACCTCAAAGTAGTGACAGCGTGTGCTGAGGGGCTGCCTGGCCTGGGCCAGACCCACGTCCAGGATGCTCTTCCCCTTCCCGACGTACTCCAGGAGCTGCTAAAGTGTGTGTGGGGGGGGGGGGGGGAATAGGGTCAGTATTCATATACAACATACTGTAGTTTTGACTAAGTTGGCCTTTCGCGAACACGCTTGGAGTACTCAAAAGACAGATACACCTAAAGCCGGGCGTACACTACACGATTTTGGCCCCGATTTAGCTGTCCCAGACGGGAGACAAAATCCACATGTTGTTGCCTACTCTGGGCGCGCGAGCGTCACCGACGTTCGTTTAACGTGAGTGGGTCAGAGACGCAGTCTAAGGTCTACCGATCACATCTTTGAGCCGTCCCAGAGCTCCCGATATTTTCAAACATGTTTGATTTTATCGGCACAAAATCTGCTATGCTCTTGTAGTGTGAGATGTGCAACAACAAGTTTTGAGAATGGTGATCAGCAATAGCCAATGAGAGCTTGCCAGAGAAGATGCCAGTGAGAGGATGATGTTGTATCGCATCACCCAGAATGTGTAGACTCTCGAGCAGGAACCATGACTACTACTGGTAGCCTATGCATTTGTACTTGCAACCACCAATTGACACAGCTTTGTAGTTCACAAGCAATGCTGTTCAATAAAAAATGTAAAGCAATGCTATTCAATAAAAAATGTATTGGCTAGATATTTCAACTCTGTATGGCAAGCATGAATGTTTGAGGCTGGTTTGAGCTACAGCTCATTCTAGCTACGTTAACAATCTAATCACATCGCCACCTTGTTTTTGGGAGACAGCGTGATATCGAGAACCCTCACGACCAAGTGAAGAATCTTGTAATGTGTGACCCCCCCGTCTATGCCACATCATGTAGTATGCGTTGGCAAGACAAAAAACTACAGGAAACACAGAGGCAGAGATGTTAGGATTTTGGAAGTCGTGTAGTGTACAACCGGAATAAGGAGGAAGTCACCAAGTACAGACTAGCAAATGTACTAAATAGGGAATTGTGTTCCATTTTGGGACACAGCCATGCAGTCATACTCCCACTGTAACAGGCACGCCCAGGTTGATCATGCGTAAATAGTCTCGCCAAATATTCCACTGATTGAACATTATAATAACTTCTCCATGGAAGGCTTAACAGATCCTATAGGAAAAACACATTACTAAGCCTCAGAAGAACAGGTTTCTATGGGAAGGGCAAGTAGGTGGGCAGCTAGGCAACCAAGTGCTGCTCCTATTTTTCCATCCAGTGTGTCATAGAGAATAGAGAGACCGAAGGAACGCCTTCAGTTTGAAGTGGAAGAGAAAAGATGACAGACAAAGTGGGGGTGGACTCCTCTAATAAGCTTGTGACAACACCTGGGTGCGTTAAGGTAATAGGCCTACAGCGGTTTTGAGTTATACTTCAAAAGGAAAGGTTTCCCTCAATTAAATGATGATGAATGTTGCCTGGTTATCCATCCAGTGGAAATAAATAACTTCCTAACTAGGTCTCAGTCAAGAAAATATAGTTTTCTTTCAATTATTCTGTGACAGATTGAATGAAGGACCAATCCAGGTACAGTGTTCCTTACAGTACCTGGGCATACTACCTCACACCCAAATTACATACTCCTTACACCAGCAATATCAAGCGAGAAAGGACAAACACAGGCCAGGACCAACTTTGTCAAACTCCACTCTCAACATGAAAACTGTCAACCATATATTCTGGAGTGGCCCTTGAGACAGCGTTTTCCATCACCATCAACAAAACACCAAATTATGGAATTTCTTGTGTGAGAATAGTGTCACATCCCTCCAATAGAGTTCCAGACACTTGCAGAGTCTATGCCACGGTGCATTGAAGCTGTTCTGGCTCGTGGTGGCCCAACGCCTTACGACACTCTGTTGATGTTACCTTTATTTTGGCAGTTACCTGTATAATACTGCTGACGACCCAGATGCTACAGTCTGGAATGGAATCTGCACATGAAAGCTATATTTAAAGTGGACAGGGATCGTGAAAGTTGATCATCTGAAAAATACTTTTAATCTTCCAAGTCACAATCTGGTTATTACACGTCCTAAAACTCAGACATGAAAGACATAGTCAGCATCTGACAAAACGAAAAAAAATCCCTTTAAAATAACATAATTCATTCTATTACTGACTCTGTCTGGACAGTTACAAAAAAATACAAAAATGAGTGCCCTGTCTTGTCTTGTGTGTCCTCAACTCACAGGCCTGCTATACATTAATGAGTACCCACTTCTTTACAATCTTGTTTTTAGACTGTCCTTTCTTGTTCTCTTGCTGCTATCTTATCCTTCTCCTCAACCTCTTCAACTTTCATGCCTGGACAGTAGCTGTTATTTTGAGGGGGAGAGGGAGTTGCAGCGAGTGTGTTGTCACACCTTCCCGCCTCTGTGATGCTGAGTAATGGAGAGAGAGAACGAGAGAGGTAGAGAGAGCGAGAGAGAGGTTTTTAATCAGCTCTCCCTCCCAGCAGCTTGGAACACGCTTCAGTGAGAGTGCTGACAGATGCCTGCAGTCATTCTCTCTGCTCTCCCTTTCGCTCTCTCACTCTCTATCGCTTCCCTTTCTCCTTCTCTCTCTGATCATGGCACCATCCGGGGTGGTGGTGTCAGGGCTGGTGGTAGGGGTAGTGTGTGTGTGGGGGGGGCTAGGTCTTCCAAGTTTCCTGTCACTCCTGGAGGCATTTGGAACAAACGTAGGAGATTAGAGGGCCTCTCCCTCCCAACCAGCCCGCTTGGGCTTGGTACCTGTTTGGCTGACACTGTGTGCTGCCTGTGTAAAATGTTCTACTGCACCCCAAAATGGCACCATATTCCCTATTTACTGCACTACTTTGGTCCAGGGCTCTGGTCAAAAGTAGTAACGACACTAAATAGGGAATAGGGTGCAATTCGTGAATCAGACGATTACTCACCAGTTGTCTACCAAATTACCTATCCATCAATCATACTTAGCCAATTGATCCCAAATAACCTAGAAGAAGATCCTGGACTATTTACATTGACATGCCCACCCTCCCTTTTGTTTTTACACTGCTGCTATTTTGTACTTTATTTACTAAATATCTTCTTAACTCTTTCTTGAACTGCATTGTTCGTTAAGGGCTTGTGAGTAAGCATTTCACGGTAAGGTTTACACCCGTTTTATTCGGAGCAAGTGACAAATAAAAATTGATTTGACTGACCAAAACACAACCAACTATAATTTTGACACAGACCATTGATAGCCTTCTATCAGTGGTGTTGCGTATGGCCAAAAAGCTGGCACGCAGGCCGCGCCGTCTGTGCTGAAGCAATACAGCAGCACCTGAAAGTGTGTAATTGAAACTGAGTCAACATACTGCAGAATCAAAACACACTCCAAAAATAGAAATAATCAATCACTCATTCCCTCACTATTACTTGGTAAATAAACTCACCACAGATGCCAAATTCAGAGGAATGTTTTGAACACACACTGGGGTGAGGCTGTGAAGGTCTGAGAGAGAGGGAGACAGAGAAAGAGAGAGAGGGAGTGTGAGATTATTTTTCTACAGCACCCAATTAAATCAATCACTCACTCAGGACAATGACTCCAAAGTCTGTTTACATTGACTGTGTGTCAGGTGAACTGTAGGTCTACATGGCAGGTGGTGTGGAACATAGAAATAAAATGAAGTAGGGCATAGAACGGCCGCTGGTCCACCCATCACGGAACGTTGACTTGAAAGGAAATAACCATTCGAGTCTTATGTCTATGGCGTGTGAAGACACTGAAGTGATGTGGACAGTGGAGTAGGCCTAGATAAAAGCAGAACCTGCAAGAGGACAGGGATCAAAACACAGCCTTTGCTTACCACAGTATAGAAAGCAACACTAGCTTCGTAGCCTATGGTGTGGTCTCTTACATCCATCACCTTCCTGTGTTTGACTAGCCAAAGAAAGGCCCACAGAGGGATGCTTCTTATTTGAAAAGTTGAAGTAGTGACTCCTTAGTTTTAAAACATTTTCTTATAAGCTGTCTTCCGGATGTACTCAACACAACAACACCAGACAGTCATGGCCCCACTGCAGATGAAGAGAAACCTTTCATTTGGCTTTGGCTGTACATTTACATTTTAGCAGACACTTACCCAGAACAACTTAAGAGTTAGTGCATTCATCTTAAGATAGCTAGGTGGGACAACCAAATTTCAGTCATAGTAAGTACATTTTTCTCCTCAATAAAATAGCTCAGCGAAGTCAGAGCTAGTAAGGGGGAGAAAAGTAAAGTGTGAGTGTTAGTTCACTTGTACTTATATGATACAACTTTTTTTTTTGGGGGGGGGGGGGGGGGGGGGGGGGGGGGCTGTGTCATCGACTCCCATCCCTTTCATGCAGACTCCTGCATGGTTTCCACTTTCCACCTTTAATCTCTTCCTTCCACTTCTGAGTGGAAGTTGAGTCGAGTAACTTTCTTTCAAAAGAAAAGAAGCAGCTGTTACCTAAAAGGTGTTTAGAACGTCATTATTACACTTTGTGACATAAGTGAGTCAGAGTAAAAAAAAAAAAAAAATGTTTTAAACTCCCTTAGCAAAAATCTCCCAGTTGGGGCCAGGAATGACCTTTATATAATTCTTCAACTACACACACACACACACACACACACACACACACACACACACACACACACACACACACACACACACACACACACACACACACACACACACACACACACACACACACACACACACACACACACACACACACACACACACACACACACACACACACACACACACACACACACACACACACACGATGTGATATTAAGACCATAATTGCCTGCAGCAGAAGCTTCTTGCTACCCCCTACCCCCACTGATAATCTCTGGTTCGTTAGCTCCAGGGAGGGGGTGGGGGGCGAGAGAAAGAGAAGAGAGAATGTTAGTTACCTCCAATGAAAGAGAGGAGCTTCTAATAGTTTTGTGGTGATAGCTGGGAAACAAATGAACTCTGACTGTTTTATTTCCTCTGCAGAAAAACAGAGAGATGAGACGTCCCTGCTGTTGTTTTCCTGGTCACCAGCGTACCAGCATCAAGTCACATTATGCTGGCTTGCAAAGTGATGTCGAATTCCTATTGGACTCCAGCACCAAGTGGGGATACAGTGCCTTTGGAAAGTATTCAGCCCCCTCGACTTTTTCCACATTTTCTTACGTTACAACCTTGTTCTAAAATGGATTAAATAAATAAATAGATCCTCAGCAATCTACATACAATATCCCATAATGACAGTGAAAAGTTATTTATTTTTGCAAATGTATTACAAATAAAAAACTGAAATACCTTATTTGCAATAGCATTCAGACCCTTTGCTATGAGACTCGAAATTGAGCTCAGGCACACACCTGTCTATTTAAGGTCCCACACTTGTCAGAGCACAAACCAAGCCATGAGGTCGAAGGAATCGTCCGTAGAGCTCAGAGACAGGATTGTGTCGAGACACAGACCTGGGATAGGGTACCAAAAATGTTGTTCAGCATTGAAGGTCCCCAAGAACAGATGCCTCTGTCATTCTTAAATGGATCAATTTTGGAACCACCAAGACTCTCCCTAGAGCTGGTCGCCCGGCCAAACTGAGCAATCGGGGGAGAAGGGCCTTGGTCAGGGAGTTGACCATGAACCCGATGGTCACTCTGACAGAGCTCCAGAGTTCCTCTGTGGAGAAGGTTGTCTTTCTGGAAGTGTCTCCCATCTCTGCAGCACTCCACCAAATCAGGCCTTTATGGTAGAGTGGCCAGACGGAAGACACTTCTTAGTAAAAGGCAATTGACAGCCCGCTTGGAGTTTGCCAAAAGGCACCTAAAGACTCTCAGACCATGAGAAACAATATTCTCTGGTCTGATGAAACCAAGATTGAACTCTTTGGCCCGAATGCCAAGCGTCACGTCTGGAGGAAACCTGGCACAATCCCTACAGTGAAGCATTGTGGTGGCAGCATCATGCCTTGGGGATGTTTTTCAGAGGCAGGCACTGGGAAACTAGTCAGGATCGAGGCAAAGATGAATGGAGCAAAGTACAGAGAGATCCTTGATGAAAACCTGTTCCAGAGCACTCAGGACCGCAGACTGGGGCAAAGGTTAAACTTCCAACAGGACAACGACCCTAAGCACACAGCCAAGACAACGCAGGATTGGCTTTGGAACAAGTCTCAATGTCCTTGAGTGGCCCAGCCAGAGCCCGAACCCGCTCGAACATCACTAGAGAGACCTGAAAAAAGCTGTGCATCGACGCTGCCCATCCAACCTGACAGAGCTTGAGAGGATCTGCAGAGAAGAACGGGAGAAACCCCCCAAATACAGGTGTGCCAAGCATGTAGCATCATACCCAAGAACACTCAATGCTGTAATCGCTGACAAAAGTGCTTCAACGAAGTACTGAGTAAAGTGTCTGAATACTTATGTAAATGTATAATTTAAGTTGTTTTATTTTTTATAAATTAGCAAAAATGTATAAAAAAAACTGTTTTTGCATTGTCATTATGGGGTATTGTGTGTAGTTTAATGAGGGGGGGGGGGGGGAGGGGGGGACTATGTAGTCAATTTTAGAATAAGGCTGTAATGTAATAAAATGTGGAGAAAGTCAAGGGGTCCAAAGACTTTCTGAAGGCACTCTATATTTCTGTTGACCCCCTGCAGTACCTCTGTGGACCCCCGGTTGAATACCCCTGGCCAATATGAATTCTAGCTACTTTTGAACCACACGTTGTGCCCTAGAAACTAATATGTAACACTGTAAATACATTGGTTTATTATAAAAGTGAAACATTTTGATACAAATACCGGTCATTGAAATTACGAAATCATTTATGGAATATTTGGTTTCTACATTGTGTAAAAGCACTATTTTCCTATTGGGATGCAATACACTGAAAATGGTACACTGTTTCTTTAAAAAAGTCAGGTTTGTGATGTCGACATACAAGAGATCTATCATTCATTCATTGCTATGATCATTGATCTCCTGAAGAAGATATTCCTTTTCCTTTATTTCTGTGCCCCCAAATGTTTGCATATACTGGTAAAGTTACTAGGTTGTTAGATAGCTAGCCAATGAGGTAACATTACTGAACAAAGTGTAAACAAATGGTTAACGACGTCGCCAGTTTTAGAACGGCCAACGACATGGTTTATGAATGTAAAATGCAGTCCCTGTGATCCGCTATAGTAAGATACAAATGTTGCGGCGGTAATATTGGTCAGATCTTTTGACCTGGAAGTAAGGCACTTTTGCTGTAGTACTCATTTGTTTCTCTAGGGTAGGAGGAAACAAGGGTAGAGCAAAGCCTTATCATTACAACAATTATTATCTGGGAGATTTTGCTAGTTTTCCTAGTCGCACAGCAAAATATTTTGTCGTACTTTAGAGCTCTGATGGTACATTTTTCTACCCAATATTTTGGAAATAAGGTACAATCATCACTGCGCTTTGAAATGTAGGTGAAGGCAATTTACCTGTAACACACCAAATACGACAAGACACAGACCATGCTGGTCTTCTAGGCAGAGTTCCTCTGTCCAGTGTCTGTGTTCTTTTGACCATCTTAATCTTTTATTTTTATTGGCCAGTCTGAGATATGGATTTTTCTTTGCAACTCTGCCTAGAAGGCCAGCATCCCGGAGTCGCCTCTTCACTGTTGACGTTGAGACTGGTGTTTTGCGGGTACTATTTAATGAAGCTGCCAGTTGAGGACTTGTGAGGCGTCTTTCTCAAACTAGATACTCTAATGTACTTGTCCTCTTGCTCAGTTGTGCACTGGGGCCTCCCACTCCTCTTTCTATTCTGGTTAGTGCCAGTTTGCGCTGTTCTGTGAAGGGAGTAGTACACAGCGTTGTACGAGATCTTCAGTTTCTTGGCAACTTCTCGCATGGAATAGCCTTCATTTCTCAGAACAAGAATAGACTGACAAGTTTCAGAAGAAAGTTTGTTTCTGGCCATTTCGAGCCTGTAATCAAACCCACAAATGCTGATGCTCCAGATACTCAACGAGTCTAAAGGCCAGTTTTATTGCTTCTTTAAATCAGAACAACAGTTTTCAGCTGTGCTAACATGATTGCAAAAGGGTTTTCTAATGATCAATTAGCCTTTTAAAATAATAAACTTGGATTAGCTAACACAATGTGCCATTGGAACACAGGAGTGATGGTTGCTGATAATGGGCCTCTGTACGCCTATGTAGATATTCCATAAAAATAAAAATCAGTCATTTCCAGCAATAGTCAGTAACAACATTAACAATGTCTACACTGTATTTCTGATCAATTTGATGTTGTTTTAAAAATGGACAAAAAAAAATAGCTTTTCTTTCAAAAACAAGGACATTTCTAAGTGATCCCAAACTTTTGAACGGTAGTGTATATTTTGAAAGAGAGCATCGGTGAAATTTCCCTTTAAGTCAAGTAAATGTATTGCAGTTATTTTTTTTTGAATTGTTTGTTACAAAATCTGTTTTTGCATTTACATTGATTGATTAAATCAATAAATGTATCTTATGCTACACAAAGATTTTAAAAAAACGTATCCTATCCGTTAGTTGGATTTATTGCACCCGTTACTGAAATGGTTGTTCCAGTTTAAATGGTTTACGTCAGGGATGGGCAACTTTTATGGGGTCGGGGCCACAAAAATTCTGGGGGGGGGGCGCAGTTGCTCGAGGGTCTGCGTAAGCACATCCATGCCCACACATGCAGTCATAGCCGGCCCTAGCCTTCTGAGGGTCCTAAGCGAAATTTGGTTCGGGCCCCCCCACCTTGCAAGCAAAACATTTTAGCGGCCCCCCTCTTGACAGCGGAGAGAAAGACGTCATTTTAGAGTTCATTTCCTGCAATTCTACACATTTTGCCATGGGACGTAGTGAACATTTTGTAGTTTTAAAGCAAGTTTGCTACAAATCTAAACATTTTGCCATAGGGTGGAGATAAATGTTTGCAGTTTGTAATATAATATCTGAGTGACTTGGGGGCCCCCCGGTCGGTTATTCAACCATAATTCCTACAAGTTTAGATATCTGGACGCTAGACTAACTTAACAATCACATGGGCTAATTGAGTGACTGTCATGAGAAAAACTACTGATGCACAAACAAATAAAAATATTGCACTTCGTTCAATCTACTCTTCTAACTCTCAACAGTAAGTTGAAAACACAATGAATGCTGGTCAGCCAGCACAACCAGTTAGACCATGCTAGTTGGCTTGCAGAACCAGCGAGACCATGCTGGTCAGACCAGCTTGACCAGCATCAGACCAGCACAGACCAGCTTAAAATTCATGCTGGTCTATGCTGTTTTTTTCAAAAGGGCTAAAGAGAATAAATGGAACATACGAGAGAAGAAACATCTCTATTGTCTGTGGTTGCACCCCAAATGGCACTCTATTCCCTATATAGTGCATTACTTTTGATCAGAACCCTAATGACCATCAAAAGTAATGCACTATATAGGAAAAAGTGTGTAGAACAGCTCAACTAACTAACAACTCGGCTAAACTATGATGAACCAGAACCAATATTTTGAATATCATCAAGAGTCACAGTCTTACTTTCAACTGTAGCTGGCTATTTAAATCAACAAAATTCTCAATCTGCGTCACTGTCATTCGTGTGAGATATCTCTCGCCATCTAGGACATTTTTCAGAAATTATGCAGACTTAAGCGGAAATTTTCAGTGAGATGTCTAGTTAAAGAAGCAGGTTGGCCCGGCCTCGCCTAAACCTCCCACATGCAGTATTCATCAGAGCTTCCTTTCATACTCACAAACACACACTTTCTCACGCTGTTCTGTTCCCATCGTGGAGACAGTCAGAGGACACTCTGGTCGATGCCACTGCCTGCAGTGTCTGCCTGCCTGCCTAGTGGTTCTCAACAGGGGAATTACACAGTTTATGGGAAACTGATGAACTTCAGCAGATCAAACAGTATCATGATGGGATGCATGACAACTGTTCCTCCAAGGAAGGAACCAGGCAACCTTAGAAGGGTGTTAGCTCCTCTAGCAAATGGAAATAACATGACTGGTGGTTCAGATAGAACTCTATGGAGAGGTGCATGTGTTGGCTGGAGACCAGCACAGATGATAATATATTTTATGTGCTGCTCAACTTTGGGTGGGGGAACCTGGAAGGGGCAAGAGGACATGATGATTTGATCTTTCTAAGTTAATTGACACACTAAGAAGAATAACTTGGGATTTAATACTAGAACAGTCAGCCCATTTAAAACTTCAGGAGGACACGTGTGTGTGTGTGTGTGTGTGTTTTTGGTTTTACTATCCTTGTGGGGACCAGAAGTCCTCACAAGGTCAGTAAAGCAAAGAACAATCTGACAAGGCGACATTTCACAAGTCCCCACAAGGAGAAATTATATTTTAGGGTTAGGGGTTAGGTTTAGGGTTATGGTTACAATTAGGGTTAGGTTTAGAGAAAATAGGATTTTGATTGGGAATCAATTGTTTGGTCCCCACAAGGATAGTAAAACAAATGTGGGTGGCAGATAGCCTAAAAGTTAAGATGGTTCAAATCCCAGGGCCGGCAAGGTGAGAAAAAATCTGCCATTCTGCCCTTGAGCAAGGCAGCTAACCCACAACAACCACAACTGCTCCCTGGGTGCCGATGACGTCTGATTAAGGCAGCCCCCGGCACCGCTCTGATTCAGAGGGTTTTAGTTAAATGCAGAAGACACATTTCAGTTGAATGCATTCAGTTGTGCAATTGACTAGGTATCCCCTTTTTCCCCAATGCAGCCCACGGGCGGTAAGTGTAAAAGTGTCTAGCCAGAACATTATGGGGGTGGGGGGGTGCAAACTCAATATACTTTGAAATGAATAAAACCAAATCGAAAACTGTGTAGAAATGAACCTACATTCATATAGTTACTTGACGGTGTCCAGCTCACTGATAATCACCAAAATGAAAGCTAGAGAGTCAGGGAGCATAGAAAATGGTGTTATATTGGTGACAACAGAAAGACAGTGTCAGCCATGCAGGTGTATGTGCGTGCGTGCATGTAAGCGAGGTGTGTGTGTGTGTGTGAGGGAGAGCTCAGTCATTCCAGCAGCAGACTGAGGTGCTGCCCAGTCCTCTGCAGCACTATGCTGGGTGGGGGGGATTAGCTTGGTGGGGACAGCCGCTGCTGTGGCAACAGGGAGAGAGGGATTTGGCTGCTTGCATTTGTATCAAGCAGCACGTACGCAGCACAGCCAGCCAAATGCCTCCACACAAGACAAAACATACAGGAGCAAGAGCGGACAATGCAACTTATAACATGTCTTATTTCAATTGGGAGTTTTAGTCTATTAGTCAAAACTGATTTATATGGATTACACAATACGTGTTCTGTCTGTTTTGTGTACCTAACATTAAAAACCATGACAAAAGGAGTTCAATAAATCAGTAATTATGTAATATTATGACATTAAGGGAATTGAGCAATCCCCCATCCCCCCAAGAATAACAGACAGAGACAGACCAGACAAACATTTAGACACACCTACTCATTCAAGGGTTTTTCTTTATTTTTTACTATTTTCTACATTGTAGAATAATAGTGAAGACATCAAAACTATGAAATAACCTGATTGCTCAGATTAGAGCTGTCCGCCTGGCCAGGAAGAGTCTTGGTAGTTCCAAATTTCTTCCATTTAAGAATGACGGAGGCCTCTGCTCTAGGGGACCTTCAATCCAGCAAAACATTTTTGGTACCCTTTCCCAGATCTGTGTCTCGGCACAATCCTGTCTCGGAGCTCTACGGACAATTCCTTCGACCTCAATGTAGAAAATAAAAATTATTAAAAACCCTTGAATGAGTAGGTGTGTCATAACTTTTGACTGGTACTAATATACATACATACGTAGGTACGTACGTACACACACACACACATACATAAACACACACATACATAAACACACACATACATAAATACATACAGTTGAAGTCGGAAGTTTACATACACTTAGGTTGGAGTCACTAAAACTCGTTTTTCAACCATTCCACAAATTTATTGTTAACAAACTATATTTTTGGCAAGTCGGTTAGGACATCTACTTTGTGCATGACACAAGTAATTCTTCCAACAATTGTTTACAGACAGATTATTTCACTTATAATTCACTGTATCCCAATTCCAGTGGGTCAGAAATGTACATACCCTAAGTTGACTGTGTCTTTAAACAGCTTGGAAAATTCCAGAAAATGATGTCATGGCTTTAGAAGTCTCTGATAGGCTAATTGACATCATTTGAGTCAATTGGAGGTGTACCTGTGGATGTATTTCAAGGCCTACCTTCAAACTCAGTGCCTCTTTGCTTGACATCATGGGAAAATCTAAAGAAATCGGCCAAAACTTCAGGGGGAAAAAATGTAGACCTCCCCAAGTCTGGTTCATCCTTGGGATCAATTTCCAAACGCCTGAAGGTACCACGTTCATCTGTACAAACAATAGTACGCAAGTATAAACACCATGGGACCATGCAGCCGTCATACCGCTCAGGAAGGAGATGCGTTCTGTCTCATAGAGATCAACGTACTTTGGTGCGAAAATTGCAAATCAATCCCAGAACAACAGCAAAGGATCTTCTGAAGATGCTGGAGGAAACAGGTACAAAAGTATCTATATCCACAGTAAAACAAGTCCTATATCGACATAACCTGAAAGGCCACTCAGCCTTTAAAAAAGCCAGACTACGGTTTGTAACTGCACATGGGGACAAAGATTGCACTTTTTGGAGAAATGTCCTCTGGTCTGATGAAACAAAAATAGAACTGTTTGGCCATAATGACAATTGATATGTTTGGAGGGAAAAGGGGGAGGCTTGCAAGCCGAAAAACACCATCCCAGCCGTGAAGCATGGGGGAGGCAGCATCATGTTGTGGGGGTGCTTTGCTGCAGGAGGGACTGGTGCACTTCACAAAATAGATGGCATACAAAATAGATGGCATACTTCCAAAGTTGTGCAAAATGGCTTAAGGACAACAAAGTCAAGGTATTGGAGTGGCCTTCACAGAGCCCTGACCTCAATCCTATAGAAAATATGTGGGCAGAACTGAAAAAGCGTGTGGGCCAAAATTCACCCAACCTATTGTGGGAAGCTTGTGGAAGGCTACCCGAAACGTTTGACCCAAGTTAAACAATTTAAAGGCAATGCTACCAAATACTAATTGAGTGTATGTAAACTTCTGACTCACTGGGAATGTGATGAAACAAATAAAAGCTGAAATATATCATTCTCTCTACTATTATTCTGACATTTCACATTCTTAAAATAAAGTGGTGATCCTAACTGACCTAAAACAGGGAATTTTTACTAGGATTAAATGTCAGGAATTGTGAAAAACTGTGTCTAAATGTATTTTGCTGAGGTGTATGTAATCTTCCGACTTCAACTGTACATACACACACACACACACACCCCATCGGAAAAGAAGTTGGGGAGAATGGGACCACCCTATAATATATATATATATATATATATATATATATATATATATATATATGATAACTTTTCTATTACATTGATTCTATGAGTTTGACTCAGTTTAATCTCAAGAACATAAACTATAACAGCAATGTACATTTGAAAATGGAGGACATAGCCTATGTTATTATAGAGAGGAAAACTTGTGGTGGATGGGTTTAGGGTTTTGCTAGACAGGCGTGATGCTGACAGTTGGTAAACAGCTGGGATCTGATACCCACTTATCTAAACAGGAGCGCCCGTCCAGCCAACTGCAATGTAAACAGTGTTCAAAGACAAGGACTCCATGGAAGGCAAGTCAGTGCCATCACCATTGTACTACTCTGCATTCTGTGGCTTTGCACTTCTCAATTCAAGCCCCATAAAAATCACACTTGTCAGAAAAGTAATTTACAGTGCCTTCAGAAAGTAGTCATACCCCTTGACGTATTCCACATGTACGTAGATCTCTGACATAGAATTGTGATGAGGCTTATATCTGAGAAGGGTATAAAACAATTTCTAGAGTGATGAAAGTTTCCAAGAGTACAATGGTCTCCATCATTTGGAAATGGAAAAAACATGGAACTGCCTAGAACTGGTCGTCCAACCAAACTGAGCAATCGGGCAAGAAAGACCTTGGTTAGGGAGATGACCAAGAACCCACTGACCACTCTGACAGAACTGCAGAGTTCCTTGGCTGAGATGGGAGAACCTGCCAGAAGGACAACAGTCTCTACAGCACTTCACTAATCTGGGCTTTATGGGAGAGTGGCCATAAAGAAGCCACTCCTGAGAAAAAGGCACATAACAGCACGCCTGGAGTTTGCAAAAAGTCATGTGAAAGACTGAGATCTTAAGCCAAAAGATTGTGGTCTGATCAGACAAAAATGTAACTCTTCGGCCTAATTGCAAAGAGCTGTTTTCTGGAGAAAACCAGGCATAGCTCATCACCAATTAACCCTGTCCCTACAGTGAAGCATGGTTGTGGCAGCAACTTTTCAGCAGCAGGGAATGAGAGACTGGTAAGGATAGAAAGAACAATGAATGGTGCCAAATACAGGCAAGTCCTTGATGAGAACCTGCTTCAGAGTGCAAACAACCTTAGACTGGGGTGAAGATTTACGTTCCAACAGGACAATGACCCCAAGCATACAGCCAAAGCAATGCTGGAAATGGCTTCAGAACAAGAATGTTAAAGTCCTTGAGTGGCCCAGCCAAAGCACAGAGTTGAATCCCATTGAAAATCTGTGGAATGACTTGAAGATTGATGTTCACTGCTGCTCCCCATCTAGCTTAGCAAAGCTTGAGAAAATTCCCAAATCCAGAAGTGCAAAGCTGATATAGACATACCCTAGACAACTCAATGCTCAAATCACCACCAAAGGTGCTTCTACAAAGTATTGACTCAGGGGTGTAAATACTTATGTAAATTACATATCTGTACTTCATTTTTAAAACATTTGCAAAAATGTTTAAAACATGTTTTCACTTTTTCATTATGGGGTATTGTGTGTCGATGGGTGAGAAGAAAAAACAACAACATTTAATCCATTTTGAATTCAGACTGTAACAACAAAATATGGAATAAGTCAAGGAGTATGAATACTTTCTGAAGGCTCTGTACCTTTCTTGTGGCATCATAATTCTTTGTCCCTTTTCTACCATCTGTTAGGACGCTTATCATTCAGAACCAGAACCGTTTTTATAGTTCTAAAGAACAACACATAAAAGTATTCCATTCTGTGGCAAAGTTTACAAATGGTGATGCTGGCAAAGTAAACAACGCCAGGAAAGAATACGGTACAATAACGTAGGCCTAAGTGGTATAAAATGATAAGACGCCCAATCGCGATGCACACTGTATAGCTATGTCATCGGAAACTTTCACTGGAAAGCTCCGTTGCATAGCTACAGTACATATGAAAGAGGGATAATATTTGCATTGCTTCTAATTACTATACATCAGATTAATACTCTCAATCAACGGAGGGACTAACATGACATGTGAGGGAGGGAAAAACCCACACACGTCTGACGCACGCACACTGTTTAGAAAACTATGAGACTAGCCAGGTGTTTTTTATGGAACAATTATTAACACATCATGAGAGAGAGGTTTGCTTCTCACCAAAAGAGATAAAAGTTTGAAGTATTGGTTTTCATTTGCTGAATGTTGAAACTAAAACCCACAGAGATCCACCCAGGGCTATTAAAGTGCAACTCTACCGCCCTGATATTCCAAGTAGGTTATTTAGAGAGCCAGGCAAGCTCTGTCAAGTGCAGCTCGAAGTATTTGAAATGAAACAAATATTATTTGAACCCTGGTCTGTTCAGATTCAGAAACAACTATGTTGTACTAGTCTTGTGTGAAGAGAATGGTTGTAATGTCATGTTAAAAGACCCAAGAGACCAGTCTCAGATCTCCACCCGAAAAGACCTTGAGCTTGTCAAAACTCGCCCTTATCGGTTTCCAGCATCAACAGAAGCACCATCATCACCCTCTCCTCATGTTGATGAGGGCTACTTTACTCACTTGCTCCTAAAGTAAGACACAAAAAAATAACTAAACAAAATGGTTGTCTGCAGGACACACACAAACACAGCTGAACACCCCAGCTGTGAAAACCTCCGACCACATGAGACAGAGTAAAAGATTCCTTGGAGTCCCGCTACTCCCCTTACTGAATTTTTACAACCTGGTGAGCTGCCAGGCCTTGCCTCGTACCATCCCGTTCCGTGCCACTGCCAACCATTAGTCCAGGAAAGCAGAGCTGAGAAATAATTTGTCTTAACCCGCAGACCCTCTTTTATGACCTCAGTCTACCCTCACTACTCACAGATGATGGTCTCTCTCAGTCCTCTCAACTGGAGGTGTCACGACCTGTGGATGAACAAATCTGTCACGCAACCTGTGTGTGTGTGCGTGCGCACGCATGCCTCTAGTATCAATATATATAACCTGGATTCTTTGAATCTCTCCGTATTAGAGATGAGTGGGGTCTGATCTACGTACCCACAACACAAACATAACCCCGGATGTTACCGTTTCTCTTAACTTTTCTAAACACTGCTGGGAAACTAACAGAAACAGCAGCCAAATCCATCCTGACCCCCACTACTGGCTGTCGCAACCAACAGCACCTTGGCACACATGCAAGTGGGAAGGTGCCAGCTAACAACATTACTAATTGACACAGTTTTACGGTTAGCCAAGAAGGTCTTGTGGAGTCAAGAAGCTAGGGCAGGGAGAGGGGAGTCATAATTGGGGCAAAACCTCTCCTCAAATCCCCATTCCTTTAACCACTTCCAGTAACAGCCACCAGATAGCTACATGTCTAAAACAATGGTCAATCCTCTGGACAAAAGGCTTGCTGGCCAAAACTTGTCCATTGTGCCTGCTGATAATAAAACTAAATAAAACCTAATACTTAATTTGCGAGTGCTGTTCCTCTTTTTCATACATGTCATATCTGTTGGCCATGCATGTTCCTCCAAAACTGGCCATTCAGTAGCTTGTGCCCTTGTGGCCTGTTGGTTGTGTTACGTTGAGGTGGTTACAGAAAGACAGGGGCAGCAATGCAGGTGTGTGTGCGCGCATGCATGTACGCGCATGCGTACGTACGTGTGTGTGTGTGAGAGAGCTCAGTCATTCCAGCAGCATAAAAAGGGAGTGACAGAATGGGAGGACGCTATTCTGTATTACTCCTTACCGTGCCAGTGACCCTGATGTCGTAGAGACGTCCCCAGTCGTCCTCGTGGCTGTCCACCATCATGACGCTGTCCACCTCCTCCATGTCCCACTCTGCCTGGAGGTCCAGCCTCACTTCCTCTCCCAGAGAGTGCATCCCGATGGCTGGGAACAGGCCCTCTGCCGCTACCGGGAACACCAACGAGCCCACCTGGAACAAAACACACGGAGGTCGGACGCATGAACGCAGACGCGCGCGCACACACACACACAGACGTAGACACACAAACACGCAGGCGCAAACACACACACACACACACACACACACACACACACACACACACACACACACACACACACACACACACACACACACACACACACACACACACACACACACACACACACACACACACACACACAGGATGTCTTAGCTCTTCTTCTCAAGGATGTTAGGCTTAAGGGGGAACAGAAGCACTAGGTTCTAGAACGCCAGCTAACTGTAAATTACCTTTCTTCATATTATTACGTCCCTGAGTAGTCAAACATTTTAGAATGTTGATTTATGATGGCCTGTAAATGCTTGTTTCTCAAGACGTTTTCAGGTCAATTTTATTTGTCTAATGGTTGTAAACTCTTAGATCTTATTTTTCATAGTAGGCCTACTGGTCTCTGCCTGTCTGTCGCGTCCTACAACTGAGATCACATCATTGTACTCTCCCACCTTTCAAACTTTTCCCCACCAGCCAATTTGGCCTATGCTGTATTTTAAATTAGGCAAGCAAGAGCAAGGTTGGTTCTGTCCTTGAATAGGCTAACAGTAAAACAATCTTCAAAATACAGTGACGGTATGTACATATCCTAACCAGAAGCCATGGATTACAGGCAACATCCGCACCAAGCAAAAGGCTAGTCCGGACGCTTAAAAGAAATCCTGCTATGCCATCAGACGAACCATCAAACAGGCAAAGCGTCAATACAGGACTAAGATTGAATCCTACTACACCGTGTCTGACACTTGGCTAACGTTTCCACAGAGTCCACAGAGCCCAATGGCGGCGAGCTTTACACTGCGCATGGTGGTGATCTTAAGCTTGTGAGAGGCAGTTCAGTGTTGTGTGCTGTCTGTGCTGACGAACAGTTCTTGTGCTGACATTGCTTCCAGAGGCAATTTGGAACTCGGTAGCAAGTGTTGCAGAGGACAGACGATTTTTCACGCTATGCGCTACAGCACTCGGCGGTCATGTTCTGTGAGCTTGTGTGGCCTACCACTTCGCGGCTGAGCTGTTGTTGTTCCTAGACATTTCCACTTCACAATCACAGCACTTACAGTTGACCGGGGCAGCTCTAGCAAGGCAGAAATTTCACGAAATGACGGAAAGGTGACATCCTATGACAGTGCCACGTTGAAAGTCACTGAGCTCTTCAGTAAGGCCATTCTACTGCCAATGTTTGTCTATGGAGATTGCATGGCAGTGTGCTTGATTTTATTCACCAGTCAGAAACAGGTGTAGGAAGGAGGTGTCCACATACTTTTGTATATATAGTGTATGTGACCAACAAGTTGTAGCCTAGTTTTACCTGGGACTCAACAAGGAATAGCTGGAAGGCCTGCTGAGAGGCAAGCGGAGGTGTGTACTTGCGCAGGAGAACAGTGAAGATAGATAGGCTAAAGATCATCAACCTATTTAGAAGCTCATTCATAAGCATAATTCGTAGGCTAAATATAAGGCCTAATACTGCAGTGAATTAACCACCCATGTTTGGCAAGACAGAATAAATCTCTGCCGGTTTAAAGAGTGTACTCAGAATTAAAATGTGGTGTCAGCATTGACCACCTGCTTCACTAAAATTGATCAACGGTTAATCAATATGTACAAGTAACTGCCAAAATAATGAAGAAAATTTGGGATACAAAGTATCAAAATTACTGCCTCTGCGATTCTTATGTTTTAACAAGGCTTAGCGACATTTGACCTAGCTTGTAAAACACTTCCATTCCCCTTTAAGCAGCGGTCAAGAGCACTGAAGTTAAGCCCCAATTATTTGATGGTCTCTCATTGTGGAATTTGGGCAAAAGCAAGGAGCAACTCACCTCTTTGCCATTCTTGGTGAAAAAGACTGTGGTCAACCCAGCCTCGATGGTATCACAGTATATTCCACAGCCAATCCTGTCACCACGGTTGCATTTGGGCCCAAACTGCTGGCCCACAGGGTTTCCATCGTACAGCCTATACAAAAGAAATATGATAACAGTGACTCATTGAGCCTTATTCACACTGGACAATGCTGTAGAACATAATCATGCCTGTGGTGTGACTATTTTTGTTGTTGTAAAAAAAGAGACATTGGTCTTAAAAATGGGACTTTCTGCTGAAATAAGGGTGAAATAAATAAATAAAAATAAGGTCCATAGCATCTCTGAAAATCCCTGCAATTAGCCTACATCCATAACAAAACACCTTAGAGGTCAAACTGAGGAGCTGGTATGACTGAGGCCTACTTGCGGTCATCTGCATGGTGTGAGACTTACTTGCCGTCATCAGCGTGGTAGGCTACAGACTGTGGCAGCCAGCCTGGCTGATGGTCCAGCTTGTAGAACTGTGGCACCAGGCCTACTGCTATCGTCCCTCTCACCCCTGTGTCCATTATGGTCACCTAGGTCAAGAAATAAAGAAAGTGCACCCTTAGGTAATGTGCTGACTAACGGAAGTTAAACGGAACAATTGAAAAAGATATTCGCACTCTCATCTCTCCTTGAAGTGGATTTAGGCTATTTGAACATAACACACAGCCTACTGTAACAGCCAGAAACAATACCTACATGATTCATAACAATTCACCTATGTAAGAAGACACAAGCATGATAAATAATAAGTAGTCTATTCAAGAAAGTAAAGATGTGGCACACACACATTCTCATATGGGAAAGAATATTGATGCATATGTGACCAATGTTCCCTCAAAATTATTTTCGGCATTGCGCAAATTTCAGGTCTGCTGAGCGCAAACTTGAACATTGTGAAAATTCTGTGGAAGTTTACTGTGAACACTGAGGCTGTACCCACCTTAAGTTACAGTTATAACAGTGGCCAAATAGGCTACTGTGGCTATTTGATCATAATGTAGGCCTATCAGAGTGGCCTACCATTAAAAAAAATATGGAGAAAATACCATAAGATTTTAACATGGAAATAGCAGTTCTATCATTAAGCCTGTAGTAGCAGCCAATGTGAGGTTTTCAATGTAGGCATACATTCCATTAACCTGGTTATCCACTTGTCCTTCAGAAAAGGAGGTGACTGAAAATGTTGTGGTGTTTGATGCAAGAAACCACTTTACTAAATAAAATTCCTTATTCCCATACCATTATTATAGAAAATATGACAAATTATGCTACCCTCTGCCAATTGGCTACATAGCTTATTCAGGCCTGTCTCAAAATACAACACTGCCTCAAAATACAAGACTGCCCCTTACAGACAAAAAGCTCTTTACCGGACTTGAAATGCACACATTTTCTGCTTTTTAGGAAGCAATCACTCCCCCATTGCAGACTAGAAATGAGCTATAACTGGACTAATAACTCACTAACAAAGAATATGATCAAATGTACACACCTGGCTACATGCAGCTCATGCTTTGATCTCAAAACAAGCGCATCTACTCACGACCACTCATGCTGTAAACACAGTGCAGGTCAAATTGAATGGCACAGATCCATATATGGCAGAGGTCTATTTGCATATTGGGATACTGCAGCTCTGATTGGTTATTGCGCACAGATCTCTGTAGTTTGGGCCAGAGTCATGCCTGTGAATGCAATAAAATCCTACACCAATGCACTCTGCCTACAAGAAAATCACTTGCAGTTGTTTTTGTTTCGGTATGTTGCACTGAAAGTGGCTAATATTGCGTTGATTCGATCACAATTCGAACAATAGAGGGAAACTTTGATAGAGTTAACTAAAGGGGGAAACTAGAAAGTTGAGTGAAGTTCAATGTGCTTCTCTGCGCAAGCTGATATTTCTTCTGCGCGCCAGTCCCGGGGAGCTGCGCACCCACAGCTTAGAAGGAACATTGTATGTGACACATACCCAAGTGTGTGCCACAATGCTGGTGTTTCACAATTAGATCGGGGAGGAGTGAGACATATAGGCCTAACAGAAAATCGAACTGTCAACAGTTACTGTGAGAACTTCACTGAGTCACAACTTTAAATGGAAAACTGCTGTCAGGGGCTGCTATTAAATCATTGACTTTTCAACCCCAGCCTCTCCTCTCTCTCACATAAGCACACACCCGGCCCACCGCCTCCCCACTGCCCTGGGGAAGCACCCCACTCTGCCTTCTCAGCCAGCCAGGCAGGGAGAGAAAGAGCTACAGTTACAGCCAGCGGCTGGCAGTAGAGCCAAGCATAATTAGGTGAAAGGTGATCCAGCCCATACAGGAGAGGGTAGTCCTCCTGCGCCACTGGCTGCGAACCTGTCCAACACTCACTCTCTCTGAAAACACAGTGGAAGTCCCTCTAGCTCAGTGGAAGTCTTGACCCATTGTTCACTAGTCTTGGGATACCCGGTTCAAATGCAGACCCTTCTACCTCCCGAGAGAGAATTTCAGCTGTTATCGTGACTGCTGTATATATTCCACCTCAGAACAAGAAAAACAACAAGTTGGCACTTAAACTGTATGAGGCTATAAACAAGCAGGAAATCTTGTACCCGGAGGCAGTGTTTCTTGTTGCCGGTGAATTTAATTCTGCGTCATTAAGACACGTGATGCCCAACTTCCATCAACAAGTTCCCTTCGCCTAGACAACTGTTACTCTACCCACAAGCAAGCATACAAGGCCCTTGTTCGTAGCAGAAGCTCCTAGCAGAAGCTCAGGCAGGAAGTACCCATGATGCACAGAGGCTATGCTACAGGACTGATGTGCTAGCACTGACTGGAATAAGTTCCGGGACTACGCCGATAGCATCAATGAGCTAACCACCTCAGTCACTGGCTCCGCCGCCCACCGTATGTGGCAGGGGCTACAGTCCATTACAGATTAAAAAGGAAGACTCAGCCATGATCTGCCCAACGATGCCTCTGTACCAGAGGACCCCAACGCATTTTATGCACGCTTCGACAAAAAACAGCGGGCCATGCATGAGGGCCCCCGCTGACCCAGAGGACTGGGGGATCTCACTCTCCGAGGCCGACGTGGGTAAGGTTTTTAAATCAGGTCAACACCCGTGGGCTGTGTTCTCAGAGCATGCGCAGAACAGCTGGCAGGTATATTCAGTCATTTTCAACCTCTCCTTGTCCCAATCTGTAATCCCAAATGTCTCAAGCTGACCACCATCATTCTCGTTCCCAAGAACTCTAAGGCTACCTGCCACAATGACTACCGCCCTGTATCACTCATCTGTAATCATGAAGTGCTTTGAAAGGCTGTTTATAGCACACAACTCAAATCATCCCAGCCACCCTACACCAGGGATCATCAACTAGATTCAGCCAGGGGACAATTTTGTTTCTGAGCGGATGGTCAAAGGGGCTCGAACATAATTACAAATCATTTGTAGACTTCAAATTCACTGCAAGAAGCCCCAGGGGTCGCGTTAAGAGTCAAGAAATCTGCATTTTCAAGAACGCAGAACATCAAAACCGTGTGCTTTAAACTATTTCACCTGCGTTTTATATTGAAAATGAACAGTTTTCTTTGCTTCAACAGACTGATCAGGGGCATGCAACTATAGTTTCCATTCAGCAGAAAATAGCTTAATAAACATCAGATTACAACAGAAGTGCAATGCTATTTAGCTAGCAGCCACACAAGTAAATAAGCTTAAAATGAAAAAGCATGGTCTTGTTTTGCAAAAATGTTCCATTGCCATCATATTTCTAATGTTTATCATAGAATGAATGCAGCCAGCAACATTGACTGAGTATTTTGCTATACAGTGCCTTCGGAATGTATTCAGACCCTTTGACTTTTTCCACATTTTGTTAGGTTACAGCATTATTCTAAACACAATACCCCATAATGACAAAGCAAAAACAGTAAAAAAAAAATGTGTTGCTAAATATCACATACGTAAGTTTTCAGACCTTTACTCAGTACTTTGTTGAAGAACCTACAGCCTCGAGTGATCTTGGGTATGACGCTACAAGCGCGGCACACCTGTATACCGGGAGTTTCTCCCATTCTTCTCTGTAGATCCTCTCAAGCTCTGTCAAGTTGGATGGGGAGTGTAGCTACAGAGTTATTTTCAGGTCTCTCCAGAGAAGTTTGATCGAGTTCAAGTCTGGGCTCTGGCTGGGCCACTCATGGACATTCAAGGACTTGTCCTGAAGCCACTCCTGCATTGTCTTGGCTGTGTGCTTAGGGTCGTTGTCCTGTTGGAAGGTGAACCTTCGCCCCAGTCTGAGGTCCTGACCGCTCAGGAGCAAGTTTTCATCAAGGATCTCGCTGTACTTTGCTCCATTCATCTTTGCATCGATCCTGACTAGTCTCCCAGTCCCTGCCGCTGAAAAAACATCCCCACAGCATGCTGCCGCCACCACCATGGTTCACCGTAGGGATGGTGCCAGGTTTCCTCCAGATGTGATATTTGTCATGCAGCCCAAAGAGTTCAATCTTGGTTTCATCAGACCAGAGAATATTGATTATCATGGTCTGAGAGTCCTTTAGGTGCCTTTTGGCAAACTCCAAGCGGGCTGTCATGTGCCTTTTACTGAGGAGTGGCTCCCATCTGGCCACTCTACCATAAATGCCTAATTGGTGGAGTACGGCAGAGTTGGCTGTCCTTCTGGAAGTTTCTCCCATCTCCACAGAGGGACTCTGGAGCTCTGTCAGAGTGACCATCGGGTTCTTGGTCACCTCCCTGACCGAGGCCCTTCTCCCCCGATTGCTCAGTTTGGCCGGGCAGCCAGCTCTAGGAAGAGTCTTGGTGGTTCCAAACTTCTTCCATTTAAGAATGACGGAGGCATCTGTTCTTGGTGACCTTCAATGCTGCAGAATTTTTTGGGTTACCTTTCCCTAGATCTGTGCTTCGATACAATCCTGTCTCAGAGCTCTACGGACAATTACTACGACCTCATGGCTTTGTTTGTGCTCTGACATGCACTGTCAACTGTGGGACCTTATATAGACAGGTGTGTGCCTTTCCAAATCATTCCCAATCAATTGAATTTAGCACAGGTGGACTCCAATCAAGTTGTATAAACATCTCAAGGATGGTCAATGGAAACAAGATGCACCGGAGCTCAATTTTGAGTCTCATATCAAAGGGTCTGAATACTTATGTCAATAAGGTATCTCTGTTTTTTGTTTTAATACATTTGCAAACATTTCTAAAAACCTGTTTTCGCTTTTTCATTACGGGGTATTGTGTGCATTGCTGAGGATTTTTTTACATGTATTTAACCCATTTTAGAATAAGGCTGTAACTTAACAAAATGTGGAAAATGTCAAGGGGTCTGAATACTTTCCGAAGGCAATCTTCGGGAAAGTCTTCGAAAAGCAGGCAATCTTCGAAAAGCAGGCTACACCGAGAAAAGTACGAGAGAAAAATAGAGTGCCTACAGAAAGAATTCACACGCCTTTTTTACACCATTTTGTTGTCTTAGAGCCGAAATTTAAAATGGATTAAACTGAAATGTTATGTTACTGGCCTACATACAATACCCCTTATTGTTTTTAGACATTTTAAAGATGAAAAGCTGATATGTCTTCAGTCAAAAAGTATTTCAACCCCTTTGATATGGTAAGCATCAGGAGTAAAAATTTGCATAGACTCACTCTGTGTGCAATGATGGTGTTTAACATGATCTTTCAGTTACTACCTCATCTCTGTACTCCACACATACATGTACAATTATCTGTAAGGTCCCTCAGTCGAGCAGTGCATTTCAAACACAGATTCAACCACAATGACCAGGGAGATTTTCCAATGCCTCGCATAGAAGGGCACCTATTGGTAAATGGGTAAAAAAAAATAAAAAGCAGACATTGAATATCCCTTTGAGCATGGCGAAGTTATTAATTACACTTTGGATGGTATATCGATACACCCAGTCACAACAAAGCTCCCGAGTGGCTCAGCGGTTTAAGGCACCGCATCTCAGCGCAAGAGGCGTCACTACAGTCCCTGGCTCAAATACAGGCTGTACCACATCCGGCAATGATTGGGAGTCCCATAGGGTGGCGCACAACAGGCCCAGCGTTGTCCGGGTTTGGCCGGGGTAGGTCGTCGTTGTAAATAAGAATTTGTTCTTGACTTGCCAAGTTAAATAAAGGTTAAATCAATTAAAAAGATACAGGCATCCTTCTTAACTCAGATACCGGAGAGGAACAAAACTGCTCAGGGATTTCACAATGAGGCCAATGGCGACTTTAAAACAGTTAGTGTTTAATGGCTGGGATAGGAGAAGACCGGATGGATCAACTACTAGTGAAAAGATGGAAGCCTGTACAGAATAAAAATATTCCAAAACATGCATCCTGTTTGCAATAAGGCACTAAAGTAAAACTGCAAAAAATGTGGCAAAGGAATTAACTTTATGTCCTGAATACAAAGCATTATGTTTTGTGCAAATCCAACACATCACTGAGTACCACTCTTCATATTTTCAAGCATGGTGGTGGCTGAATCGTATTATGGGTATGCTTGTAATTGGAAAGGATTAGGGAGTTTTGGGGGGGATAAAAAGAAACAGAATAGAGCTAAGCACAGGCAAAATCCTAAAGGAAAACCTGGTTGTCTGCTTTCCATCAGACACTGGGAGATAAATTCACCGTTCAGCAGGACAATAACCTAAAACAAAGCCAAATATATCCTTGAGTTGCTTACCAAGATGACATTGAATGTTCCCTAAGTGGCCTAGTTACAGTTTTGATTTAAAATCGGCTTGAAAATCTGTTAAGATTTGAAAATGGTTGTCTAGCAATAATCAACTTGACAGAGCTTGAAGAATTAAAAAAATGTGTTGCAAATATTGTACAATCCAGGTGTGCAAAGCTCTTAGAGACTTGTATTGACTAAGGGGTGTGAATACTTATGTAAATTAGATATTTATGTATTCCATTTAAAAAAAGAATTGCTAAAATTTCTAAAAACATGTTTTCACTTTTTCATTATGGGTTATTGTGTGTCGATTGGTGAGAAAAAAACTTTAATCCATTTAGAATTTAGGCTGCAACAACAAAATGTGGAATAAGTCAAGGGGTATGAAAACTTTCTGAAGGCACTGTAGCTACACATCAGTCCCGAGCCCTGTCTACTGATCGAATGCCCGTTGAGAAGTGCAAATGAAGCACAAAATGAGTCTGACGCTGAGCAGACACTACAAGAACTGTTTACAAAACTCAGCAAGATATTCCTTATGCGTTTTATAATGATATTTCTTCTGGGTAAAAAAATGCTGAATTCTGTGTTAACGTGACCCCAGTGCCCAAACAGATAAAATATTTGACTTACACAAATATTTTCAAACCTTGCTTACATTTACATCTCTCTCTTATATGTGGGAATACTTTGGGAAAGATTTCTAAAATAAAAATCTCTTGGAACTGATTTGCTGGTGTTTTTACAGTCTTATGAACAACAATTATTCTAATTTTTTTTTTTTTAATCAGTTGAGTTAACTTGCCCTAGACCCACTCCAATTTGCATACCGCCCCAACAGACCCAGACTTAGTAATCTCAAATGCACTCCACACTGCCCTCATCCACCTAAACAAAAGGAATACCTGTGTGAGAATTCTGTTTATCGACTACAGATCAGCGTTAAACACAATAGTCCCCTCCAGACTCGTCACCAAGCTTGGGACCCTGGGTCTGAACACCTCCCTATGCAACTGGATCCTGGACTTCCGGACGGGCCAACCCCAGCTGGTGAGTGTAGGTAACATCACAGTACATCACTGGGGCCAAGCTCCCTGCCATCCAGGACCTCTATATCAGGCGGTGGGAAAGGAAGACCCAGAAAATTGTTAAGTCGTCCAAGTCATACACTGTTCTCTCTGCTTACGTATGGCAAGCGGTACCGGAGCAACAAGTCTGACAACAACATGCTCCTGAACAGCTTTTATCCAAAAGCCATAAGACCGCTTAAATAGCTAACAAGAATTGGCTACGCGGACTATCTGCATTGACCTTTTCTTCTTGCACCGGCTCTATGCACACTTACATGACTCTACACTCACACTCACTTAATTTGCTCACACACATTCATAGCGACGCTACACACACACCGTATGACAGCGAGATGTTTTATTATCTCGCTGTCAAACTGTGTTCTACCGTGTTTGATCTTGCCTGGCCATCTTGTTTCAAGGACCACAATGGAAACTAGTCCAATACTTTGTGTGCTATCCTCGATGATTTTACTCATGTGCATGTATGGCTTTTTCGAGTTTTATGTGTACTTGTTTTTAAAATGGTCAAATTAATAAACACTCACATTCAATAATCATATACGCTGCTGCTACTCTGTTTATCATACTATATATCCTGATGCCTGATTACCCTACACATACAGTATCTCCCCCGATCACGCCAATATCCCTGCACATTGTAAATATGGTATTGGAATTGACCCTGGAACTGACCCTGTGTATAGCTTACTTTCTCGGTTTATTCTTATTTCTATTTCTCGTTTTTGTTCTACTTTCCAAAGGCTGGGCCTAATTTAGTGCATAAGAGATCAAACAAGAGGTTTTGTAGTGCATCCTATTGTCACGTTCTGACCTTAGTTCTTTTGTTATTTCTTTGTTTTAGTATGGTCAGGGCGTGAGTTGGGTGGGTTATCTATGTTTGTTTTTCTATGTTGGGTTTTTTCGTTTGGCCTGATATGGTTCTCAATCAGAGGCAGGTGTTTGTCGTTGTCTCTGATTGGGAACCATATTTAGGGAGGTTGTTTTCTATTGTGTTTTGTGGGTGGTTGTCTTCCGTGTCTGTGTGTTCCACACGGAACTGTTTCGGTTTTCGTTCGTTCAATTTATTGTTTTGTATCTCAGTGTTCAGTTTGTTCTATTAAAGTTTCATTATGAACACTTACCACGCTGCGCTTTGGTCCTCCTCTCTTTCTCCAGACAAAGATCGTTACACCTATGTTGAAGATGTAAAGAGTATTTGCTGGTCTGTTGTATGTAATGAGGAGCAACCAGATGCTGCACTTGATGCATTTATGAAATTGCTTATTCCAGTTACTAATAAGCATGCACCCAATGACTAAAAACTGCTAAAACCCTGTGGATTGATGAGGAATTGAAAAATTGTACGGTTGAGAGGGACGAGGCAAAAGGAATGGCAAATAAGTCTGGCTGCACAGCTGATCGTCAAACGTACTGTAAATTGAGAAAACATGCGACTAAAACTAAAAGAGGGAAAAAAACGTA
Organism: Salvelinus alpinus; assembly: GCF_045679555.1. Lineage (NCBI taxonomy): Eukaryota > Metazoa > Chordata > Actinopteri > Salmoniformes > Salmonidae > Salvelinus > Salvelinus alpinus. The sequence goes on from NC_092102.1 coordinate 15,816,562, forward strand.
TTATGAAACAAAGATAAATTATATAAAGAATAGGGCTGGGCATTGTACCGTATTTGACTATATAGTGGTATTGATGCACGGACTGGTTTGCGTTTTAACTCTACCATCTATAACGGTATTTAAATGTTTGGTTTGTTAAATGTGATACGCTGTGTGTAACATCCATTATTATAATTTACTCCGCTACTTGAGTCATCTCACTCTTTTCACACAAACCTAGCCCTGCCCCGTCACTCAAGGAGCACATTTGTTGTTGCTCACCATGAGACAGTTGTGTTAAGTCAATGCAGCACAACAATGTTGATGACAACGATGCTGTTTCCACTTTGGGTCTTAATATAAATACATTCTATAATTTCACTATTAGTTTGTTTCTCTTACATCTGCAAACATCTAGTTTTCTTAGCAAGCTGTGGCTAAATCATGTTAACCGCTAACGCTAAATCACTAGCTAATAAATGTACTGAGTCAAAGCAAATGTAGCTAGCTATACAGCCTGATACCAGTGATGGTGTAGGCCTAAATCAGCATGTTGTTTGTGCAACAGTATCTTCTAAACAAAAGAGGATTAGGTGAAGCATGAATATGTTAGCTACATGAAGTAGCTAAAAGAAAAGCCAAAGATTATAGGGTCCCCTAGGAAACACTGACCAACACTTTGGTTCCTACCCTGTTACAATAACTCCTCCCTGACATTTTTGTTCGTTGTCATGTCAAACACTGTATTCAAAGTGCCCACTATTATGTTCCAACTATAGAATTATAAATCATTCCATTTCCATGATGCCAAGTGTTTTGATCTAAATCGCAAGTCAAATCACAATTGCAACATTTGGTTAAAAATAAGGCATAGATCTTTTGCCAATATCATGCAGCCCTACATGGCAGTGTGGAAACAATCTCAAATGAGTGTAGGAAAGGCAGTAATTGATTAAAATGCAGAAAATAATTTGGGGTTGAAGTTTAATTGAACAGAATAAAGCAAAACATAATGAAGAAAGACCCATTGGAATCACTTAGAATGTATGTGTTGCCACCCTAGGGTCACTCACTACTCATAAAGCAAAATTGAATTTGTATTAATCTAAAACATAAAATACCGTCAAATTATATTTTGGCCATATCGCCAAGCCCTAATAAAGAATGATAGTAAAAAGCTTTGTGCGTAAACTCCCTCCATCCTTCATTGAATCAGATGGCTCATTGATCACAAAACCAACTGATATTGCCAACTAATAATTTTTTTAATTCGCTGGCAAGATTAGCAAATTTAGGCATACCAACAACAAACTCTGAACCTACACAGCCATTCATAACTCACCAAATTATGAAAGACAAGCATTGTAATTTTTTTATCCATAAAGTGAGTGTGTAAGCATTGAAAAAATTATTGTTGTCTATCAACAATGACAAGCCACCTGGGGCTGGATGGAAATTTACTGAGGATGATAGCGGACTATATTGCCACTCCTATTTGCCATCTCTTTAATCTAAGCCTACAGAACAGTGTGTGCCCTCAGGCCTGGAAGGAAGCAAAAGTCATTCCACTACAGAAGAATAGCAAAGCAGGGAGGGGCACTCAAAATGTACGGCACTTACACAAATGACTGATGATTGGCTGAAAGAAATGTATAAGAAGCTAGTAGGAGTTGTTATTTTAGACTTCAGTGCAGCTTTTGACAGTATTGATCATAATAGGCTGCTGGAAAAATGCACATGTTAAGGCTTTACATCCCCTGCTTTATTGTAGATTGAGAGTTCCCTATTTAACAGAACACAGAAGGTGTTCTTTAATGGAAGCCTCTCCAACATAATCCAGGTAGAGTCGGGCATTCCCCAGGGCAGTTGTCTGGGCCCCTTACTTTTTTCAATCTTTACTAATGTCTTGTCACTGTTACTGAGTAAAGCCTGTGTGTCTATGTATGCTGATGACTAAACATTATACACATCAGCTACCACAACAAGTTAAATCACTGCAATACTTAACAAATAACTGCAGTCCGTTTTAGAATGGGTGGAAAGTAATAAGCTAGTACTAAATATTTCAAAAACAAAATATATTTTATTTGGGACAAACCATTCACTAAACCCTAAACATCAACTAAATCTTGAAATGAATGTGGAAATTGAGCAACTTAAGGAGACTAAACTGCTTTGGATAACCCTGGATTGTAAACTGTCATGGTCAAAACATATTGATGCAACAGTAGCTAAAATGGGGAGAAGTCTGTCTGTAATAAAGCGCTTCTCTGCTTTCTTGACATTGCTCAGCAAAACAAGTCCTACAGGCCCTAGTTTTGTTCACACCTGGACTACTCTCCAGTCATATGGTCAAGTGCCACCAAGAGAGACATAGGCAAATTACAGTTGGCCCAGAACAGAGCAGCACAGCTGACTCTTAAATATACCCAGAGAGCAAACATCAATGACATACATGTCAATCTCTCCTGGCTCAAAGTAGAGGAGAGATTGACTGCATCAATACTTGTCTTTGTGAGAGGTTTTAACATGTTGAAAGCACCAAGCTGTCTGTTCAAATGACTAGCACACAGCTCAGAGACCCATGCATACCCCACAAGACATGTCACCAGGGGTCTCTTGCCACTCCCCATGTCCAGAAGAGACTCCGGGAAACGCACACTACTGCACAGCCATGACTTCATGGAACTCTATTCCACATCAAGTAACTCATGCGAGCAGTAAAATCAGATTTAAAGAACAGAAAACTACACCTTATGGAAAAACACAGACTGTGAAGAGACACAGGCACACACACGCTAGCACACACACACATACATTTTAATATTGTTTTATGGCGTTATTATACACTTTGTGTTGTAGAAATGTTGTGGTGTAATGATGTTGTATGATGTACAGTTTTTGTTGTTGGTATATTTTTTTGTGTGATGTGCCTTAATGCGCTTGGAACCCAGGAAGAGTAGCCGCTGCTTTGGCAGAGGAACCAATGGGATAGTCCTAAAAGTGCACATTCTGCCTATCCGGCAATATAGGCCAGCTCAATCACATTAAGTTTTTGAAAGAAAACACTATTTGAACCCAGATTCTGGGCTGGATCCCACGTGATTATTCACAGTCTGAAACTGAACTCCTTGGGTTTTTCTGAGTGAAAGTCCAGGTCTCACTCACCTGCTCTCCTCTGCACTCATTCGAGGATACTTTTTGATCAGTTCAGTTCAATCTCTAGGCTTTTACAGTACTGGCTGTACTGCACTTGACACTTGACAGGTTCAAATACATTAGTAGAAGGTACTTAAAAGCTTATAAATGTCTGAATGAAAGATTCACAGACACAGCTGGGCTTAGATAGGCTGATGAAATTGGAATGGACTTTGAATGGATTGAAATGGAATTCAAATAAAATGTTGAAATAAGTGGAATGCCACAAATCCCAGATGTTCTTCTGCTGGATTCACTGAAGACAGATAGGCCTAGATTTGAGTGCACAGGGGCAGTGTCTGACGAAGGTGAAATTATTTCCTTGTGAAAGCATAATGAGGAAACATGAGGATACTAGTGACGCATATTCTGACAGGCAAATGACCTTTATGGGAAAGAATGCCCCCAAACTTTCAATATCTGGGGGAATTTCACAGGATGTGCGTCACGCCGAATAAGAATTGAGAACCGGATCACATAAAGTACGGACGTGGAGTTCTTTAAAGATCACTCTAAACTTCTAACTGTAAATGTCAAACTCATTTAATCTAACTTGCAGATAGCCATCAGACTCCAACTGTGACTAGCATTTGAGAATTATTTTGGTTTTCTTTGATAAAAAGGGATCAGGTTCTGAGAAACTCTGGTATCTTGCTTGGAAAATGGCCTCTAGCTTGCGCACATACACATCTCATATAGGCCAGGAGCGTGAGGAACATCACTTTCAACAACATGTCAGCACTGACGCTACTAAGAAAAGCTTTATGCATAAAATTACACTGCACTGTTATAATATTCTCATATTAGGCTAAGTTTACAACCTAAGTTTAGTATGGTAACATGTTACATACTTAAAAGGATTTATAAAGGGGTTATACAGTAAGTAAGCCTAGCATATAAACAATTATCAACTACTTATAAACCCTTTATTCTTAATCTATACCTCAAGGTTCATGGATTTTATTGCTTATTTGCTTGAATTTGCACACACACAAAAAAATCGGGCAATTTGGATAACTAGGGCCACTATCAACTTGCTGTGGAGTCGTGGAGACAAGCTGTGGATCAGTGAAGAGGCGACTCCTGGATGCTGGCCTTCTAGGCAGAGTTCCTCTGTCCAGTGTCTGTGTTCTTTTGCCCATCTTAATCTTTTATTGGCCAGTCCGAGATATGGATTTTTCTTTGCAACTCTGTCTAGAAGGCAAGCAAGTCACTTCTTTACTGTTGACGTTCAGGCTGGTGTTTTGCGGGTACTTTTTAATGAAGCTGCCAGTTGAGGACTTGTGAGTCATCCGTTTCTCAAACTAGACACTCCATTGTACTTGTCCTCTTGCTCAGTCGTGCACTGGGGCCTCCCACTCCTCTTTCTATTCTGGTTAGAGCCAGTTTGTGCTGTTCTGTGAAGGGAGTAGTACACAACGTTGTACCAGATCTTCAGTTTCTTGGCAATTTCTCTCATGGAATAGCCTTCATTTCTCAGAACAAAAATAGACTGACAAGTTTCAGAAGAAAGTCCTTTGTTTCTGCCCATTTTGAGCCTGTAATCGAACCCACAAATGCTGATGCTCTAGATACTCAACTAGTCTAAAGAAGGCCAGTTGAATTGCTTATTTTATCAGAATAACAGTTTTCAGCTGTGCTTTTCTAATGATCAATTAGCCTTTTAAAATGATAAACTTGGATTAGCAAACACAACGTGCCATTGGAACACAGGAGTGATGGTTGCTGATAATGGGCCTCTGTACGCCTATGTAGATATTCCATAAAACATATATTTATTTTTTTAATCGGCTGTTTCCAGCAATAGTCATTTACAACATTAACAATGTCTACACTGTATTTCTGATCAATTTTATGTTATTTTAAATGGACAAAAAAAAGTGTTTTTCTTTCAAAAACAAAACAACTTTTGAACGGTAGTGTATCCTCCAAACACTGGCTTCGAGGGCATTATCATTTTTATACAACGGGTTACCAACATATTCAAATAATGATATACATATTTCCATGGGAAGATTTTATTTTGATGAATTTATTCATACCATTTCATCCTTCCACAAGATATACTCCCGACACAAATCTAGGGTTGCTACCCAAGCCGGCTGGTCGTTCGTTCTATCGGTTCGGTTGCCAGTCATTGAGTCTTTTTGTTCTGTATCTATGGACAGTCATTTGTTCTAAATGTTCTATTGCCATACATACAGCACCAGTCAAAAGTTTGGACACACCTACTCATTGCAGGGTTTGTATTTATTTATACATTGTAGAATAATAGTGAAGACACCAAAACTATGAAATAACATATGGAATCATGTAGTAACCCAAAAAGTGTTAAACAAAACAAAATATATTTTACATTTGAGATTCTTCAAAGTAGCCACCCTTTGCCTTGATGACACCTTTCCACACTCTTGGCATTCCTTCAACCAGCTTCATTAGGAATGCTTTTCCAACACTCTTGAAGGAGTTGCCACATATGCTGAACACTTGTTGGCTGCTTTTCCTTCACTCTGTGGTCCAACTCGTCCCGAACCATCTCAATTAGGTTTGGGTAATGTCTAGATGTTTTTATAGTGGAGATCAAGTTTATAAATTGCCTGGCTGGGCTGATGAGACAGTGGATTGCGCAGTCAAATGGAACAAAGTAAATAGGCATTTTAACATCATAGCTTTAGCCGGTGATAACTTGTGGAATAGACAGCGGCTGGAATCCGATTTGAACCAATCAGCATTCAGGATTTTTAAACAAATTCTTATTTACAATGACGGCCTAGGAACAGTGGGTTAACTTCCTTATTCAGGGGCAGAACGACATGTCAGCTCAGGGTTTTGATCTAGCAACCTTTCGGTTACTGGCCTGGCCCAATGCTCTAACCACTAGGCTACCTGCTGCCCCTATTAGCATTAGACCCACCCATTGTACAATTGAAAATAATAACTGCTTAGAAGTGTGCAAGGCACACACATTTCAAAAGATAAGGCTATCATCGTCTAAGGATACTAATCATTAGTGAAAATAAAACAGGTGTTAAAACTTACCTCAAAGTAGCAGTTTCCCTTTGATAAGGGACGGGGAGCCACATAGCAGCCAACCTCATCAGAGTTCCCTTGATAGCTGAAGAGAAATAACAAAGAAACACTTCCACTCAGACATCTGCCAATTAGAAGGTGAAGATCCTAGTTTGAGATAAGAGCCAGGGGCACTTTTTGGGGGCCATAAGCTGAATTTAGTTGTCGTATAATAATAGTCATAATCGTTTTAATACATTCATTTTTAGGAGAAGGGGGATTCAATGTTATATTCAAGTAGCTATAGTTACCCAATAGCAGTTTTTCCATTTTCACATTATTTTACAAGCAGAACGGAACGTTTGGGAGAAGCTTAATTTCCAACATTTCTAAGCGATCAAAAGCATTATTTTTTGAGACAGAGGTGTCACCAAAGCTGTGTTGTATTAAGTACTGTATGTCGTAGTTGTATTCATTAGGTACAGTGCCTTCGGAAACTATTCAGATCCCTTCCCTTTTTCCAGTTACGTTACAGCCTTATTCTAAAATGGATTAATATATATATCTCCTCACTAATCTACACACAATACCCAATAACGACAAAGCGGAAACAGTTTTTTTTTTTGAAATCATTGCGTATGTATTGAATATACATAAGTATTCAGACCCTTTGCTATGGGACTCGAAATTCAGCTCAGGCCACCTGTGGTAAATGTTGTTTATATGTTGTTTATCCTGTGGTAAAGACGTTTATACAACTTGATTGGAGTCCACCTGTGCTAAATTCAATTGATTGGACATGATTTGGAAAGGAACACACCCGTTCTATATAAAGGTCCCACAATTGACAGTGCATGTCAGAGCAAAAACCAAGCCATGATGTCGAAGGAATTGTCCGTAGAGCTCCGAGACAGGATTGTGTCGAGGCACAGATCTAGGGAAGGGAACCAAAACATTTCTGCAGCATTGAAGGTCTCCAAGAACACAGTGGCCTCCATCCTCCTTAAAAGGAAGAAGATTGGAACCACCATAAGACTCTTCCTAGGGCTGGCCGCCCAGGCAAACTGAGCAATCGGGGAGAAGGGTCTTGGTCAGGGAGGTGACCAAGAACCCAGTGGTCACTCTGACAGAACTCCAGAGTTCCTCTGTGGAGATGGGAGAAACTTCCATACGGACAACCATCTCCGCAGCACCAAATCAGGCCTTTATGTTAGTGGCCAGACGGCAGCCACTCCTCAGTAAAAGGCACATAACAGCCCACTTGGAGTTTGCCAAAAGGCACGTACAGACTCTTAGACCATGATAAATTATATTATCTGGTCTGATGAAACCAAGATTGAACTCTTTGGCCTGAATGCCAAGCGTTACGTTTGGAAGAAACCTGGCACCATCCCTAAGGTGAAGCATGGTGGTGACAGCATCATGCAGTGGGGACGTTTTTCAGAGGCAGGGACTGGGAGACTAGTCAGGATCGAGGAAAAGATGAATGGAGCAAAGTACAGATAAATCCTTGATGAAAACCTGCTCCAGAGTGCTCAGGACCTCAGACTGGGTCGAAGGTTCACCTTCCAACAGGATAACAAACCTAAGCACATAGCCATGACAATGCAGGAGTCTCTTCAGGACAAGTCTCTGAATTTCCTTGAGTGGCCCAGCTTGACCCCGGACTTGAACCCCATCGAACATCTCTGGAGAGACCTCAAAATAGCTGTGCAGCAACACTCCACATCCAACCTGATAGAGCTTGAGAGGATCTGTAGAGAAGAATGAAAGAAACTCCCAAATTACAGGTATGCCAAGCTTGTCGCGTCATTTTATAAATTAGCAAACATTTCTAAAAACCTGTTTTGCATTGTCATTATGGGGTATTGTGTGTAGATGGATGAGGGGGAAAAAATGATTTAATCAATTTTAGAATAAGGCTGTAACGTAACAAAATGTGGAAAAGGTCAAGGGGTATGAATACTTTCCGAAGGCACTGTATGTCTTTCAAAGTGGCATTACAAGCACAAAACATTAACAAAAAATGACAATTATGACAATAACTGTGCCCATTTGAATGCCAATTAATCGTTACCCCAAATTATATTGTTGTCAGGGCCCTAGTTTGGAGTTAACTTTCTAGTTAATAGGCTTTTAGAGTTTATACTTCATCCAATTATGTGGGGAGGTCAAAATAATGAAAATCAATCTACCAAATCAATTAATTTAAAAATGTTGATTACTTGTCCTTGCCATTATAATTCAGTGGATAAGACATGTGGACAAAAACATGTTTTGCTAACATGGGGGTCCCAGGGTCACCGGATTCTCTGGGCGGGGGTCCCTGAGCAAGAATAGGTTGAATACCCCTGGTTTAGATAGCTGGCTCGACTCCCCAATCAAAAAAAAAAAAATAGCTGACATGGGCTAATTGAGTGACTTTCAGTGACTGACACTAAAACAGAAAAAACACATTTCAAAATGTCACCTTGTGTATTCTACTACTCTAACTCAAAAGTAAGTTGAGAACACGACGGAGTTTCAAAAAAAGTACAAATATATATTTTTTTTGGGGGGGGGCGCCAGTTGCCCATCCCTGTTATAGAAGCACCATATTTTAATTAAAGACTACCAGATAGGCCTACATGCAAAGAGTTTCATAAAGCTTAAACACATTCAATTAAACAACAATCACGAGTCTTTAAAACCCCCATGCAGTACATCAAACAAAGTGATCATAAACATTGACACAGTTGATACATATATGACAGTTGATTTATGAAATCAACAAAAAATGTATTGGTCGCATACACATATTTAGCAGATGTTATTGCAGGTGCAGCGAAATGCTTGTCTTCCTAGCTCCAACTGTGCAGTAATAAAAAATAAAAAAAATACTCCAAAGTTTCTTCGGAGCTAGGAGCTAGGAACCAGGTGACCATGTCTATCGGCGCCATCTTGTCTATGATATGGAAATGTGAAGTTCCCATTTGGACTCACGGGTGTATGGCTTGCTTGTACGACATCAAAGTGGTATTTATTATAATCCTCAACATCTCATCTTTCAAAAAAAATAGTCCTCTTACACAGCATTTCCCTCACTCAGACAACAAAACATTTGCAAAAGTTGCCCAATTAGCAGGAGTGATGGGGGCAACTTACTGTCGCGCGAGGTGCTCAAATTCAGAACAGCTTTCAGTCAAAGCCCATACAGCGCTGTGAAGCACAGAGCCAGAGCTCTACATCATGTATAGCATGTTACTGCACTGCGTTCCAATTTAGGCATTTATAATAATATATTCAGTAGTGTTCTCAAAGCTCAACATAGTAAACAATACAAATTTATATACAATATAAAACATCATACATTTAGAATCAAGGCAGGAAATAGCAATACATCCTAAAGGGACTTTCCAGATTAGGACTATAGGAAAGAGTCTGTAGAAATGTGTTTTAAGGGCCGTTAAAAGTTCTGATTGATGGAGCGGCTCTCAGATGATCAGGGAGAACATTCCATAGGCGAGGGGCAAGGGAGCAGAAGGCTCGGTCCCCCATAGTACGGAGATATGTCTTGGGGAATTGAAGAAGTAGGGAGTTGCTCGAGAAACTCCCTACTTTCTATCATTGATAGAAATGTGGTAACTGATGTAGGTGGGACCCAATCCATTTGAGGTTAAAAACACTAGGAAGATTAAAGTCAACCCTATAGTTGACCGGTAGCCAGTGGAGTTCAGCAAGGACGGGGAGATGTGGGCTGACTTCTTGGTCCTGATCAGTACTCTGGCAGAGTTGTAGCCTCTGAAGTGATTTGGCTGGAAGGCCCACCAAACAGAGCGTTTTGCCGTAATCAAGCCAGGAGAAGTTGAAGACGTGAACAAGTTTCTCTGCATCTGGCTGGGAGAGCAATTGTTTGAGCTGGGCGATGTTTCTCAGACGGAAAAATTATGTTTTGCAGATGTTTTATATGGGCATCAAAGACAGAGAAGAATCAATCTTGACTCCCAGGTTGGAGAGATGACAAAGGACAGATGGATGTCTTGGCCGTCAATTGTAGGGCAGCACTGGGGACCTGCTTGGGTGTCCCAATAAGCATAGATTCAGGCTTTCTGCTGTTCAGCTGGAGGAAGTTCTCTATATCCATGCCCTGATGTCATCTATGCAGCTGCTACATTTTGCTAGGGCTGAGATGGTGTCCGGTTTGGTGTTAATATATACTTGGGTGTCATCAGCGTAGCAGTGGACGTTGATGTTTGGCCGAGAGGGAACATGTAGATAAGGAACAGAATAGGCCCCAAAACGGACCACTGTGGGACACCACATGTGACTGAAGACTTCTCAGATCTGGACTCTCCAATCGTGATGTATTGCTTCCCATTGGAGCGGTAGGAGGATAACCAATTCAGAGCAGTTCTAAGAGGAGGAGGAGGCTAGCTAATCCAGAATCTGCAGCCATCAATAGGTAATTGGTAACTTGCACCAGAGCTGTTTCGGTGCAAGGGCCAGAAGAGAGACTGGAAAACTTTGTACAGCGGATTGGAAGACAGACGGGATTGAAGCTGGTTTGCGACTTATTTTTCCAGTCTTTTGATATGAAGGGGAGGTTGGCGATAGTGGTATTTATACAGGCGATAGCCTGTAGTTGGATAGAATGTCATGGTCAAGGTTGAGTTTCTTCAATAAGGGGGTGACTGCAGCGTTTTTTAAGAGTGATGGTATCTCCCCAGTCAGCAGGGACTTGTTGATGAGGGTGGTATCAAACTGAAGCAGGCTAGATGAGCAGGTTTGGAGTAGGGATGTAGGGATAGGGTCAAGGGAGCAAGTGGTGACCTTCACTTTAATGATGATTGACTGCACAGCAGTTTATGTTGCTGAGGGGAGGGGCAGACTGCGTTGGGGGCTCAGGAGGTGGGGTGCAGGTCGTCTTGGAAGCCATGATGTTTGTTCTAATGTTGTCAACCTTACTCTGAGAAGCGCTTGCACTGCTCAGATGAGCCTGCAGGAGGGCATGAGTTTGCAGGGTTAAGAAGGCGGTTGATGGTTGAGAACAGGGTTCTGGGGTTAGTTTTGTTCGTGTCAATCATGGTAGAAGGCAGCAGTAGAAGTGTGATCCTGCTGCTTTTAGGGCAGCAGAGTAGCTTGTTTGGTGGTCTTTGTAGGCCAGTAGATGGACAGTGAGGCCATCCTTCCACCAGCGCTTCTCAAGCTTACGGCCATGACTATTTATTCCGCACAGTTCATCAGTGAACCAGGGTGAAGAGCGTTGGACGGTTACTTTGCGTTTTTTTCAGGAGCAAGGATGTTCAGGGTAGTACTCAGAGTTTTGTTATACAGGTTGACCATGTCGCTGAGGGCCAGCTCACTGCAGTCAGACTCAAAGTTGGGCTGGATGTGTTCCAGGAAGAGGGATTCGTTGTTTCGTGAATTTAATGGTCCTATTTGGGCGGTGTTGCGGAGTGGGTGCCATCAGAGATAATGTCACAGCCTTGTGGTCAGATACGCCAAGTTCGAGGACATCCAGGTCAGAGGCAGGGACATCTCCAGGAATAATGACATCTAATGTGTGTCCACGGTTGTGATTGGTAACATTAATATGTTGCAAAAGGTTTAGACCAGGGGTGTCAAACATACGGCCCGCGGGCCGGAACCGGCCCCCAAGGAGGTTCGATCAGGCCCGCAGGATAATTTGAAAGTGGAAAAAATGCATAAAAGACATGGAATTAATATTTTTAATTCGCTGCAATTCATGGATTATCCGCTAAGGGGCGCACTCTTTCCATCAGAGTAGAAGACAAGCTGCATCACTGAGACAGACTGAAAACAGCAGACGGTATCAATGCGCCATCTGCTGCTTGTTACGACGTTGTTAATACCTTAATACCTCATTAGCCAAAATGTCGTTATCCAAACGGAGAAAAGTAGATAAGGAGTGTAGAATTTTCAAAGAAAAATGGACCACGTCCTATTTATTTACAGAGATGCACGGAAAACCTTCGTGCTTGGTGTGTTTGCAACAAGTTTCGGTATTGAAGGAATATAATATTCGACGCCACTACGAGACTCATCACAGCGAAAAATATGACGGCTTGCAAGGACAACTGAGAAGAGATAAGATTAACGAATTGCTGGCGGGTCTGAGGAAACAGCAGTCAACTTTCATCCAGAGCCGAGAAGTCAGTGAAGCAGCGGTAAAAGCCAGCTACCTAATTGCTAGCGAAATAGCATTAGCATCGAAGCCGTATTCCGACGGTGACTCCGACGGTGACTTTGTTAAACGATGCATGATGAAGGCGGCTGAACTTGTATGTGCCGAGAAGCGACAAGCTTTTGCCAATATTAGCCTGACGAGGAATACTATAGCAGAGAGGATTTCGGAACTATCGGCAGATTTAGACAGTCAATTGAAACAGAGAGTCAAGTCATTTATTGCATTTTCCGTGGCAATTGACGAGAGCACTGACATCACAGACGTGGCCCAACTGGCCATATTTATTCGAGGAGTTGATGAGACATTGACTGTTACTGAAAAAATGTGCACTTTAATGTTAGTCAGCAGCTTCAAAACAAAAGTTGTGTGATGGAATTCTACTGTTCATACAACTCCATAAATTTTCAGTATGTATTGTATGTGTATGTATGTTTCATGTATGAAGTTTACAGATTTACAGGACAGGCGAACACTTTCTTCATTACACATTTAAAATCACTCTCCTTAGTTTGTAAGGTGTACGCAGGGATTACATTTAGATTTTATATGCGTATGTGTAAGTGGTTTAAAAATTCCTTTCTTTAAAAGTCTCATTTAATCTTAAAGTGCATTACTATATTTTTCAGTACCAATTAAAGTTTTGTGCCTTTGTACAATCAGTGGGATCAGTTGCAATGCATATTTGTGAATGATAAAAGTAAATTGCACATTTGTCTAAGGAAATATGAGGTGTTTCATTAAATGTTTTGTAAAAGGATAGTTCATTAAATTTCAATATTTTCCTAATGTTCTTGTGCTTCTTTACACCAAAACAAAGGAAAGACATGATATTTTGGTTATTTATAGCAGAGTATGGTATAATTGTAATGGTCCGGCCCACTTGACATCTCCCTAGGCCGTATGTGGCCCACGATGCGAAATGAGTTTGACACCCCTGGTTTAGACAGTCCAGCAAGTTGAGGAAATCAGCAGCAATACATCCCTTTGGTGAGTCAATATGGATGTTAAAGTCACCCAAAATCACACTGGAGAAGGTGGTTCATACAGAGGTTAATATTTCAGAAAACTTAGGCATAAAAGAGGTGCTTGTCTTGGGGGGAGGAGGGGGGGGGGGGTTAACAAGGATAACAGGGAGAGGATTTGGTTGTTTAAATTTAAAAAGCAAGGCACCCAAAAGACTGAAAATCAGCAACAGTCAATAGGTTTAAAATAAAGCAGTCTCTGTATAAAACAGCAAGGCCTCCATTACGTCTGATGGAGGCCTTGTGTGCCTTTTCAATGTATTTATATCTAGGCAGAGCTGCCTCATTTAGTTGGTAAAAGTCCTCCTCTTGCGTCAGTGAAGCAGGTCATGTAAAATTCATTGTCTAAGATGAACTCATACAAAAGAGGAGAATTGTTTGTTAAAGACTAGACATAGTAGAGTGCAAAACACTGGAAACAGTTTCATTACATGTTGGTTGATCAACTGCGCTCTGTATGGACTGTATAGACTTGGAGTGGGTGACGTCATCTGCCTGAGGGTCAGCCTGCAGAAATGGCTGTCCATTACCATCCAACTCCAGTGCTGTATTGCTCTCAATATGAATGTGCACAATATACTTTAGTTTGTTAATTAGTCTCCTACCACCTAGTCGTCTGCATGTTTTCCCATAAGAGCCTGTATTGAAAGAGGCTGTTCTTAAACTCCTTACACAGGGATGTTTTAATCTGTGCAAAACTTCAGGAGGAATCGTTCTGTGTGTAGTGAATGAAGGTTGCTGCCATTTCTGAATATCTTGGTCCAGTAGATGGTAGTTGAGGATCTAGGAAGACCTAGCTAGGCTGGTATTTGAATCTAAACTATTTGCTAGTTGATTGAAAAGGTTGGAGAAGTAGCTAAATATGTTAACTAATATAACATTGATGATAAAAAAAAACTGTTTTACTTGATTCCTGTGTTCTATACTTGATAAGCTATCAAATAAAACTAAAAGGTTGATAAAAACAATGTGCATTAAAAAAAAAACTCTTAAAACTAATAATTATGGATAATTTTGCAGGAATAGACTACCAAGGCAGTCTCTAGGCGCCATGAAATCCCATATTTGTCATCTTGTTTATCAGTGCCCAAATCTGCAATTTTCAACCCGTATACGTATACGAGCGTAAAGGACTAATGAAAATAACTCCAAAATATATGTTTTATCATTTATTTCCCTGAGCCTCCTTTGGCTCTTGAAATGCTCAGTCTGATCGTATTGGCTGTAGGAAACTAATTTGAAGAGATTTAGATACACAGCCCTGATTGGCTGATCGGATGTTCTAGAGCCCACCCCCTTACCGAGATGAACAGTTGGAAAAAAATAAAGGGGCTGCTTTTTCCACTTGGAACCGGTACGTTCGCTAGGACCTTATGGTTTCCTCTCGCATGAAGGTGGTGGAATTATGAGGGAATTAAGTCAAGGTCAGAACACAGTGTATCTGTAGACACACCACCGCCACACCTTCATTTATCTTCACCCCCAAACGAATAGCAGGTGAATAGCATGCTATTCTCATGCTTAAGTTCAAGGTCAGAATACGAGTAGAGAAAAGTGCATAGAAAGGGAATCACATTTCATTTACACACGCTGAACTCGAGTCAGAATTGCCCCGTATAGCCTATCTGTACCATCTTTTCATAGGACAACCCTGTTTTTACTGAGTTGGCATATTGATTTACAGAACTGTACCTTTTCAGTGTTTTGTAAAAAAAAAAATAGCAAAGCATAAGGATTGAGCACATGAATACGACAACTTGGCCGTCTACCTCGTCATGAGACAGTTTCCATCAGTGACATACATGGTAGGCCCAACCTCATCCCCAGACTATGTCGCACAGCTTGGGGAGGAACCCGTTTTTTGCCGAGACAGTATAATGATGCATTAGCCTAACACTTTGATGAACTGCATTATGGGCCAGGTGGTCCCAGCTCAGTTTGTGCTCTTGCCAACTCTGTTGCTGTCATCTTGTTTTGTTCAAATACCAGAAATACCATCAATATTACTATGCTTCGGTCAGTAGGACGTTCATTGTTTTTGGGGCGGGTGAGTCAAATGTTCAGATCATGTGCTAGAAATTAGTTAGTGGTGTACCGAGTATCCCCTAAAATGTTTTCAATGATTTCAATCACTGTGTATCATAACAGACCTCATGACATGAATTAATATGAACAGAAGGGACACTGAAACTACGGTAACACTATACTTGACACCCAGTACGGTCATAACCATGTCATAACAGCTGACATAACTTGTCATACATAACCTGTCATAATATGGTAATAACACTATGACCCATATACATGGATCGTACAGACAGTGGCAAGTCAAATTCAAGGACTTAAGTACTTTTCCCAGCACTAATATTTGCTGTATTCTATAACAAGTTGAAGAGAAACAAGTTATTAATGTGTTTGATACAATTAAAGATTCTCTCATTTACATTTTAGGGGACCCCACATGGGTTCCAGACCGCAAGTTCGGGAACAACTGTACTACTAACCTCTCTCCCTGCTTGCTTCAATGTTTCCACTCTCTGTGTATCTCCTTTATTGAAGCCTGAAGGCCAAACGGAACGCGAACAAGCGTGTACACGCTGGAATTAGAATGCACGGTAGTAAAGTACAGAAAACAGACGTGCCGCGAGCGTCAACGTCATCAAAAGTGTCATGTTCTTCAAACTAGAAAGCAAGTAAATTTCTCTGTCTCTCCAAAGCAATGCTCATTCGCGGTTCATTTGATTTGGCCTTCACTCACCACTCTGTCTCACTACTCACTGTAAAGGAAAAAGTATTTTGTTATGAGAACTTACAGTAGTCCATGTTTTGATTATAGCTAGCTTCATTTCTGTCGACTGCTCCTGTTGAGATCAGGCTCCGTTCAACGTTAGCTTCTAACTTAATCCGTCTAACCAGATAGTTATAGCTAGCTACCTGGCTATCAGCCAGAGCCCTTGAGCTACCTAGCTAGTTAACTAGACATCTGACTGAAATATCAGTGACTATTTACCAGTTGTACACTAAGTCTTCGAAAGCCAAGTTTTTTTTGTTTGGTGGCAGGAGTCAAGGGGTGTTTAAAAAAAATCCCACTGTGAGCGGCGTCTCTGCCACTGTAGGTCTGGGCTGAGTTTCCCGTTGGACAGAGTGGAGAGTGAATGTGCCGCTAACAAGGCAAAGGTGGGGGAGCAGGAGGACATAACGCGCACACATGAATCATTCATGATTCCACTTGTTCGCAAATGTAAGCGCAATTAGAACTCATATCAAGAAGCCTTTGAGTATTGGTCAACGCTGGGAACGCAATAATATGCGGGTAAACGATAATTAACTCAATAAAAAAAGGTGAGTAAACGCTATTTCACAAATAGGTACATGAACAGCGTTTACCCTCTACATCCCTGGATGGGTCTGGCAAAACCATTCATAAACATCAATATCCTACCAGGCAGGCTTGAATCTACATTTGCCCGGCATTTTAGGTATCGATGTGATGTTTGGCAGCGCCTAATCAGTCAGTTATGTACCTGCCTGGCTGAGTGGCAGTGTGGGTGGAATGAGCAGGATTGCCTGGCAACCAGTGCGCGAAACACATGAGGAAATAAAATTCGGTAGTCTGCCTGGAAATTAATTTGCAAGACCAATACATTTTTCTAATCTTTTTCATATTAACATATTTGATCATTTATCTGTACTTTTTAAATACCAACTTGCCAAAACATCAGATTTTCAAGGTATTCCAGTACTTGAATTTCAGAGTGTCAAATTCAAATATTTTAAGCACCTTGTGCGAACCCTGCATATATTTACACCTGTTGTGACGTACATTGCATTCTTTTATGTGGCTGGTTATGACACCTATATAAGAGTGTCAACAACCACATTCATTCAAATTCAGTTTTTTCCCCCTGCCAATAAGTTTCCTTTTGCTTGTTTTTTTCCTTAATCATATTTTAAATAACTTGAAGAAAATACACTTCATGACACTGTCATGAAGCATTATGACCATCCTGTGTCACTTCACTTGGACTAAGAAAATACACTATGACCATCATCATAATATAAGCCAGATAGGACTCGCATATATGCCCTTATATCAGTCATCAGTCAAAAAGAGGGTGTCTTGTCCCGCTCCTGAAACACACTAAGACAGTCGTGAATAGGACACGACAAAGCCTATTCCCCTCAGGAGACTGAAAAGATTTGGCATGGGTCCTCAGATCCTCAAAAGGTTCTACAGCTGCACCATCGAGAGCATCCTGACTAGTTGCATCACTGCCTGGTATGGCAACTGCTCGGCCTCCGACCGCAAGGCACTACAGCGGGGAGTGCGAGCGGCCCAGTAAATCACCAGGGCCAAGCTTCCTGCCATCCAGGACCTCTATACCAGGCAGTGTCAGAGGAAGGCCTGAAAAAATTGACAAAGACTCCAGCCACCCTAGTCATAGACTGTTCTCTCTGCTACCACATGGGAAGCGATACCGGAGCGCCAAGTCTAGATCCAAGAGGCTTCTAAACAGCTTCTACCCCCAAGCCATAAGACTCCTGAACATCTAGTCAAATGGCTCCCCAGACTATTTGCCCCCCCACACACACACCACTGCCACTCTCAATGCGTGGCGGCAGGTAGCCTAGTAGTTGGACTAGTAACCGAAGGGTTGCAAGATCGAATCCCCAAGCTGACAAGGTAAAAATCTGTCGTTCTGCCCTTGAACAAGGCAGTTAACCCACTGTTTCCTAGGCCGTCATTGAAAATAAGAATTTGCCTAGTTAAATAAAGGTTAAAAAAATATTTTTTAAACATGCATAAGACACCATACTCGTGGTCTGCGGTTGTGGGGCCGGTTGAACGTACTGCCAAATTTGGAGGCAGCTTATGGTAGAGAAATGAACATTCAATTCTCTGGCAACAGTTCTAGTGGACATTCCTGCAGTCAGCATGCCAATTGCAGGCTCCCTCAAAACTTGAGACATCTGTGCGTTACAGGGAAGACATCCTCCTCCCTCATGTGGTACCCTTCCTGCAGGCTCATCCTGACATGACCCTCCAGCATGACAATGCCACCAGCCATACTGCTTGTTCTGTGTGTGATTTCCTGCAAGACAGGAATATCAGTGTTCTGCCATGGCCAGCAAAGAGCCCGGATCTCAATCCCATTGAGCATGTCTGGGACCTGTTGGATCGGAGGGTGACATGCTGACCAGACCGGACACGTTGCGTGCGCGAGCGTCGCAAAATAAATTTAGAAATCCATGTTATTCAATTATTGCACCCACACTGCTCGCGAGCGTCTACGACGTCAAGGGCTAAAATAGAACTCATTCCTATTTCTGACGCAGATCGCGCCGCAAGTCCTGCCTCTCCCATCTCCTCATTGGTTTATAGAAGCAGGTACCCACGTGCCATCTCCTCATTGGTTATACCCAAGTGGGTGATCGAAAGACGAACTGTTTTGCCAGTTGTCTAGGTAATACAATGACAGTTTAGATGCGATCACCATATAATTTAAACGATGAAAAAGCCTGCAAGGAGGAGAGATGACTAGAAACGATTCGGTTGGCCGTTTTATGTGTGGATTAATTGTCGGAGTAGAGGTCCTTGTGCATTTCAGGTAAAATAACAACTCAATGTTTATATCCCAGGACAAATTAGCTAGCAACAGCAAGCTAGCTAAATAGGACAAATTAACGTTAGCTAGCAAGTGCAAGCTAACTAGCTATACATGTTTAATGCTTTTCGACCTGTCCCCAAATTAATGTCATTGGTTCAGAGTTTGTTTTGATATTTTAACCTGCGTGTCGTGATCGCGTTTGGTGTGGGGGGGGAAAATACATTGCATCTGCGCATGTGCGCAGCCGGTTTGGGTTCCGTGTGAGGGCTAGGGCCATTCCCCCCAGAAATGTCAGGGAACTTGCAGGTGCCTTGGTGGAAGAGTGGGGTAACATCTCACAGCAAGAACTGGCACATCTGGTGCAGTCCATGAGGAGGAGATGCACTGCAGTACTTAATGCAACTGTTGGCCACACCAGATACTGACTGTTACTTTGATTTTGACCCCCCCCCCCCTTTGTTCAGGAACACATTATTCAATTTCCGTTAGTCACATGTCTGTGGAACTTGTTCAGTTTGTCTCAGTTGTTGAATCTTGTTATGATCATACAAATATTTACACATGTTAAGTTTGCTGAAAATAAACGCAGTTGACAGTGAGAGGACGTTTCTTTTTTTGGTGAGTTTATATGTTGAGTACAGAGATGAGGTAGCCATTAAAA
This sequence comes from Salvelinus alpinus, assembly GCF_045679555.1. Classification (NCBI taxonomy): domain Eukaryota; kingdom Metazoa; phylum Chordata; class Actinopteri; order Salmoniformes; family Salmonidae; genus Salvelinus; species Salvelinus alpinus. The sequence goes on from NC_092102.1 coordinate 15,836,227, forward strand.
AATAATGTTAAACACTACTAAGTTGCATGAATCAATGCAACTTGTGACTTGTTAAGCAAATTTGAACTTATTTAGGCTTGCCATAACAAAGGGGTTGAAATACTTATGACTTTTCATTTTGAATTAAAACATAATTCCACTTTGACATTATGGAGTATTGGTGTGTAGGCCAGTGAAAAAAATCTCAATTGAATCAATTTTAAATTCAGGCTGTAACACAACAAAATGTCGAAGAAGTCAAGGGGTGTGAATACTTTCTGAAGGCACTGTGAATGTGTAGCCTAATACATGGGCATGGGTGGAGTTGTAATCTTCAACCAGTTTACAACCAGAATTGATTGCAATCTCGTTGTGATGACATTTCAAACTTGTGGATCCGCTGGGAACCCTCTTGCCACTCATAACAGGCTCACCTGAGTGTGTCTCCATTCTTCAGCATTCTTTTGTAGCGCTCCTGAAAGCGTACAGCACGCACGTCTCTGATCCTCCTCCGCCAGTTCAGGAACCTGTAGTGTAGGTTGATGTCATCCATCTTGACTTGAGGTCAGGATTGGCTAAATCCAGTGAGTTCGGGTAGGGCTAGCGTAAAAACCAGCACACTCAGTAGCTTTCCAGAAGACGGGTTGGTTACCCCTGTATTTGAGGGAGGGGTGACAGGGTGAGTCAAATTCTCTACTTGGAAGCTAATTGGTAGAAACCTAGGTGAGCAAGGTGCAAATTACAGGGTAGCCAGGAGGGGCTCAGATCCCCTGAATGAGACGTTAGCTCCCCTAAACGCAACAAAAGTCAAACTTTGGGGTGTCTCTAAATAATGCTAATTTAACCATTCTCCTATTTGTTTACAATGTAGTGGTAAATATGTTGTACAGTGGTAATTATGAAAATAAATGTGATCACCCCCACCTCTCTGTCATGTTTTAAACCATTTATTTCTATGTGACGGCGCTGTCCGCTTAGTAGGGCTGAATTTCGGCCTCAGCTGAGCTGCTTTATGTATAGATTTTAATTTGTACATCTTCATTTTTGCCATTTGTTTGCCATGCGTCCTTGATTATTTATTTTTTTGCCTTTATTCCAATGCATTAGATTTATCTGTTGATTTATCATTGTTTGCTTTTGTCAGTCAGCTGTTTAGAGCGCTCATTGCTTGCCAGAAGAAGAAGTAGATCATTTATTTAGCTTTATTATATTTGTTTTCTTTCCTGGATCAGCTGATGGTTGAAAAATATCACTAGACAACTAGATGCCAATTTGCATCCAATCCATACAACAAGAAGACTATACGTTAATGACAGTAGGCCTATATAGTGACTCTTTCGGTTAGAAGAGGTTTTAACGTTCGGTTAGAAGCATTCGATTTTGAAATGGCATAGGCTTACCTTATTTTGGATTTGTGTTCCCATGAGAACTGTTTTCACAGCAAAACTTAGAGCATTTTCTGAGATCTACAAGATCCATGATTCGTACAGGGTTGAAGTTCCAATGATCTAATTAAATTGTTAAATGCTTAGTAATGACAAATAACACTGTCATAAATGTTATTAATGTAATAAAAGAAAGGTAGTGTTTTGTGTCACACGATCTGTGAAGACAAAGCATTAACATGAATTATGGGCAACTCATGAACTAGAGTGTAAAACATGTTCTGATTCAACATGTTTTATACTGAATGTAGGGTCCCTGTTCTGTGTGTAAAATTGCCACGGCTGAGAGGGTAGACTACCGGCAGTGGTGTAAGTTCTATTTATCACTCCTTCAATCGCCTCCAACTGCTCTTGGTAAAAGGTCTTTTATGTACTCTGCGCCATCGTCTTGGAACGCCTTACAAAATAATTTTAAACTGGAAGAACTTGTCCCGATTGGTGTTTTTAAATCACTGATGAAGGATTTTGAGGCTGATTCCCTGACCTGTCAATGTTTTTAATTTGCTGTTTTTGATATTGTTATACTCTTGTGAATTCAATGGTTTTTACTAGATTACTTGTAGTTTTTCATGTCTGTCTGTAATTTTTGTAATGACTTGGTGCTGCCTATCTTGGCCAGGACGCTCTTGAAAAAGAGATTTTAAATCTCAATGAGCCCTTCCTGGTTAAATAAAGGTTAAATAAAATAAAATAAAAAATGCTAGTAAAACGAAATACATGCTCTTCAACCGATCGCTGCCCGCACCCGCATCACTACTCTGGACGGTTCTGACTTGGAATATGTTGGCAACTATAAATATCTAGGTTTCTGGCTAGACTGTAAACTCTCCTTCCAGACTCATATTAAGCATCTCCAATCCAAAGTTAAATCTATAATCGGCTTCCTATTTCACAACAAAGCCTCCTTCACTCATGCTGCCAAACTTACCTTCGTAAAACTGACTATCCTACCGATCCTTCACTTCGGCGATGTCATTTACAAATTAGCCTCCAACACTCTACTCAGCAAATTAGATGCAGTCTATCACAGTGCCATCCATTTTGTCACCAAAGCCCCATATACTACCCACCACTGCGACCTGTATGCTCTCGTTGGCTGGTCCTCGCTACATATTCGTCGCCAAAACCACTGGCTCCAGGTCATCTATAAGTCTTTGCTAGGTATAGCTCCACCTTATCTCAGCTCACTGGTCACCATAGCAACACCCACCCGTAGCACACGCTCCCTCAGGTATATCTCACTGGTCACCCCCAAAGCCAACACCTCCTTTGGCCTCCTTTCCTTCCAGTTCTCTGCTGCCAATGACTGGAACGAATTGCATAAATAGCTGAAGTTGGAGACATATATCTCCCTCACTAACTTTAAGCGTCAGCTGTCAGAGCAGCTTACCGATCGCTGCAGCTGTACACAGCCCATTCAACCAACTACCTACCTCATCCCCATATTTGTTTTTCTGCTCCTTTGCACCAGTATTTCTACTTGCACATCCTCATCTGCACATATATCACTCCAGTGTAAATTGCTAAATTGTAATTACTTCGCCACTATTGGCCTATTTATTGCCTTACCTCCTTACTTCATTTGCACACACTGTATACAGCTTTTTCTATTGTGTTATTGACTGTACATTTGTTTATCCCATGTGTAACTCTGTGTTGTTTTTGTCGCACTGCTTTGCTTTATCTTGGCCAGGTCGCAGTTGTAAATGAGAACTTGTTCTCAACTGGCTTACCTGGTTAAATAAAGGTGTAATAATTTTTTTTTAAAGCATGGTGGAGGGTAAACTCAAGTAAATTATGTTGACACACCTTTGTCTGATAAATGCATTTAACTATAGGGAGTGTTACTTTTTATTTTTTTTACTGTGACCAGCAATCAGAGTTTACCCACCACTTGTTTTAACACTAGATCACTGGCTAACGGTAGGCCTATTAGAAATTCATGGTAATACACATTGTAGACTACTAGCCTACTAAATTGACCATATATGTGTTAGGGTGTCCATCCTGTTTTCCTGGTACAGTTTCAGCCCCATTTCATTCTCCCGACTTTTCAGGCTATAAAAAATGTACATTTGTCATACAATACGCATCATTTAATGTAGGCCTAATCAATGGCAATCACTGAATGACATTAGGCACACTGTGTTTTGTAACAGATGTCTATTTCCATTCATCAAATGGCGCGAGTATAGGCTACATGCAGTTTGGATTCTGTAATTATTTTGGAGTGGACTAACATGCACTTCTTTAAAATGGTTTGTTTGACAATCAGAATAAAATATAATGACTTGTGTTCATGCTAAGCGCGTGCACTCTATAGAGAATGTCATGGTATAATTCGCACCGAGTTTGGGAAACCCTTAGCTATTGAATACTCTAGCAAGCATTCTGCCTTCTCCCTAGTTTTCAGGCATTAGCGTCGCCCACGACAAGCTCATGTGAACTACAATCTCGACGCTTTGTTCAACTTTTAGGAACGTCAATAATCATCCCTTGCGATATGGCTTTCGAAACATATGGCCCTTATCTTTCATCAGCGAGAAAGAATCCTTTAAATAAAATAGGCACTTACTCTAGTAGTTTTGTACAGGTCCATACAGCTATGGGTGCCTCCATCCAACGAAACTAAACTTCCCAAGTCAAACTTGCACACGGGTGTTTGGAGCCTGCTAGATAGCTAATTAGCATAGGTGGTCACCTCATGTTTTCCGTAAACAAGCGCAACATGGAGATATGGCTGTGTGGGAACACCAACCCCATAGATGTGTATATCAATTTAACCTAAGCTATTTAGCTAGTGGCACCTAACGTTACCGGTATTGGCAAAACAATTTGAGCAACGCTTCAGTAGCTAACGTTACCTACGTAGCATACTAGCTAGCTAGCTCACATCGGACAAATAGATTCCCTAGCTAATAACGTTACTAGCTTGTGAATTCACTTGCTAGAGCCGTGGCTACACAGCATACCACTATTCTTGTGAATTGCTTACCATTTGTCCAGTATGTGTTTAAATAATTAATTCAAAGGCACTTGTGTTCATTTGGTAAGACTCCAAAACGTTACAGTAGAAAAACTTTGTAAATGTATGGCGCTTCCAACTGACATCAGACACCGGTAACTTCAGTGAGCCAATCAAAGCTAGCCATGAGAAAGACTGACAAGCTGTGAAACCAATTCCATATCAGAATCATAAAATCATATTTTGTGATATCGAATAGGTCTGTCTGTGTACAGAGACGTGTTTCCAGAGGCAGTGGTGCTCCCTGATAAAAGGAACCAATGAGATATTGTAAATAGTTTTTCCCACAATATGAATTGTCCTGGACACAGTATGTCAAGTATGTCACTATCTGAGCTAGTGACAACTTGTGCCCTTGCTTTACTCTATGGGAAAACTGTTTGCTACCATAGGCATTGGACACAAATGGAGTTTCCCAGATACTGTAGCATAAGGTGGTTAAAAGGTGTGGAGGGCAAGCAGTCATTGTAGTCTATATTTTGTGAGAAGAGGAGAGGAGGAAATAATAGGAGTAGCCTATAATAGGAGTAGCCTACATCTGACTCAATAGAGACCTGAGAGAGGTGGGGGTAGAAGGTGGGAGGAAAAATGAGTAATCCAGGGAGTGTGGAAAAAAAGAGCCCCCATTGGTCTGGCGTGTCTCTTGGAACGTTCTCCTGACCGAACATGTGGAAACAGACTAGCTAGGGCTGTAGCTGCTGTAGCTAGCATTGATTGGAACACAAGACGGCAGGTGATTTCTGTTCTTAGTGCCAAGATTAATCATTCCTAATAATAACACCAGGCGGCTGAAAACCAAGAAGGTTTTCACCAAGTGGGGTTCTGGAACTATTGCGATATAGTCTAGTTTGTGTGTTTCAGAATATCTATGGGTTCCGGAGCTTTGGGAAGTAGTGACCTGCCGCTGTGTTCTAGATAGAATTTTGCCCAAAGATACAGCAGGTGGTCCAGCAGGTTGGTCAAGAGCCAATCATCTATATATGTGCCCTTATTTTAGTGGTGCTTTGCCATTACAATTTCAATGTTGTTAGATCAACATCTTTTTAATTCCTGTTTAATGCTCTCTGAAATGCTAATTTGTCTTTTGATATCGTTGTGTTGATGTTGCCTCATGACAACAGTTTATTGTCCTTACAGGAACCTCCTTCATGGTAGTGACCTCAGACAAACTATAGCACCCAACACTATGAGATAGATGGCCTAGATAAGAGTGGATTTCTAACCTATGGGGCTCTAACACTTAGAAATAGAATTAGCCATTGTAATTCTATTGATTCATTAGAGTCATTCTAATTCTAATGGGTCAATCTAAATCTCTGCTCTATGATCCTCCAGCTAAGGCTGGCTTATCAAATGAACTGTAATCTACATTATAGCCCCATATCTATTGTTATTCTATGCCTACTGTAATCACAACTCTAAAAACACATAGATCATCTTTTTTACTACATGCAATGGAACTGTAAGTGGTATGAAGAGGTTTGAGGCTCAGGATGGGTGAGAGTGAGTGATCTCTGGAAGATGGCGCCCGTGAAGCAAATCTTGAACGGTTGAGTGCATAGAGGGATTGCATTATTAGTAGCTGCATGCCTGGCACAGCCTTTCCCTCTTACAGTCAGTATGTACATTCCAGCTAAAGGAAGTCCTCCTTAATTATCCAGTGGATGCCTCTTCCAATACAAACAACGGCAGCATGGGCAAGAAAATCAGAATCTACCATCTACTGTCCCCTCAAGACTGAATAACTTCTTTATATGATTTAGTCCACACATAGTCTTGAGTTTGTAAAAAGACTGCTGAGAAATAAAGACAACTTTTTCTGAAACTTCACTAAACTACATTCTATGAAACGGTTATAATGTGTTAAATACCCAGTCCTGCCATTATCAAGATCTGTCATCCCTGGTCTCAATTCACGTTCACTATAGTTTGGCAGGAGGCGGGATAATCCCCCTAGTGGAACGATACCAATTCATCCAACATTGTTTGATCTGGAAAAGATCCAGCAAACTCCAATGGGTTATAGTTATGCACATGTATTACACAAAGTGGTACATGATACGCCAGTTTCTGAAACATTGTGTTTTTCATGGCAATCAGTTTACATTAAAACACTTCTACTTCTGGAAGCCTTTCTTAACTAACATTTGGCACACATCTGTGTCGATCATGATTACATTGTACTTAGGTGGTAAAATAAGGTATTTGTTTGGTTATTTTAACTTTCACCTTTCTTCTGTACATGGACAGTTCAATATCTATTTAATTATCTGCAATTGGATCAGTGGTTGTAGTTTTCATTGATTTATCAGTTACTTTTTCATGTAGTACCTCTTTTGCGAGATCCAAGCAGTATTCTGTATTCTTCTGTGGTCAGGGTTGACAAGAGTATTAGAACAACTCCAATAAAGCTAGACATTGCAGTCAGTATAGCTGAATGCAATGCTATACCTTGCCGTAATTGTTACCATGGCAAATATGATCAGAATGGTCTGACTGACATCAATGCATAATGGGGAGAAAGTGTATATTTTGTAAAGTATACTGTTTGTACATGTAAAATGTTTAACATTACTATGGAAAGGGGTCAGTAGAAAAAGACGGGGTGGGGGAGATTTTGCTAATTTCCAAAAGGAAAATAATCCACCCCCCACCTCTCTCTACTCCCTCTCTGCCTTCCTCCCTCTCTCCCTCCCTCTCTCTCTCTCTGAGTCCCAGCCCCTGAAGGTGTCATAACTGTGCTCTCTCTCTCCCTCTCTATCACCGCCTTTCAGATCTTTAAAAGCTGCTGCTTTGCTGTGTCTCTCTCGATCTCAATTTGTCTCCTCTGGCACTGCAGGGGACTCCTGGCTGCCTAACGATTGAACCGGCTAAGCACCAAGCAAAGCTGAAGAGACGGAGAGAGGACAGAGAGAAAGAGGAGAAAGAGATAAATATACATCCAGAAATAGCATCAGCCACATTTGACTGACAGAGAGAGAAAGAGAGAGAGAGAGTGTGTGGAGCTTAACCTGAGACCTGGACAGAAAATGCCTCTCCTTTCTAACTTAACGACTATTGTCTTGTTGCTGATTGCTCACTGCGGATCTTGGATTCTGGCTAACCGCTTGGGCCCCTACAAGGGTTGTCCCTCCTGTAGAGAATCTTTGGGGGCAGGTCGGGCCCCCCGGGACCATATTGGACAAGCAGGCAGCACATCCATGTTGGCCCAGGGAGAGCCCTGTGGTGTGTACACCATGAGCTGTGCCAAGGGGCTGCGCTGCGTGCCCCCTCCTCAGGAACACAGCCCGCTCCAGGCGCTGCTGCAGGGCAGGGGCTTCTGCACCAAGCACAGCAGGACCAGTCCCACGGAGAGGCCCCACCCCACAGGTAAGACTGAGACACACACCACTGGCACATCTAATATTATTAAATTCAGCTCTGTGTTGTGTGTGTTAGGGCAATTATACTACAGCTTAGCTTATCAGGTAAGACTGATAAGTAAGAAACACATTCTCTTATCATCAGTGTGAGGATTGTATTCTATGTTGGTGTGCACCAAAAAGAAATGCTAGTACTGTTTTATTATAAGAGTATGACATTTAGTGTTAGATACATGACAAGCACCAAAGATGAATTTGAAAAGGCTGCATGGTCTTGATTTCTATGCTGCAGTGCCTCTGCATGGTGTCTTGTGACAAAAATCTAATTTGAGAGAGTGTTGGACTAGAAGTCTCAAATGTTGGATTGAACAGCCTACCATCAGTCATGTAATAAAAAGATGTAGTCAACACTATGATGCACAGACACTTGAGGCACGCTTTAGGTGTATTAGTACGTTGGAGCTTGTGTAAGTATGTGTGTGCAAGTATGTGTATGTATATGAATGTGATGTGTATGGTGATGGTACTGTACATGCATGCATTTCAAAGAGAGGGTGTGATCTGTGCATTTTATTGACAGCCCAGAATGAGTGTTATACTGTCACCTACAGTCAGATAATGATGCTTTTCATTGCAAGGGGTCTCCATCTACTGTTCAGACTAAGCCACTGCGATTCCTTAGGAAGGACATACTACAGGAAATATCAATTCAGAGCCGAATCACTGTCCAGTAAAGATGCAGGGTCTTGATTTGAGCCAGTTTGCTACAGCAGGAAAATAATCCTGCAGCAACAGGAAATGTGATTTTATATGTGGATTATAATTCATCTACATTTTTTGAAGTGGTTGATTAAAAAAATTTGTAAAGGAAATTACAATCTTCAGACGCCTTTTAAACCTCAAATACAATACAAGTTTGACATTTCCTGCCTTGCACTTGTATATGATTGATGCTTCATGTCTTGCAACAGCTTGAAACAAAACACTTCTAACTTATATTTTGATATCAGAGATGGTTTAAGGTTCTTAGTAATGCCCTGGTTGAATGTATTATTGGTAATGTGCTGTTCTCTCCTATAGGTCCACATCCTTCACAAAGTGGGGAAATAGAAAAGGTAAGTGTTATCCAAGTACGGTACCTGCTTAAGCCACTTGATGCAGTAAGCTAATAATGACTTCTACTTACATTTACCCACACCTGTTTAAATCTGAGAAATATGTAGAGCTGCTTACATAATGCATTCATATTCATACAGATAGATACTGTATGATGGAAGGAGTCGGGTAGAGAGAGTTATTACTGAAGCTGCTGTGCTGTCTGGGTGATACAGCGACAGCAGTACCACATATAGTGCTCTAAAGCCATACATTATGGTGCATGATGTGTATGCTGCTATGCGGCAGAACTAATAGACCATGATGTGAATCAGTAAAGTTTAGACTCGACTGTGGCGGCCTTGGATTTTTCACTTTACGAGGAGAGGAGAGGAGAGGAGGTGGATCTGCAATGAAACACAAACCCAACATAGAATTTATTTCTACAATTTGACAGATACTGCATACGTAGTCACACAGTTGCTTCAAACCACTGTCTAAGTGACCTGGAAAAAGACAGTCCTTGTTTAACAATATCATTATATAATGACATGATATTATGTGACATATAATATGTTTTGCTTCTGGCTTCATGCTGCATCAGTGACCTCAATCTTCTATGATATCCACACGTGTTGTAGCTACTCTAATAGGCTAGAAATGGTCTTCTAACATCAACCATGGGCTTCTCTTACTGTCATTTAATATGTAGGCTCTCTCCTTGTATACAGTAGTTACTGTATTTATCAATGTATAGTTGCTGTATTTATAACTGTATAGTTTCTGTATTCATCAATGTATCCTCTTTTTAGGCACCCTGCCGTAAGCTGCTCAATAGTGTTCTGCGGGGTATTGAGCTCACTATCTTTCAGTCTGATCGTGACATCTATATCCCCAACTGTGACACTCGGGGCTTCTACAGGAAAAAGCAGGTAGTTATAGCGCAGCGCGGCTGTTGACGTGAATATTTGCCTGTGTATGAAGAGTATATGTGTTTATGAGATCAAGAGAGTGGCATGCTATTTGGGCTCCCAAGTGGCGCAGCGGTCTAAGGCACTGCATCTCAGTGCTAGAGGCGTCACTTCAGTCCCTGGTTCAATTCCAGGGTGTATCACAACTGGCTGTGATTGGGAGTCCCATAGGACAGCGCACAATTGGCCCAGCGTTGTTAGGGGTTGGCTGGGGTAGGCCGTCATTGTAAATAAGAATTTGTTCTTAACTGACTTGCCCAGTTAAATAAAGGTTAAATCAATATTTTTTTATTCCTCTTTTCAATTGCATGCTATCTATTCAATTCAGCCCAAAAATGGCTCTGGATAAAGGACACTTTGCTTCCAGGCCCTCTGGGCTGTGGGCATGCAGACAATAGTTATGTGGTATGATGACATATTATCATTCTCTATCCTGTCACACAACACAGTGTCGCTCCTCCAAGGGTATGCAGCGTGGCCACTGTTGGTGTGTGGATGAGCTGGGTACCGCCTTGCCCTCACGTGCAAGCGAAGACGGCACTTTACCATGCGATGGAGAGTGAGAGTGGTCCTTGTCCCAAAACTTTGAGCCTAGAGGAGGGGGAGTAAGGGGAGGAGGAGGTGGTAGAGGCAGAGGAGGAGGAGGAGGGGGAGTAAGGGGAGGAGGAGGACAAGGAGGAGGGAGAGTAAGGGGAGGAGGAGGAGGAAGAGGGGGAGTAAGGGGAGGAGGAGGTGGTGGAGGAGGAGGAGGAGGAGAGGGGGTGGCTTTAGCTTGTGCTAGACACTGCCTGGACAGGAGACACCAGGGATTAAACCACTTCCTATGGAAATTACCCCAAATTAGTTTACTGTCCTCTTGTCAAGAAACAGTCTAACAAAGGCACATACCTACAGTACAGTACTACAGTGGCAACATCCAGCTGAATGTTCAACAGTTTGCAGCAGCAGTACCAGTCCTCTGAATCATTCAGTGTGACAACGTGCAGTAGCTTATCTATCTCACATTACTGCTTTGTTACTCACTGCCTCAACTAACTGATATCAAAGCTGTATTTCTCAATATTGAATTCCCTGGCTCTTGTCCTGGCTTCGTCTGTTTGTATGTTCGTTGTAGATTTTCTGTTTTATAGGATAGCTCACACTGCCTGTGTTTGTTATTAAAGGCCCAATGCAGCCGTTTTTATCTCAATATCAAATCATTTCTGGGTAACAATTACTGTGATTGTTTTCAATTAAAATGGTCAAAAAGTACAATAGCATCTTAGCAAGAGCAATTTCTCAAGCAAAAATGTAGCTAGACTGTCTGGGAGTGGTCTGAGTGTGGAGGGAAAAACTGAAAATTAGTTATTTGGAAGTCTCTTATTGGCCTATTAAGTAATTTACCACCAGGCAGGCCAAAACTCCATCCCACCAAAACAGTCTGAAATTTCAGGTGGTCTGGTCAACCAGCTCTTACACTAAAAGGGCATTATCATAATTGTCATAATTTTACAGTATAATTCCAAACTCATAGTGTGGAAATATATTTTTTTAAACACAGTAAAATCACATTTTTGACTGCACTGGGCCTTTATCTAAGTGGGCTGAAATACTGTTACGCTGGTGTTGGTGTGACACAATGTTTGAAAACGTGTCTCCGTCACCATCCTCTCTCCCTTTCTCCAAAGATACACTGACATTATGATACTTAATTCAATTGATGAAAATTCCTTTTCTATTTAATTTATTTTGGAGTATGAATTTCCATGCAGCACTGCTTGAATTTTACACTTATCCTATAATCGTGTCAGAAAAATAGTTAGGCTATGTGAAACAGTCCATTGTTGTTGAAATGACGTTCTGACTGCTCTAATAGTTGATTGTTTGTACATACGTATGTTGGATTTTTGTGGTTGACAGTGTGTGTTCTGAAGTGGCAGACAAAAAAAAGCTTATGGCTGTTACCCTTTTCAAGAAGTTGTTAAGCATATTTTTATACACGTCAATATAATATTTTATATATAAATTGTTGGTTTATGTAATGAACTACAATACCATGTATTTTTATATTGTCAGCAGTTTTTTTAATTTAAAAACAGAGGTTATTTTATTTATTTGCTAGGGAGAGCATTGTGCTTTGGAGGCGGTAGCACCCTCATGGCGAAACTCACCACACACATCTGAGCTATTCAACTGCTGTACATGTTATGATTTTTATTTCAATTTTTTTTATTTAATTTATACTTTGACCATTTAATATTGGAATGTATCATGATAATGTTTTGCTTATGGCACACCCTATTACAATGCTAATTTTGGTAAATTAAGTTTGAATATGTTACAGTTACTTACTTGTCTTTGAATTGTGTGATAAACTGTGTGATTAGATCATTTCTATTTCTCACCCATCTTGTTGTGCCAATGTATGTGCTGTGATGGTAGGGCCATGCACAGGGGGCCTATATTTACAAAGCCTAAAATAAAAAAATGATATCAAAATAAATAACAATAAATACATATATTAATATAAAAAAAAGAGCATTACGGTGTGTTTTATTTGTGAGCTCCACCAGTGCAGTAGCTGTAGTGGTATCGGATCTCATTCATTTTACAAAGCTGCTTAGTCATAGTCACAATCTGAAGCACTGCACAGGTATAGCACAGCTACTCTGCTAGCCACTGTTCTCTTATGTCAGCTGAGCTGATTTAAAATGACTGTTAATAAGACTTAATAACTGTCTCTGTCCAGATCACGTTAAGATAAACCAACAAGTTAAAGATGAACCAACACGTTATTAACATGTATGTAGTAGGAATGAATAGGCATTAGTATGACTTAGGTTTTCTACCATGTCTAGGGGATGCAAAGGACAATTTGTTCCAGCATCTACAGTATACAAGGACACATGCCTGTTTCCAAGGAAACAGCATAGAATATCCTATTTGTCAATGCATAAGAATTTGAAATGCAGGTCTCGCAGAGGATGATGCAGGAAAGTAAGCAGTGTCCTTTGTTAAATCACACCACATGTCCTACTTCTGTATCTAGGGTGGTTACATTTGCTATTCTTAGGAAAGTGAATATACGAGACATCCTATAGCTACCCTCTCTGTGCACAAAATTAACAATCTAAATGTGCTCAGATGGAAGACATCAAAATGCTATGTAATTAACATTGCTTGTAGTATATCCTATATAAGAGCAGGGTTTATATGCAGGCATAAAGACAAGATATATTCAACTAAAGCCCAATGTGATGATGATCAGTATGGGTTAATAATGTCGATTCCACCAAATGTATGCATTTAAACATGCAGAGTGTAATCCATTTCTGTTGCAATGCTGTAGTTATTAGTGGCCCGAAGCATATGAGAGATGGAATGTCAGAAGTAATAACAGAGTGGAGGGTCTATGTCCCAAATGGCACCCTATTCCCTGTAGTACACTATATGGTGCCCTGGTCAAAAGCCATGCACTGGTGCACTATAGGGGTCCTGTTCAAAAGTAGTGCACTAAATAGGGAATAGTGTAATCTGCGATGCACACACCCCATGACATTGGCGCTGCTCTAAGGCCAGTGATGGTGAAAATAAGGGGAGAACACCAGGCAAGGGAGAACAGTGTAACAACAGTAATAGAATTATGCAAAATTGGGAAACTAACCTTAATCTTATGGATCCCTTGTCATGTTTCTGTTTGAGTAGGTCTAGACAGTTAATAAGAAAAGAGATGAGAGTGTATCATGTGAATCATTTGGACAACACGCTTGTTTCAGTCAAATTTAGTCACTGCTGTGAGGCACTGCTGTGAGTGAGATAGGTAGATGAGGGCTGCAACTTTTCTAGTGAGAAAATTCCTCTATGATCAATTCATCAAAAGGTGTAATGTTTGTCTTCTATGGAATTTGTCTTTGGAAAGCTCAAGTACTGCACATATGCAGGATTTAGCTTCTTTACTTTCATTGTCGAACTTTATTCTCCTTATAGGAAAGCTCTGCATTGCTACAGTGTAGCAGAACTGTGAGGACAGCTCTAGTATCCTATTACGGTTAGTCACTAGTCAGTAACATTTTACATGAAAGAAATTGACAAGTTTCCGCCTATAAGATCACATGACATGATTGTAACATCTCTTTGGTTTTTCACAACTGTCCATCACCTGAACACACAGGTGGACCAACACAACAGGGGTCAGCAGTTCAGTTCCTCAATATTTTTTTGAGACTAGCTGGACTGGAATATATCTGAAGAAGACTAGTTTGGAATCCAAAAGTAGTGTTAAAACAAGCACAAATGTAGGCTAATACTGATCTGAATTCAGACGGGATTGCTCCGGTAACATTACGCAGTGACACCGGGAAGTCAGTTTGCGAAAGATCAGAATCGGGAGAAGAAAAAATAAAGTTCACACGCAAGGCAAAGCCAGGCAAGCTCTACGATGGCGTCCAGCGGTAACGCTGTTTCCAGTCCTATGGTGATATTGGCTCCAAAAACCAAAACCAAAAAGAAACATTTTGTGCAGCAAAAGGTGAAGGTCTTTCGTGCCAGTGGCCCAGTTTTGAGCGTTTTTATGTGGGGTGTAAATCATTCGGTGAGTATTAAACGTTTTCAATGTTAGTTTTTCTAGCTTACCTAACTAGCTATCTAACGTTACAGTAGCTAGATAATTTTTACATTCAGTTAGCTGTCTAACCTAGCTGTCAGTGTAGCTAACTGACTAACTTATGCGCATTCAGTAGAAATGTAACATTAACTAAACAAACCGTTCCGATAACAAGTTAACTGGGTTAATGTCTGGTTGATTGCTAAACGCGTTGGCTAGAGTTGTTTATGTCAGTAACACTAGCAGCAAGCTAACTAACCAACTTGCTGCTGGCTACTAGCTAACTATCAGCTGACACTGAAGTGTGTCGCGTCATGGACTGTGTGTTGTATGGGCTTTGCTGATAGAAAAGTTAGCCAGTGTGGTCCCTAATGACCGGGCTATAGGGCAGGCTGTCATAAAAATAATTTCCATCTTGTTTGCTATCTATTAACTGCATGTTTAACCCTCATGATGATCCCATGTTTAATCCTCGTGATATTATGTGTTCTCCCATGATGAAAGCCTAGTAACGTTAGCTAATGGGAGTACCGTACTTATTTATGTTTGTCTGCAGATTAATGACCTAAACCAAGTGCCTGTTCCTGTCATGCTGCTGCCTGATGACTTCAGAGCAAACACTAAGATCAAAGTCAACAATCACCTCTTCAACAAGTAATGTTTACTCACTCTTGTCAATACTGTTTCTCTCATATGTGTGTATATTTATTTATATATATATATGCAATTAGCCTATGTCACTAAATTAGTTACATATTCTCATCTTTCACCTATGGCAAAAAGTAAGAAATTATTTTGGTATGTTACACCGGGAAGGAATGGTAAGAAAGAGAGTAAACACTGCAAGTCGTTGAGAATTTGTTCAACATTCCCTTGCAGAGAGAATCTACCAGGACATTTTAAGTTTAAAGAATACTGTCCCCAAGTGTTCCGCAATCTTCGGGAGCGCTTCGGAATTGAGGATCTCGACTACCAGGTATGAGTGTTGCTATGTTTGATACAACTTTGGAAACTCCCACTAGCCCATACCTTCACCCATCCAATGCTTTTAGATTTGTGAGAAGTAGTGAACCAGTGCAGACTTCAGAAGAAAGGAGATGTTATTGGGACACACCGATGGACAAGGCGAATGACTATTAAAACAATAAATATGAAGTTTATCATCATGCAGTTGATTTTTAAGCACACCTGTTTTCTCTCTCATCCCTGTAGGTGTCGTTGACCCGCAGCCCTCCTGTAAGAGGTGGGGACACCCAGGGGGAGGGGATCCTCCTGACCTCCTACGACCGCACGCTGGTCATAAAGCAGATCTCTAGTGAGGACGTGGCAGACATGCACGGCATCCTGTCTGAATACCACCAGGTAATGTAATGACACCCAGGCTGTGGGCAGCTGAATTAACCTCTATTCGAAGCCTGTGGATGTGTCCCAAATGGCATCATATTCCCATTTATAGTTCGCTACTTTGGTGAAGTTTTGCAATGCTTTACTGGGTCAAATGAACAGTGCATTTGATAAACAAAAACTTTGGTTGGATGCGTCAATAGCATTACAATATTGTGGGCTTCCTTGAATTGCAAATTAGCATCTTATACTTTGTCTCATGGTCTTGTCTGTACTCTGGTAATACTGTAGTATGTTATTGTAATAGGGTGTTATGACTGTTCTTCCATGCCTCTTGTTTTGCACGACTAGGCGAGGAGAGACAATATTTGGAGATGAATTGGTCAGTATGCTTTTTCACATCAGTTTAGCAGCTATTCTAATTGAACTTGGCATTAATCAATTCGGGCTAAAGAGAGGGAAAATATTTTGGCATACATTTCATTTGAAAGCCTTGGACTCGCCATTCCATTCACCAGATGTAAATTTCTGGTTAGCGGAGGAACGAGTTGCCTTGCTCGTGTTCAAAATTGTGTCTTGGATTAGGCCGTCCTTGTCCATAATCGTATTCATTATACTTTTTTTTAAAGGCTAAACTGATCCTACATCAGCACTCTGACCTTGAGGCCCTGGTTATTTAAACAGCCGTATTAGGCTAGAGTGTATGTGCATGCGTGGGTCATTTGTGACTGAATGAACAGATTATTATTATCATCGGAGCAGCAGAGCTCTTGAGTCTGCAGTGCCACTGCAATTTTTATTTTTACGTCTCTATTTTTGGATCCCAAATGGCCCATCGGGCTCTGGTCAAAAGCAGACCTGCCAACCTGAACACATTTTGCGTACCATGCACGCAATTCGAGGTCAAAGTATGCTGGTACAAAAAAAGGACCCTAAAATATGCAAAAATAGGCCTCTAGTTGGCACATTTTGTCTTTTTTGACTCAACCGTCTGAAGTTGGAGTTGAGCTAATCCGAGGATTTGGCTGAGGACAAATTGTCTCTACCGCATTGTCAGTTGGTAAATTCAGAGCCTTTCGCTCTCGGAGCGTTCAGAGCGCACACTGGACGCTCTGGCCAAGGAGTAGGGTTGATCCGAGCGTTCTGACCTCACAACAGCAGTCAAGCACCCGAGCTAACTGGCTAATGTTGGCTAGCTTGCAGGCTACTTCCAGACACAAATGAGAGCACACCTCACTCTGGCCATTTTACTCGCCCTTGCAGAGCTGGTTAGGCTGTTTTCATGTTATCCAGAGCGTTGGAGATTGCAACTGTGCTGCTGGCAACAATTTCATGTCGCTTTTTTTGCAAAAGTTTACCGACACCGGCCGTATTCAACAGGTGTTGAGCGTTCGTAAATTCATCAGTTATTCTGCGCTCTGGCAGTCAGATGAGAGTGCTCTGAAATTGGAGTAGATGGCCAGAGTGAATTTACGAACGCACCCAAAGCAAGAACACTTTCTGGCCTTGTTGGATTAGCTCAGGCACGGAGATCTGTAACAAGCTCCTATAGGCCTAGTTCAGTTGTTTCATATTCTAAATAGCCTACAGTAAACTAGACTACTACATTGCATCCAGTAATTGAATTATTCAAAATGTTCTCCACAAACTAAATTAAGCCAGTTTAAATGTTCACTGGTATCCACATAAAGATGGCTATTAATTAGAATAATCATTATCCCCTAAATTTAACCTTGAAAAGGTTTTCAAGGTTTAACCTTGAAAACCTTGAGTGTCAATAGCTAGGTTTCCATCCAATTGGGGACAGATCTTCCTGCAAATATTCTATAATCCGCATGAAGAAAATGTTAATGTGCCGAATTAAAATCTAAAGTACAATGTGTTTTCATTCGGATTTTCAACTCTGAAAGTTTTGTCACAAAAACTGTTGCGTTGAATAGAAATGTGCCTATTCTGGTCTTGGTACGTGGGTTCTAGCCAACAGTTTGCAGATGCACTGCAGGTAGGGTGGTCTACCTGATGAGATTATTACGAATAAGAGTGAGAATATTTTTGGGGGTCAAACGGTGGTCAAGCATCGATCATCATGTCACCAGAATAAAACCCTCGATATTCATAGGAAAGGAACATCAAGATCACCGTGCACTTTCACCACACTGAGAAGTTCATCATAACTTATTTGATCTGTAGCCTAATAAACTGCTTGGTTTCCCTAGTCATAGTGGGAGGACCACACACCATACCATCGCGTTTTCTTCGATATGATGGTTATTATATCAATATTTACATGTAAAGGTGTTTCAACCACTAACAAATTATCTGTCAGCATATAAAATTGTACCAAAACAACATGTTTTCATCACAGCTGTCATGATTTCTTTTATATACGGTATGACCTTACTTGCATGAAAACTTGGGATGGAAATGTGGTTAATGAGACCACCTCAATTTAATTTAGGATCAAACACAAGACTTCTGTGTTGGCTACATTGTTTGATATACACCGAACAAAAATATAAACGCAACATGTAAAGTGTTGGTCCAATGTTTCATGAGCTGAAATAAAAGATCCCAGAAATATTCATTATGCACAAAAATTTTATTTCCCTAAAATCCTTGTTAGTGACCATTTTTCCTTTGCCAAGATAATCCTTCCACCTGGCAAGGTTGGCATTTCAAGAAGCTGGTTAAACAGCAGGATCATTACGTCGCAGTTGTAAATGAGAACCTGTTCTCAACTGGCCTACCTGGTTAAATAAAATAAAATTGCACAGGTGGACCTTGTGCTGGGGACAATAAAAGGCCAATCTATAATGTGTAGATTTGTCACACAACGCAATGCCACAGATGTCTCAAGTTTTGAGAAAGTGCAATTGGCATGCTGACTGCTGGAATGTCCACTAGAGCTGTTGCCAGATAATTTAATGTTAATTTCTCTACCATAAGCTGCTTCCAACATTGTTTTAGAGAATTTGGCAGTACATCCAACTGGCTTCATAACTGCAGACCACGTGTATGGTGTCTTGTGGGCAAGCGGTTTGCTGATATCAACGTTGTGAACAGCGTGTGCATGGTGGGGTTATGGTATGGACAGGCATAAGCTACGGTCAACGAACATAATAGCATTTTATTGATGGCAATTTGGATGCACAGCGATACCATGACGAGATCCTGAGGCCCATTGTCACGCCATTCATTAAACATTACCTCATGTTTTAGCATGGTAATGCACAACCCCATGTCGCAAGGATCTGTACACACTTCCTGGAAGCTGAACATGTCCCAGTTTTTCCATGGCCTGCATACCCACCAGACATGTCACCCATTTAGCATGTTTGGATGCTCTGGATCTATGTGTACGACAGCGTGTTCCAGTTCTCGCCAATATTGAACAATTTTGCACAGCCATTGAAGTGGAGTGGGACAACATTCCAAGGGCCGCAATCAACATTCTGATCAACTCCATGCGAAGGAGATGTCGTGCTGCATGAGGCAAATGATCACACCAGATGCTGACTGGTTTTCTGATCCACGCCCCTACTTTCTTTTTTTAAAGGTATCTGTGACCAACAGATGCGTATGTGTATTCCCAGTCATGTGAAATCCATAGATTAGGGCCTAATGCATGTATTTTAAGTGACTGATTTCCTCATATGAACTGTAACTCAGTAAAATCTTTGAGATTGTTTCATGTTGCATTTTATATTTTTGTTCAGTATAATTTAAGACTAGGTTTCAGGAAATGGCAGTCACAGGTTTTTCAAAAATGCTAAATGCTCCAACTTCCTGAGGGGGAAGTTGATTGACACCCTCAGGACCTCCTCCCTACCAAACCTTAGGCCTACATCTGCACTACCTTGTCAGAAAATCCTAAGGAGAGCCCTGATTGTACATTTACATGTATTTCTAGTGAGTTACTGAAGAGCCGCCAATAATTACAAAGTACCCATAAGTC
The DNA here is from genome assembly GCF_045679555.1 of Salvelinus alpinus. Classification (NCBI taxonomy): domain Eukaryota; kingdom Metazoa; phylum Chordata; class Actinopteri; order Salmoniformes; family Salmonidae; genus Salvelinus; species Salvelinus alpinus. The sequence goes on from NC_092102.1 coordinate 15,855,985, forward strand.
TATAACCTACCATTTTATACTGAGCCAGTCTTCTGCCAACATCATTATTAGGCAAAAAAAATGCCATTTGCCTATGATTTGAGCAGTGTGGGTGTGGCATGCTCGCTGTTGTGGGCTCTGCAGAGCAGGGGGTGCCGCTACCTCATTGAATTGGTACTCATTCTTCAAGGTTGTTAGGTCAGCAAAAGTAGTGCACTATATATAGGGAAAGTAGGGTGCCATTTGGGACTTGGCTTATGTGTTCTGGGGGCGTTGTTTACCTTGCATCCCATCCACATTGCCACTGCCGCTCACTTTGGCTCCATGCAGACCGCAAAGAATAGAAGCGGAGAATATAAATAGTACAGTAGTCTCTTCAAAGCATCATATCTTTTGTTAGCATTCTGCTAGCTACATTGTGTTCCAGTCAGGAGACTCTGAATGAGGTCAGTTTAAAGTGTGTCCCTTTTTTAATAGATCAGTCTGCGTGGGGACACATTTGTAACCTGGATAGAGACGGAGAAAGAGGGACAGGACGTAAGACAGGGAGATGGAGAGCGCAGTTTGGTTGAAAAACAGTATGAAAAACATTTCAATTTAATCTTCAACCAGGGGTGAAAGGAGTCATGTGAATGCATAATGAATGTACTTTGGACAGTACTGGTGTGTGTTTTTTGACCACAGCCCTATGGGTGCCATTTCAGACACAACCATAGTCTATTTGCCGTTCATTCTTTCCTGTCTTCTCCCTGGCTGCAGCACATAGTGAAGTGCCACGGCAGCACTCTGCTGCCCCAGTTCCTGGGGATGTACCGCGTGGGTGTGGAGAATGAGGAGACCTACCTGATTGTCATGAGGAACATGTTCAGTCACAGACTGGTGGTGCACAGGAAGTACGACCTTAAGGTGAGAGGGAGAGACTCACGCAAAAACACACACACACACACACACACACACACACACACACACACACACACACACAGTACAATGTCAAGGTGAGAGAGACATACACACACACCTAGATATACACAAACTTCCAGGTTTTCCAGAATTCTTGATTGGGGATTTTTGCTTATTCCCTTCTTATTCCGGGAATCTTCCAACCGGGATTTCTGGGAAACCTGGGCATTTAGGTAAAGTTACCCTAGACTCACCTGTTGTATAATTCTTGTTTCATTAGCCACTTCATGATTTCCATTCAGAGGTCATATAATCCCTGACCTTGCCTATTAACCTCTTATCTTATTGATACTCAGGGCTCTCTGGTGTCTCGTGAAGCAAGTGACAAAGAGCGGGTAAGGAGACTAAGAATGTGTATCTCACCCAACCATACACTACCGTTCAAAAGTTTGGGGTCACTTAGAAATGTCCTTGTTTTTGAAAGAAAAGCAAATTTTTCTGTCCATTAAAATAACATCAAATTTATCAGAAATACCATGTAGACATTGTTAATGTTGTAAATTACTATTGTAGCTGGAAACGGCTGATTTTTTTTTATGGAATATCTACATAGGCGTACAGAGGCCCATTATCAGCAACCAACACTCCTGTGTTCCAATGGCACGTTGTGTTAGCTAATCCAAGTTTATCATTTTTAAAGGCTAATTGATCATTAGAAAACCCTTTTGCAATTACGTTAGCACAGCTGAAAACTGTTGTTCTGATTTAAAGAAGCAATAAAACTGGCCTTTTAGACTAGTTGAGTATCTGGAGCATCAGCATTTGTGGGTTCGATTACAGGTACAAAATGGGCAGAAACAAAGAACTTTCTTCTGAAACTTGTCAGTCTATTCTTGTTCTGAGAAATGAAGGCTATTCCATGAGAAATTGCCAAGAAACTGAAGATCTGGTACAACGCTGTGTACTATTCCCTTCACAGAACAGGTCAAACTGGCACTAACCAGAATAGAAAGAGGAGTGGGAGGCCCCGGTGCACAACTGAGCAAGAGGACAAGTACATTAGAGTGTCTAGTTTGAGAAACAGACGCCTCACAAGTCCTCAACTGGCAGCTTCATTAAATAGTAGCCGCAAAACACCAGTCTCAACGTCAACAGTGAAGAGGCGACTCCGGGATGCTGTCCTTCTAGGCAGAGTTACAAAGAAAAGTCTGTATCTCAGACTGGCCAATTAAAAGAAAAGATTAAGATGGGCAAAAGAACACAGATACTGGACAGAGGAACTCTGCCTTAAAGGCCAGCATCCCGGAGTTGCCTCTTCACTGTTGACGTTGAGACTGGTGTTTTGCGGGTACTATTTAATGAAGCTGCCAGTTGAGGACTTGTGAGGCGTCTGTTTCTCAAACTAGGCACTCTAATGTACTTTTCTTCTTGCTCAGTTGTGCACCGGGGCCTCCCACTCTTTCTATTCTGGTTAGAGCCAGTTTGCGCTGTTCTGTGAAGGGAGCTAATGATCAATTAGCCTTTTTTTAAATTATAAACTTGGATTAGCTAACACAACGTGCCATTGGAACACAGGAGTGATGGTTGCTGATAATGGGCCTCTGTAAGACTATGTAGATATTCCATAAAAAATCTGCCGTTTCCAGCTACAATAGTCATTTACGACATTAACAATGTCTACACTGTATTTCGGATCAACTTGATATTTTAATGGACAGAAAATTTGATTTTCTTTCAAAAACAAGGACATTTCTAACTGACCCCAATCTTTTGAACAGTAGTGTACATGTGAAAATTGCCTTTCTTATTACAGTACATTTTCTAAATTCATGTCATTACTTTCTTTGGAAAATTCACATGCGTCTGTTTCAATGTTTCATAACTGTCCCTCAGGTGAAAGAGCTCCCCACCTACAAGGACATGGACTTCAGAAACAACATGCAGAAGGTGTATGTGAACGAGGAGCAGAAGGAGAAGGTCATGGAGAAACTCAACAGAGATGTGGAGGTAAGGTGACCTCCACAGAACTCGAAGGGGAACTAGAACTATAATTTGTGTTTTGATGTTTTCAGTTCTAGAACCTGCCTTCCTATTCTATTTTAAGAATCTACCACAAGGTGGTAGTAGAAACATTGTTTGTTACCATGATATCATCATCTCCATCCATAGTAATCGTTTGGTGTGTGTCCTGTAGTTTCTGGTCAAGCTAAAGATCATGGACTACAGCCTGCTGTTGGGTATTCACGATGTGAGTCGGGCTGAGAGGGAGGAGGAGGAAGGAGAGGAGCCCTCCAATGAGGAAGAGGGGGAGCCTGAGAACGGCCTGACGCAGGCCCCTAACGTGGGGTCCTACGGTACGTCTCCTGAGGGCATCGCTGGCTACATGGCCTCCTGCAAGCCCCTGGAGCCCGGGGAATTTGACCCCTACGTGGATGTGTACGCCATGAGGAGTGCCCCTGGTGAGTTCCAGGCAAAGTTGTGAAATTACACGGTTGGGGTCAATTCAAGCAATTGGATTCTCCATTTTACCTACTGAATTGAATTAATTTATGATCTTACTCCTGTCATGGATTTACAGCTCCACTGCAATTTGGGTAATTTGTGTTTTTGAGCAGTGACTATTTTGCATCTCTCTCTGTTTCCCCCCTCAGGAGCCCCTCAGAGGGAGGTGTACTTCATGGGTCTGATAGACGTTCTGACACAGTACGACACCAAGAAGAAAGCTGCTCACGCAGCCAAAACTGTCAAGCATGGGGTGAGTGAAAAGGGAGAAGGAAGGGGGGTTAGTTAGGGTCTGTCCTATTAGATATCATTTAGATTCAGAATGCTAGGAATATATTGAGAAATGAGCTTTCATTCCACCTTATGATATTAGATGCAATGTAATTATCATTGCATACTGTGTCCATTTCTGCTTTTCTAACGTCATTCTCTGTTCATAAATAATTGAAAGTTACCTAATCCCAATTGTCTTCTTTACCCTTGTTTTCCAATGTTGGGCTGATCTAATCTGAGATTAGTATCTCGTATTAGATACCTTATTTGTTCAAATTCAACTGTAAAATTAGCATTTCATTGATACTTTTCATTCCTAATATGAGATGTTCAGTCTGACGTTATCCCTTCTCTATGCCTCTACAGGCTGGTGCTGAAATCTCCACTGTCCACCCAGAACAGTATGCCAAGCGATTTCGTGATTTCATCTCCAACATCTTTGCATAGCAGGACGTTATAACCACCACTGCTACAACCAAACCTTTCCCATTTAGATTTGAAGCTTTTCTTTTACTTTTGTTCTGCTATACATTTATATCATGAAACATTGCCCCAAAAAATGTACACACACAGATTATTTTAGTCTGATCTCACACCAGACTCTTTCCATTGTTGTAATGTATTACTGACTGATATTTATGAGAAGAATGTGATAAGCACTCTGACTGACTTTGGAGCCAAGGGTACTTAGGCTAATACTGCTGCTTGTGTCCTAGAGATGTTACGCTGAAAAGGATTGATTAGACTTAATGGGACAACCTGAGATTGATACATTGACTGCTTTCTTGTTGTTTGAATCCCTGATTGACCCTTTAACCCAGTCAGTTGAAATCCTGGGTCGTGTCCATTTTAAGCACCAGACAGGAGAAAAGGTTTGAAACTGAGTGAAACAGGAAGCTACAACACTACCAATGACTAGATACTAACTACCTGAACTTGTCCAATAAGAAATCATTGCTATTTTAGTGCTACTGAACACGACCCTGGATTGGTCCGATCTACTGAGTGAGAATGCTAATATAACTGGACATGGGAACATATCAGTGTAGTGAACCCTACAGTAAATATCAGAGCACTTTGTTTCAAAGGGAAAGCCTTGTGGGATTTGACATGAACATCCCTCATCATCATCTCACTTTGGATCATATGGAGTCTGTGTTTCCTCTAGAATTTCAGCAGTGGGGGCAAGGGTAGCTGGGGTGACGGGACATTCTAGCTGTTCCCATAGACTTCTAGTCATTGAGCCAATGACTTATCTATTTAAAAGCGCGTCTGCAGAAATTATATATAAATGTTGCAGCGGTGGTTCCCCGCTGCCGAATGAATATAGGGGAAACATTGAGCATTTTGCTATCAATATTGGGCTTGGGACCAGAACCCATTGTTGGACTGACAAAATGTTATTTTGAACATATTGATTGCTGCACTTTTTTTTGCGCATCAAACAGCATTTTTAAAATAAGCACTTCTCAAGAATGATGGAGAATAAAAGTAGCTTGAGTGCCAGTCTGTCTGTGCTATCATACCAACTGCCTTTCACACATTGTCATGGCAAACATGTTTTGTCTTGACAATGACAGCAATGGAGTTGGCAAGAGCACAATCCGATCTGGGAACAGACTAGAATTAAAGATCAGTAGAGATTGATGGTCTGTGCTTGGTCAAATTTGACTACTACTACTATTAGATAATCCATTGAAGAACCAGCTTGGTATTATGTGTTACTCATAGAATATAGCACTACATTTCAGTTGCTTTATGCAATTCGATAGCCTTAAATGTGTGATGTCGAGTTTTCTAGTATAGAAGTTGAATACACTGTTATGGCTGAATAGGTACAGTAGGAATATGTGATGCCTTGTGACCATTGTGATTGCACAGCCTATATTTTTGCTAATCAGCTTTTGGACCAAAATATATTTTACAAAAGATTTTCTGAAATGTGTTGGAATATTTTTCTATATATTTTACATGAAAATGTAGACCTTGTCTAGACAAATCTCTCCTCATCTTCCTGTAGTGTTGGATACATAAAATCACAGAGTTCAGGCGACCAGGTCGGCTCAATGAAAACAGCTAACCAAGATGGAGGAAAGAGATTTCCTCTCTTGGGGAATTTATCCATACATGCATTACGTATGATGTGTGAATAGAGTGCCATTTGGGACGGGGACATGGAGAAGTTCAACCTTCCTGTTTACGGTCAGGATGAAACTCTGCTAGTTTGGTTGGTACCTGTACATCGGGGTTATTAATTCCTAGTGCATGTCAGCTGATAGGGCTGTGAGTTTGGTTAGGGGTACAGTTGATAGGGCTGTGCGTTTGGTTAGGGGTACAGTTGATAGGGCTGTGCGTTTGGTTAGGGGTACAGTTGATAGGGCTGTGCGTTTGGTTAGGGGTACAGTTGATAGGGCTGTGAGTTTGGTTAGGGGTACAGTTGATAGGGCTGTGCGTTTGGTTAGGGGTACAGTTGATAGGGCTGTGCGTTTGGTTAGGGGTACAGTTGATAGGGCTGTGCGTTTGGTTAGGGGTACAGTTGATAGGGCTGTGCGTTTGGTTAGAGGTACAGTTGATAGGGCTGTGCGTTTGGTTAGGGGTACAGTTGATAGGGCTGTGCGTTTGGTTAGGGGTACAGTTGATAGGGCTGTGCGTTTGGTTAGGGGTACAGTTGATAGGGCTGTGCGTTTGGTTAGGGGTACAGTTGATAGGGCTGTGCGTTTGTTAGGGGTACAGTTGATAGGGCTGTGCGTTTGGTTAGGGGTACAGTTGATAGGGCTGTGCGTTTGTTAGGGGTACAGTTGATAGGGCTGTGCGTTTGGTTAGGGGTACAGTTGATAGGGCTGTGCGTTTGGTTAGGGGTACAGTTGATAGGGCTGTGCGTTTGGTTAGGGGTACAGTTGATAGGGCTGTGCGTTTGGTTAGGGGTACAGTTGATAGGGCTGTGCGTTTGGTTAGGGGTACAGTTGATAGGGCTGTGCGTTTGGTTGGGGGTACAGTTGATAGGGCTGTGCGTTTGGTTGGGGGTACAGTTGATAGGGCTGTGCGTTTGGTTAGGGGTACAGTTGATAGGGCTGTGCGTTTGGTTAGGGGTACAGTTGATAGGGCTGTGCGTTTGGTTAGGGGTACAGTTGATAGGGCTGTGCGTTTGGTTAGGGGTACAGTTGATAGGGCTGTGCGTTTGGTTAGGGGTACAGTTGATAGGGCTGTGCGTTTGGTTAGGGGTACAGTTGATAGGGCTGTGCGTTTGGTTAGGGGTACAGTTGATAGGGCTGTGCGTTTGGTTAGGGGTACAGTTGATAGGGCTGTGCGTTTGGTTAGGGGTACAGTTGATAGGGCTGTGCGTTTGGTTAGGGGTACAGTTGATAGGGCTGTGCGTTTGGTTAGGGGTACAGTTGATAGGGCTGTGCGTTTGGTTAGGGGTACAGTTGATAGGGCTGTGCGTTTGGTTAGGGGTACAGTTGATAGGGCTGTGCGTTTGGTTAGGGGTACAGTTGATAGGGCTGTGCGTTTGGTTAGGGGTACAGTTGATAGGGCTGTGCGTTTGGTTAGGGGTACAGTTGGTAGGGCTGTGCGTTTGGTTAGGGGTACAGTTGGTAGGGCTGTGCGTTTGGTTAGGGGTACAGTTGGTAGGGCTGTGCGTTTGGTTAGGGGTACAGTTGACAGGGCTGTGCGTTTGGTTAGGGGTACAGTTGACAGGGCTGTGCGTTTGGTTAGGGGTACAGTTGACAGGGCTGTGCGTTTGGTTAGGGGTACAGTTGACAGGGCTGTGCGTTTGGTTAGGGGTACAGTTGACAGGGCTGTGCGTTTGGTTAGGGGTACAGTTGACAGGGCTGTGCGTTTGGTTAGGGGTACAGTTGACAGGGCTGTGCGTTTGGTTAGGGGTACAGTTGACAGGGCTGTGCGTTTGTTAGGGGTACAGTTGACAGGGCTGTGCGTTTGGTTAGGGGTACAGTTGGTATGGCTGTGCGTTTGGTTAGGGGTACAGTTGATAGGGCTGTGCGTTTGTTAGGAGTACAGTTGATAGGGCTGTGCGTTTGGTTAGGGGTACAGTTGATAGGGCTGTGCGTTTGGTTAGGGGTACAGTTGATAGGGCTGTGCGTTTGGTTAGGGGTACAGTTGATAGGGCTGTGCGTTTGGTTAGGGGTACAGTTGATAGGGCTGTGCGTTTGGTTAGGGTCATTTGAGTTTTTATGCTGGCTAGAGATAACAGGCAGGGCCCAACAGACTGGAGGAGGTCAAGGACAGGTTTATCCCCTCTTTCCAGAAGCCATAATTCTGCTGACAGACCTCTTCCTGTTGCTTTAGAAAAAGAGAGGAATTGACTACTCTTAACAAAGGGAAGCAAGCAGGATGGACAGAGAGAGAGAAAAGATCACCCAAAAGCTGATAAATGCTGACAACCTAGAGGGAAAGGAGAGGGGTGGCAGTCGGAACACTACGTTCCATTCACGTCCCATTAATCTGCAATTAACATGAAGCTCAGCCAACACAAATGTTGTGCCTGTGCTGCTCAGTATCACAATGAGACCTGGAAGGCTGTTGCCACTGAAACTCTTGAACAGAACAATGGTGCTGACTGCTCATTCATGTTTTGTGTATATTTAACCAGGATAGTCCACTTAGTTACAAAAGCCATTGCTTTACATAAAATCAATAAAAACACATTACATTAGAAATTAAATAGAACTGCTGCTGATGAGAACTAAAGTTATAGTAACTAAGATGACAATGTGTTGTCAAAGGTGTTTTGCAAGATTTCCCTCTCACCTAACCTGACAGGTGTTGACAACTTTTTCTTACTCAGCTGTTTCAATCAGAAAACTGACCAGGGGTGGTTGATTTCCCTCCAAATTCATAGCACCAAGATCATCATTTTATATTTGCATATCAATGGCCTTAAGATAATCTTAATGCCAGGAAGCTTTCAGGAAAATGACCCCTCTTAGGTAGATGAGACCACCCATTGAAATGTCAGTAAAATCATTGCCTACAACTGGCTGCCAAGCTGCTGTAGAAGCAGTCTTTTCAAAGTGGGTGTTGAGACAAACCATCAGATGGGTTGGAAGGGGGTTTGGGTTAAAGGGCTTGCTTCCTCTGAGGTTTGATTTACCACAGGCTTCCTACGTCCCCCTACTCTCTTCCATTCACTGCTCCTCTACGGCTAAGGGGGCTTCCTGGCATTGTCCGACCCTATTGACTTTTTTGTGTGTATCACACACACTTCCATACCAACTAAACTGTTTTTGTGTTTTTTTGTACAGAAATGTAACCTTTACACTCATGTGTATGTGCCTATACGGATAGGGCTACATTTACCAAAGTCTTTGGTGTGCTTTGTTGTGCTTATCAATGCACACGCACATTTTTTCCCCCCACTCTTTATATAATAATTATCAGGTCATACAAACATTTTATTGTGGATGAAGTTTCAAAATCATTCTGTCATTACTTAATGGGATAGGTATGTTAATATTTAATTAAAAATGTTTTACACAAACATTTGATCAGTCTTTCTCAAATGAAGTGAATGATGACAATCTTTGTGAGAGGGAGGGAATCTGACTTCATTGGTCCTCAACTCGCTGCTCAGACACTTCATTCAGGATAAATGGAGTTATCCCTGAGTTAGCCTGCCACGGAGCAGGTTACTTGTGAAGAATTTGATACCATATAAATTGAGCTGAGATGAGCCATTTTCGTGCTACTGGTTATCCTGATTTGAACTCAGTTGACTCAAGTTTCCTCGCTAACTCCTCAAACGTGGCTCAAGTGGCCACACACCTCTCCAAAGTGCACAGTTCCTATGTAATTTCAATGCACTTTTATGACTCAATGAAGAGTATTCAACTAAGGTGTATATTTTTTTTTTTAACATCCTAGCTGTGCCGTTGAGGAACTAGGGAAAGCACACCTGTTGTTTTGTTTGGAACACAGCCCTGCATCCTCGCCATCACACAATTACTGATGTTTACTCAATCCAAGAACTGTACATTACAAATTGCAATCGGAGTTAGGCGGGCATCATTTGAAAGCTTGTTGTTTTGCCAACATGACTCGCTAAGTTATAAAATACGATCTTAGTGTTAGACTTTCACAAGTCAACTCAGAGAAACATCTAATTTTGGTGCATATACACTACCGGTCAAAAGTTTTAGAACGCCTACTCGTTCAAGGGTTTTTCTTTATTTTTACTATTTTCTACGTTGTAGAATAATAGTGAAGACATCAAAACTATGAAATAACATATGAAATCATGTAGTAATCCAAAAAAGTGTTAAACAAATCTAAATGTATTTTATATTTGAGATTATTTGCACACTCTTGGCATTCTCTAAACCAACTTCACCTGGAATGCTTTTCCAGCAGTCTTGAAGGAGTTCCCACATATGCTGAGCACCTGTTGGCTATTTTTCCTTCACTCTACGGTCCGACTCATCCCAAACGTCTCAATTCGGCTGAGTTCGGGTGATTGTGGAGGCCAGGTCATCTGATGCAGCACTTCATCACTGTCCTTCTTGGTAAAATAGCCCTTACACAGCCTGGAAGTGTGTTGAGTCATTTGGTGTTTTATTAGGATCCCCATTAGCTGTTGCAAAAGCAGCAGCTACTCTTCCTGGGGTCCACACAAAACATGAAACAGAATGACATAATACAGAACATCAATAGACAAGAACATCTCAAAGACAGAACTACATTAAAAAAATTTAAAGGCACACGTAGCCTACATATCAATGCATACACACAAACTATCTAGGTCAAATAGGGGAGAGGCGTTGTGCCGCGAGGTGTTGCTTTATCATTTTTTTTACACCAGGTTTGCTGTTTATTTGAGCATATGAGATGGAAGGAAGTTCCATGCAATTAGGGCTCTATATAATATTGTACGCTTTCTTGAATTTGTTCTGGATTTGGGGACTGTGAAAAGACCTAGTGGCATGTCTGGTTTGATAAGTGTGTGTGTCAGAGCTCTGTGTAAATTGACTGCAAGCAATTTAGAATTTTCAACACATGAATGTTTCTTATAAAAATAAGTGATGCAGTCATTCTCTCCTCAACTCTTAGCCAAGAGAGACTGGTATGCATAGTATTTATATCAGCCCTCTGATTACAATTAAGAGCAAAACGTGCCGCTCTGTTCTGGGTCAGCTGCAGCTTAACTAGGTCTTTCCTTGCAGCACTGAACCACATGATGGACAAAAATCAAGATTAGACTAAACTAGAGCCTGCAGAACTTGCTTTTTGGAGTGTGGTGTCAAAAAAGCAGAGCATCTCTTTATTTTTGCCAGACCCCTCCCCATCTTTACAACCATTGAATCCATATGTTTTAACCATGACAGTTTACAATCTAAAGTAATGGCAAGTCATTTAGTCTCCTCACCTTGTTCAACAGCCACACCATTCATTACCTTATTCAGCTGAGGTTAAGAACTTAAGGAATGATTTGTACCAAATACAATGCTCTTAGTTTTAGAGATGTTCAGGACCAGTTTATTACTGGCCACCCATTCCAAAACACACTGCAACTCTTTGTGAAGGGTTTCAATGACTTCATTAGCTGTGGTTGCTGATGCGTATATGGTTGAATCATCAGCATACATGGACCAATGCTCAATGTTTAATGCCAGTGGCAGGTCATTGGTAAAAATAGAAAAGAGGGCCTAGAGAGCTGCCCTGCGGTACACCACACCTTACATGTTTGACATTAGAGAAGCTTCCATTAAAGAAAACCCTTTGAGTTCTATTAGATAGATAGCTCTGAATCCACGATATGGCAGAGGTTGAAAAGCCATAACACATATGTTTTTTCAACGACAGGTTATGGTCAACAATATCAAAGGCTGCTCTGAAATCTGACAGTACAGCTCCCACAATCTTCTTATTATCAATTTCTTTCAACCAATCATAAGTCATTTGTGTCAGTGCAGTACATGTTGAGTGCCCTTCTCTATAAGCATGCTGAAAGTCTGTTGTTCATTTGTTTACAGGGAAATAGCATTGTATTTGGTCAAACACAATTTTTTCCAACAGCTGGCAGCAAGCTTATAGGTCTGCTGTTAGAACCAGTAAAGGCCACTTTACCACTCTTGGGTAGTGGAATTACTTTGGCTACCCTCCAGGCCTGAGGACAATGACAGATAGGAGTGGCTATAGAGTCAGCTACCATCCTCAGTAGCTTTCCATCTGTTGTCAATGCCAGGAGGTTTGTCATTACTGATCGATAACAATCATCATTCCACCTCTCCCACACTAACTTTACAAAATTCAAACTTGCAATGCTTTTCTTTCATTATTTGTTTTTTATGCATGAATACAATTGCTCACTGTTCGTTATTGGCATTTCCTGCCTAAGTTTGCCCACTTTGCCAATGAAATAATCATTAAAATAATTGGCAACATCAAATGGTTTCGTGATGAATAAGCCATCTGATTTGATGAAAGATGGAGTGAATTTGTCTTTCTGCCCATAATTTAATTTAAAGTGCGCCAAAGTTTTTATATCATTGATCTTGGCCTCATAATACAGTTTCTTCTTCTTTTAGTTGAGTTTAGTCACATCATTTCTCAATTTGCAGTAAGTCCGCCAGTCAGATGTGCAGCCAGTCCTTTGGCCCCATCACTTTCAACCATACAGTTTTTCAATTCCTCATCAATCCATGGAGCCTTAACAGTTCTGACAGTCAGTTTCTTAACAGGTGCATGTTTATCAATAATTGAAGAAGCACTTTCATAAATTCATCAAGTGCAGCATCTGGATGCTCCTCATTAATCACATCAGACCAACAAATATTTTTAACATCATCCACATAAGAGTCACAGCAAAATCTTTTGTATGATCTCTTATACACTATTTTAGGCCCAGCTGTTGTAACTTTGGCTTTCCTGGACATAGCCACTATATCGTGATCACTGCATCCAATGGGTACAGATACAGCTTTAGAACAAAGTTCTACAGTACTAGTAAAAATGTGATCGATACATGTGGATGATCTTGTTCCTGTAGTGTTTGTAAACACCCTGGTAGGTTGATTAATAACCTGAACCAGATTACAGGCACTGGTTACAGTGAGAAGCTTCCTCTTGAGCGGACAGTTTGATGAAAACCAGTCAATATTCAGGTCCCCAAGAAAGTAGACCTCTCTGTTTACATCACATACACTATCAAGCATTTCACACATTATTTAGATCAAATCAAGTTTATTTTATATAGCCCTTCGTACATCAGCTAATATCTCGAAGTGCTGTACAGAAACCCAGCCTAAAACCCCAAACAGCAAGCAATGCAGGTGTAGAAGCACAGCGGCTAGGAAAAACTCCCTAGAAAGGCCAAAACCTAGGAAGAAACCTAGAGAGGAACCAGGCTATGAGGGGTGGCCAGTCCTCTTCTGGCTGTGCCGGGTGGAGATTATAACAGAACATGGCCAAGATGTTCAAATGTTCATAAATGACCGGCATGGTCAAATAATAATCAATAATAATCAGGAGTAAATGTCAGTTGGCTTTTCATAGATACTGACTGTTAGCACTTGGTGTCCTACAGCAACACCCCAAAAGAAAAGGCTTTAGATGTGCCAAGTGAACCTGCAACCACAACACTTCAATATCACTTGAGATAAGAACTTCTCTAAACATTACAGGGATATGGCTCTGAATATAGACAGCAACACCTCCCCCATAAGCATTTCTGTCTCTTCTATATATGTTATATCGTTGTATTGCTACTGCTGTATCATCAAATTAATTATCTAAGTGAGTCTCAGAAATGGCTAATATATGAATGTTATCTGATATTAACAAGTTATTGATTTCATGAACCTTATTTCTAAGGCTACATATATTAATATGGGCTATTTTCATCCCTTTCCTGAGTAGCTTATCAGAGAGACATAATAAAAAAAGAGCAAGCAATTCAAGAGAAAAAAATATACATTCAGCAGTCCATTAATCAATTGGTGTGTGTGTCCTGTGGGGTTGAAGCTACGAACCCATAGGCTTGGCTCTCTCATCCCTTCCAGGCTTCTGGGAGGGAGGGTGGACAATGAGCCTGTCATAGCAGATGTAAGCAATGTCTCCACGTGCTCTGGCAGCTTTCATTACTGGGATCAGTTCGTTCCTCTTCTGGCGCACAGCTTCAGGATAGTCCTCATTGTGGAAGATAAAAGTTCCTCTCAAGTTCTTGGCTCTCTCCAGAACATCTACCTTGTCCTTGAACCTCAGGAACTTGACCACTATTGGCCTGGGCCTATCACCTGGGCGGGTGGTGGGTTTTCCAGTCCAGTGGGTGCACTCCACCTCAATTTTCCTGTGGTCCATCTCAGAGTTTCTCAGAGATCTTTTCCCTCACTTTGTCCTCCGACTCCATCCAGGTCTCATGTGGAGATTCTGCAATTCCGTCCACAACCATGTTGTTCTGTCTTGATTGTCCCTCAAGATCATCATGGATTCACACACAGAACTGATGTCCTCTCTCAATGACTTACAGGCTGCTGTCATCTTGCCGTTCTCCTGTTTCAACTCATCAAGCTGACCCTGGGAGAACTGCAAACTGTTCTTCAGTTCCTGGACCTCTCTGGTCAGGTCGTCCATTATTTTATTAGTAGAATCCACCAGTATTTGGACAAAACACTTGAAGCTATTTTCTTGTTGTTGTAACAACTGCTTGTAGGTCTCTTTGTTTTTTTAAAGATCCTTCACATGTGATAGACACCACTGTCCTCAACGGTACTCCTGCCGGTTTGGTCTTTGTCATAGTAGCTAGCAACATAGGTTACTCTGTTACTCCTCGCAATTCCAGACAGGGCAGGTCACGGGAAGATTGAAAACAACAAACAGCAGGGATCTAGACATCCACAAACCCGGGACAATCCGCGGTCCTAGCCACAATGGCTAACTGCGTCGCGGGCTGCGTTCAAGAAACCTTGCTAGCTTGATATGCAGCTAGCTAGCAGCTAGGCTAGCTGCGACGCCAACTAGCTCCTCAGACCCATCCTTGGTCGGCAAGATCACTGGAAAAAGACAAGCAGTCCCAGCAACTGATGCCAACTGCGTCATGGGATCCAAACTAAGAAGCTAGCTAGCTACCAAGAACTTTCCAATACACTGGAAAACAACAAACTTTCCAAACAAACAAAACCGAGCTCTTCCTAGTTCCGCGTTCAACAGGAAGTGACGTGAGGCAGGTAAAAAAAAAATATGTCCACTTGATGACAGCTTTGCACACTCTTGGCATTTTCTCAACCAGCTTCAATTTGTTGAACAACAAATGATAGTCCCACTAACCCAAACCAGATGGGATGGCGTATCGCTGCATAATGCTGTAGTAGCCATGCTGGTTAAGTGCGCCTTGAATTCTAAATAAATCACAGACAATGTCATCAGCAAAGCACCCCCACACCATAACACCTCCTTCTCCATGCTTTACGGTGGGAAATATACATGTGGAGATCATCCGTTCACCCACACCACGTCTCACAAAGACACGGCGGTTGGAACCAAAAATCTCAAATTTGGACTCCAGACCAAAGGATACATTTCCACCGGTCTAATGTCCATTGCTCATGTTTCTTGGCCCAAGCAAGTCTATTCTTCTGATTGGTGTCTTTTAGTAGTGTTTTCTTTGCAGCAATTCAACTATGAAGGCCTGATTCACACAGTCTCCTCTGAACAGTTGATATTGAGATGTGTCTGTTACTTGAACTCTGTGAAGCATTTATTTGTGCTGCAATTTCTGAGGCTGGTAACTCTAATGAACTTATCCTCTGCAGCATAAGTAACTCTGGGTCTTCCATTCCTGTGGCAGTCCTCATGAGAGCCAGTTTCATCATAGCGCTTGATGGTTTTTGCGACTGCACTTAAAGAAACTTTCAAAGTTCTTGAAATGTTCCATACTGTGACCTTCATGTCTTAAAGTATTATTTTAGCTTTTCTGGCCATAATATCGACTTGGTCTTTTACCATATAGGGCTACCTTGTCACAACACAACTGATTGGCTCAAAAGCATTAAGAAGGAAAGAAATTCCACAAATTAACTTTTAACAAGGCACATCTGTTAATGAAATGCATTCCAGGTGACTACCTCATGAAGCTGATTGAGAGAATGCCAAGCGTGTGCAAAGCTGTCATCAAGGCAAAGAAAGGGTGGCTAGTTGAAGAATCTCAAATCTATTTTGATTTGTTTAACACTTTTTTGGTTACTACATGATTCCATATGTGTCATTTCATAGTTTTGATGTCTTATTCTACAATGTAGAAAATAATACAAAATTAAGAAAAACCTTTGAATGAGTAGGTGTTCTTAAACATTTGACCGGTAGTGTACACTGAACAAAAATATAAACTCAACATGTAAAGTGTTGGTCCCATGTTTCATGAGCTGAAATAAAAGTTTCCAGAAATGTTCCATGTGCACAAAAAGCTTATTTCTCTCAGATTTTGTGCACAAACTTGTTTACATCCCTGTTAGTGAGCATTTCTCCTTTGCCAAAATAATCCATCCATCTGACAGGTGTGGTATATCAAAAAGCCGATTAAACAGCATGATCATTACACAGATGCACCTTGTGCACTCTAAAATGTGCAGTACTGTCACACAACACAATGCCACAGATGTCTCTGTCACACCCTGATCTGTTTCACCTGTCTTTGTACTTGTCTCTATCCCCCCTCCTGGTGTCACCCATCGTCCTCATTATCCCCAGTGTACTTATACCTGTGTTCTCTGTTTGTCTGTTGCCAGTTTGTTTTGTTTCGTCAAGCCTACCAGCGTTTTTCCCCGTGTGCCTGTCTGTCTCTAGTTTCTGTTTTCTAGCTTTTCCGGTTTTGACCATTCTGCCTGCCCTGACCCTGCCTGTCGTTCTGTACCTTGCCATACCACCCTGGATTACTGACCTCTGCCTGCCCTGACCCTGAGCCTGCCTGCTGGTCTGTACCTTTCGGACTCTGCTCTGGACTACTGACCTCTGCCTGCCCTTGACCTGTCATTTTGCCTGCCCCCCTGTTTTTGTAATAAACTTTTATTACTTCGAAACTGTCTGTATCTGGGTCTTCTCCTGAGCCTTCACAGTCTAAAGTTTTGAGGGAGTGTGCAATTGGAATGCTGACTGCAGGCATGTCCACCACAGCTGTTACCTTTCTCTACCATAAGCAGTCTCCAAAGTTGTTTTAGAGAATTTGGAAGTACGTCCAACTGGCCTCACAACCGCAGACCATGTGTAAACCCTGCGAGGACCTTCACATCCGGCTTCTTCACCTGTGGGATCGTGTGAGACCAGCCACCCGAACAGCCACCGAGGTCTGACAATCTGGATGGAAAATTACTCAGGATAATAGCGGACAATATTGCCTTTCCTATTTGCCATATCTTCAATTTAAGCCTACTTGAAAGAAAGTCATTTCGCTACCCAAGAATAGTAAACCCCCTTTACTGGCTCAAATAGCCGACCAATCAGCCTGTTACCAACCCTTGGTAAACTTTATGAAAGAAAATGTGTTTGACCAGATACAATGCTATTTTAGAGTAAACAAAGTGACAGACTTTCAGCACATTTATAGGGAAGGACATTCAACAAGCACAGCACTTACACAAATGACTGATGATTGGCTGAGGGAAGTTCATGATATAAATATTGTGAGGGCTGTTTTGTTAGACTTCAGTGCAGCTTTTGACATTATTGATCATAGTCTGCTGCTGGAAAAATGTATGTGTTATGGCTTTACACCCCCTGCTAAATTGTGGAGAAAGAGATACCTGTCTAACACAACAGAGGGGATTCTTTAATGTAAGCTTTTCCAACAACAGGGCAGCTGTTTAGGCCCTTACTTTTTTCAATCTTTACTAACGACATGTGACTTTGTGTAAAGCCAGTGTGCGGATGACTCAACACTATACACGTCAGCTACTACAGCGAGTGAAATCACTGCAACACTTAAAGAGCTGCAGGTAGTTTCAGAATGGGTGGCAAGGAATAAGTTAGTCTTAAATATTTCAAAAGCTAAAAGTATTGTATTTCAGACAAATCATGCACTAAACCTCAACTCTAAATCTTGTAATGAATGTGGAATTTGAGCAAGTTGAGGAGACTAAACTGCTTGGAGTAACCCTGGATTGTAAACTGTCATGGTCAAAACATATTGATACAACAGAAACTAAGATGGGGAGCAGTCTGTCCATAATAAAGCTCTGCTCTACCGTCTTAACAGCACTATCAACAAGGTAGGTCCTACAGGCCCTCGTTTTGTCGTACCTGGACTACTGTTCACTAGTGTGGTCAGTTGCTACAAAGAGGGACTTGGGAAAATTACAATTGGCTCAGAACAGGGCAGCACGGCTGACCCTTGAAAGTACACGGGGAGCTAATATTAATGATATGCATGTCAATCTCTCATGGCTCAAAGTGGAATAGAGATTGACTTCATCACAACTTATTTTTGTAAGAAGTGTTGACATGCTGAATGTACTGAGCTGAGCTTTAAACTACTAGCACACAGCTCGGACACCCATGCATACCCCACAATGCCACCAGAGGTCTCTTCACAATCACCAAGTCCAGAACAGAGTATGGGAGGCGCACAGTACTACATAGAGCCATGGCTACATGGAACTCTATTCCACATCAGGTAACTGATGCAAGCAGTTGAATCGGGTAAAAATACACCTTATGGAACAGCGGGGACTGTGAAGTAACACAAAGGTTCAGACACATTCATAAGCACACAAGCGCTAGCACACTCACTCTACACACACGTACATTGTAATATTGTTGTATGGTGGTATTATACATTTTATATTGTAGATATGTAGTGGTGTAATAATGTTATGATGTACTGTTTAATCTTTTGTTTTATGTGTAATGTAAGTGCCTTAATGTGTTTGGACCCCAGCAAATTTTCTTCATAGTTGACAAACGGGCTCATTCTGTTGATGATGCCATGTCATCTTGCAACTGTTTATCAAACATAGTGATCATAAACGTTGACACTGTGTACAGGTGTTTAGTGCTGAGGGAGCATCGCTCCCTTACTTTCTATTTTAGAATACATGGGCAATTCATTCTGATCAAATCAAATCTGATTTTATTGGTCACATACACATATTTAGCAGATGTTATTGCGGGTGTAGCGAAAAGCTTGTGTTCCTGGCTCCAACAGTGCAGTAATATCTAACAATTCACAACAATACACAGAAATCTAAAAGTAAAATAATGGAATTAAGAAATATATAAATATTAGGACGATCAATGTCTGAGTTGTATTAACTAAAATAGAATACATTTTATACATATGAAATTAGTAAAGCAGTATGTAAACATGATTAAAGTGACTAGTGTTCCATTAAGTGGCCAGTGATTCCAAGTCTATGTATATAGGGTAGCAGCCTCTAAGGTGCAAGGTTGAGTAACCGGGTGTTAGCCGGCTAGTGATTTAACAGTCTGATGGCCTTGAGATAGAAGCAGTTTTTTTTTTTTTTTGGCACCACTCCGCCAGGGCCCTCACCTCCTAGGCTGTCTTGTCAGTGTTGGTAATCAGGCCTACGATGGTTGTGTCATCTGCAAACTTGATGATTGAGTTGGAGGCGTGTGTGGTCACGTGGTCATAGGTGAACAGGGAGTACAGGAGGGGGCTGAGCACACACCTTTGTGGGGCCCCTGTGTTGAGGATCAGTGAAGAGGAGGTGTTGTTTCCTACCTTCACCACCTGGGGGAGGCCCGTCAGGAAGCTCAGGACCTAGTTTCACAGGGCGGGGTTCAGACCCAAGGCCCCGAGCATGATGGTGAGCTTGGAGGGTACTATGGTGTTGAAGGCTGAGCTGTAGTCAATGAACAGCATACTTACATAGGTATTCCTCTTGTCCAGGCGGGATAGGGCAGTATGCAGTGCAATGGCAATTGCATCGTCTGTGGATCTATTGGGGCAGTAAGCAAATTGAAGTGGGTCTAAGGTGTTAGGTAAGGTAGAGGTGATATGATCCTTAACTAGCCTCTCAAAGCACTTTCATGATGACAGAAGTGTAGTTCATTTAGTTCAGTTACCTTTGCTTTCTTTGGTACAGGAACAATGGTGGACATCTTGATGCAAGTGGGGACAGCAGACTGGGATAGGGAGAGATTGAATATGTCCGTAAACACTCCAGCCAGCTCGTCTGCACATGCTCTTAGGACATGGCTAGGGATGTCGTCTGGGCCGGCAGCCTTGCGAGGGTCAACACGCTTAAATGTCTTACTCAAGTCGGCCACAGAGAACGAGAGCCCACAGTCCTTGGGAGCGGGCCACGTTGATCCTCAAAGCAGCTTAAGAAGATGTTTTGCTTGTCTGGGAGCAAGACGTCAGTGTCCGCGACGTGCTGGTTTTCCCTTTGTAATCCGTGATTGTATACATTCCGTTCTCAGCGTCAACAAAACAATCTCTATCCTCTATCTTGTTAAGTGTGTTCAGGTGTGTTGGCCAAATAGGTGTGGCCAATTAGTAAATTACTGAACACACTTAACAAGATGGAGGACTATGGAAGAAATTCTACTTTTACCGCTTTTTCTCCCCAATTTCAAATCAAATTGTATTTGTCACATGTGCCTAATACAACTGGTGTAGACCTTACCGTGAAATGCTTACTTACAAGCCCTTAACCAACAATGCAGTTCAAGAAATAGAGTTAAGAAAATATTTACAAAATAAAATAAAATAAAAAATAAAAAGTAACACAATAAATTAACAATAACGAGGCTATATACAGGGGGTACCGGTACCGAGTCAACCGGGGGTACAGGTTAGTCAAGGTGATTTGTACATGTAAGTAGGCGTAAAGTGACTATGCATAGATAATAAACACCGATTAGCAGCAGTGTAAATACAAAGGGGTGGAGGTGGTCATTTGATTAATTGTTCAGCAGTCTTATGGCTTGGGGGTAGAAGCTGTTAAGGAGCCTTTTGGTCCTAGACTTGGTGCTCCAGTACCGCTTGCCGTGCGGTAGCAGAGAGAACAGTCTATGACTTGGGTGCCTGGAGTCTTAACAATTTTTGGGGCCTTTCTCTGTTCTTCGTGATATAATTGGTAGTTAGAGTCTTGTCTCATCGCTGCAACTTCCGTACGGACTCGGGAGAGGCAAAGGTCGAGAGCCATGTGTCCTCTGAATCACAACCCTGCCAAGCTGCACTGCTTCTTGACACACTGCTCGCTTAACCCAGAAGCCAGCTGGACCAATGTGTCGGAGGAAACACTGTGCAACTGGCTACCGAAGTCAGCTTGCAGGCTCCCGGCCCGCCACAAGCAGTCGATAGTGCGCGATGGAACAAGGAAATCCCGTCCGGCCAAACCCTCCCCTAACCTGGACGACGCTGGGCCAATTGTGCGCCACCTTATGGGTCTGCCGGTCATAGCCATCTGTGACACAGCCTGGGATAGAACACGGGGCTGTAGTGACGGCTCAAGCACTGTGATGCAGTGCCTTAGACTGCTGTGCCACTTGGGAATTGAATGTTTTCTAAATGTTCTGAGAACATGACTGTAAATCGAACCATGAGGAAACCTGTAGGAAGCGTTATGCTGAAGTACTGAAATTCCCACCTAAGAAACATATGTGCTCGCTGGGTATCCTGCACCAAGGTTGTATGCAAAAATCAGGGTTTCCCAAAGTCGGTCCTGGTGCCCACCCTGGGTGCACGTTTTGGTTTTTGCTTTAGTACTACACAGCTGATTCCAATAATCAAAGCTTGATGATGAGTTGGTTATTAGAATCAGCTGTCTAGTGCTAGGGCAAAAAACAAAACGTGGACCAGGACCGACATCGGGAAACCCTGTGCAAAGGGACAACCACACTCTCACCAAGCTCTAAGAAACACATGGTTCTCAGAACGTTATATGCTAATGTTACGTGTTGGGGTGGCAGGTAGCCTGGCAGGTACTAGCGCTGGGCCACGGTCACACTGACCCCAGTGGCACCCTACTCCCCATCTAGTGCACTAGTCTTGACCAGGGCAAAAAAATATGTTGCACTAAATGGGGGAAAAGGGTGCCATTTGGGACATAGGCCAGTATTTGGCCCCTGGCAGCCCCACAGCCATCAATGCTTTCCTGCCCTGCTCTGCACCACCAAGCTCCACCCCATTTCTTAGGATGTCCTGTCAACTCTGGCTCTGACGGGACAGGACAGGGGGATGAATGAGGGGAGGAAAAGGCTTCATCTAGTCTGCCTAAACTAAGCACAGATTCTCCAGGACCCCAGAGCCAGTACGGTCTTCTTGCTCCTCCAAGCCACAGCTAGCTTCCCAAGCAGGCAGACCAAGAAAGGGACCTTCCCTCACCACCCATCCACCCATCATCTATTGCCAGGCACTCCGCTTCGCAGCACATCAAGATACTGTATGTATGACTGTATTGCTTCCTCCTGTTCTTCACCTCTAGTAGAATTTGCAATGATTTGAGTTTAGACTTGATAGTCTGTGAGTGATATATGAAAAATGTAATTTGTGAATATTCATATTTATTATTTCATTCTCTCATTACACTATACACAAAGTAATTTATTCATGCAGTTTGTTGCTATATTATTATGATTACTAAAGAGGAAATCAGAAGATAAAAAAACATCAAAATGTGCTTAAATTAAATTACCTAGTATATGCATACCATAGTGTCTGATATTTTCTCAGGTACTGTGCCTTCAAAAAGTATTCTCACCTCTTTACTTTATCCACATTTAGTTGGATTATATTTAGATTTGAGACACACAGTATCCCATAATGCCAAAGTGGAATTATGTTTTTGGAATCTTTTACAAATAAATAAAAAATGAAAAGCTGAAATATCTTGAGTCAACAAGTATTTAACCCCTTTGTGATGGCAAGCCTAAATAAATTCAGGAGTATACATGTGCTTAACAAATCACATAATAAGTTGCATGGACTCTGTGTGCAGTAATAGTGTTTAACATAATTTTTTATGACTACCTCATCGCTGTACCCCACACATACAAGTATCTGTAAGGTCCCTCAGTTGAGCAGTGAAGTTTAAACACAGCTTTAACCATAAAGACCAGGGAGGTTTTCCAATGCCTTTCCAAGAAGTGCACCTATTGGTAGATAAAATAAAAAAATAAAAAAGCAGACATTGAATATCCCCTTGAGCATGGTGAAGTTATTAATTACACTTTGGATGGTGTATCAATACACCCATTCACTACAAAGACACAGGCGATCTTCCTAACTCAGTTTCCAGAGAGGAAGGAAACCACTCAGGGATTTCATCATGAGGCCAATGGTGACTTTAAAACAGTTGCAGAGTTTCATAGCTGTGATAGGAGAAAACTGAGGATGGATCAACAACGTTGTAGTTACTCCACAATACTAACCTGATTGATACTGTAGAGTGAAAAGAAGGAAGCTTGTACAGAATTAAAATATTCCAAAACATGCATCCTGTTTTTAACAAGGCACTAAAGTAATACTGCAAAAAATGTGGCAAAGCAATTAACTTTTTGTCCTGAATACAAAGTGTTAGGTTTTGGGCAAATCCAATACAACGTATTACTGAGTACCACTCTCCATATTTTCAAGTATAGTTGTGATTGTTAAGGACTGGGATAAAGAATAAACAAAATGGAGCTAAGCGCAGGCAAAATCCTAGAGGAAAACCTGGTTCAGTCTGCCTTCCACCAGATACTGGGAAATTAATTCACCTTTCAGCAGGACAATAACCTAAAACACAAGGACAAATCTACCCTGGAGTTTCTTACCAAGAAGACAGTGAGTGCTCCTGAGTGACCGAGTTTAAAGTTTTAGTATTTCGCTACATCTGCTAAATATCTGTGTGCGACCAATAACATTTGATTTGACTTGAATCTACTTGAAAATCTATGGCAAGACCGGAAAATGGTTGTCTAGCAGTGATCAACAGCCAATTTGACAGAGCTTGAAGAATTTTGAAAAGAATAATGGTCAGATGTTGCACAACCCAGGAGTGAAGAGCTCTTAGAGACGTACCCAGAAAGACTCACAGCTGTAATCACTGCCAAAGGTCATTCTACAAAGTATTGACACAGCTGTGTAAATACTTATGTAAATGAGATATTTCTGTATTTCATTTTCAAAGAATTTGCAAACATATCTAAAAACATGTTTTCACTTTGTCATGATGGGATATTGTGTGTAGATGGGTGATAATTAAGGCTGTAACACGACAAAATATCTAATAAGTCAAGGGGTATGAATACTTTCGGAAGGCACTGTAGATTTAAAAATGATTCATGACAATTCTATGGCGAGAAATGCTCCTCACATCTCATCTTTGTAGGCTACATTAGCAAACTCATAAACAAGCCAGAAATCCATGTTTGAACAATCCACGTCCTCCACTGCTTACGTTATGTAACGTCTGAATATAAACTGATTAGCCCAATACTAAACTCCTAACACAGCTAACAATTTCCTCTGCATTCAACAGACCATGAACGAACACGACTTCCACAACTCCTCGTTTAATTTCTTCAATGGCACGCCCTGGTTCGTCTACGAGTGCACCATCAATCTGGATAAGGACTATCGGCGGATCGCCCTGTTCCTGCTCTACCTGCTGCTGTTCATGGTGGGGTTGGCTGAGAACACCCTGGTGGTGTGGGTCAACTGGCGCCGGCGCCACTCGGCCAACGGCGTCTTGTTCTGTGTCATCAACGTGAGCCTGTCGGACCTGATGGTGGTTCTGATGATGCCCTTCTACATGCTGGAGGTGACCATGGACAAGGTGTGGCTGTGGGGGCGCTTCCTGTGTAAAGTCACCCACCTCATCTACACAGTCAACTTCTACAGCAGCTCCTTCTTCCTGGCCTTCATGACCCTGGAGCGCTACCTGTCCCTGTCCAGGCCCTCGTCTCCCGCCTGCTTCCCTGTGGCCAGGCGTCGCCGCTGGCTGCTCTGTGGTGGTCTCTGGCTCTTCTCCCTGTTCCTGGCTCTGCTGGAGAACTTCCACGTGGACCTGCTGGAGTGGGACGAGCCCGGCTGCTACATGGTGCCAGACTACGTCGAGTGGTTCGTCTCCATATCCTTCCTCTGCCTCATCTTCCAGTTCCTGGTCCCGGTCTCCGTCATCGTCACCTGTAACGTGCTGATCGCCCGGGCGGTGCGCTCCGCTCCAGACGTGCAGGGAAGACGGGATGTGTGGCTGGTGCATGTGTACTCCCTTGTGTTTGTCCTCTGCTGGCTGCCGTACCACATGGTCATGTTCCTGATAATGGTGGATGATCTGGACCCTCACGTGTTCAGCTGCAACACAGTGGAGGTGCTCTACTTCTCCTTCAGTGTGGTCCAGTGCCTGTCCCTCTTCCATTGCATCGCCAACCCAGTCCTCTACAACTTTCTCAGCAAGAGCTTCCGCAACAACCTGATCAATGCTGTGGTCCACTATACACCCAGGGAGGACCCAGGAGGGTTGAATCCCCAAGAAACTGCACCCAAAGCAGGAGGACCAGACACAGGGAAGAAGGAACGCAAGCTTAGCAACATGAGTACCAGCCATTCTGACGTTGCTGCCTCGTAGAAAAAGGAAGCATCACAGTGTCACATTGAGACTTAACTAGCCATCATCACTGAAGGACAATGGAGGAAAGAAAAAAAATCACTTCAGACCTGTTACTGAAGCGTGTGCTGCTTTCACAGGCTAAAAGACAGGGCACAAGACAAGAAGCCTCCTAACAGTCTCTGCTGTTTATGACTTGAGTCCAGATTGTCCACCCTACTTCCAAAGGTTGCACTTGCACACTCCCTGTCATGGATTTTTAAGCATTTGATTAGTGTAAGCATTGCCTGGAGGGAGTTTCCATCATTGTTAAATCCAAGACAGGGAGTGTGCAAGTGCGCACTTTTGGAGAAGTGTGGAGATAGGGATGTAGCCTTGGTCACTAAGTAATAGTCATGAAAATTATAGGCTGACAAACACTCAGTGTCCCTCTCATAATCTGTCTCCCATTTTTCTCATCATCCCGTTTTTCAGCCCATCAATGTTGTAAACAGAGGAAGGAAACATTTACAGATTTCTTTCCATCTTTAAACTCCCACAGGAACTTATGGCACCAATGTCTAGGAACTTCTGGAGGACAGAATTGCAGTCATTACGTCACAGGGTGAAGAGGAATGCTTCCTCGCAAACAAACATTTTCCTCTGTGCAACACAGATAAGACTGATCCTTATAACTACTGAGTATAAAAAACTTGTAAAAATGTTGAACTGTAACTGATAAATATTAAACCATTTTGATTATATACACATCTTAATTTCCACACAGTAACATCCATATTTAACAAATGTTATGATTGTATTTAACTATATATTTTTAAAGCTACTGAATTTGTAAATGTGTTGGATGCTGAATGATGTCACCCGTTACATTCAATAAAAGTATTTCAAACAGAATGATTGTGTATTATAAAAGTCAACAGCTTGTCCTTTTGATGACTGCTCAATAGGGACAACACTATGAACATCTCATAGTATTTCTATATGGGTTGGTATCCTGCTATCCCAAAGGAGATTCTCCACTGAGCTTGCTCTTTAGTCCAGCACTGGGCTTAATCTGTGTCTGGGAAACTGCCCCCAAATGGAATAACTTTTTATTGTGTGGTAATAAATACACAAAATCCTCATTCTTTTAGTTGAATACTGGCCTGTGTTTGCTTTCACTGGGAAGTCCGGTGGGAAATTTCCATTGGTTTAATGATGTTGACATGATGATCAGTGGAGGGAGGAAAGACATAGGTTTCACTCCGCATATGGCACAATGGGAGGAAGCAGCCTACCTAGAGCAGAACAGGGTTCCAGTTTCAAAGGTCACCTATCCCTGAATCAGGAACTAGATAAACGCTTTCAATTGTGCATAACTGCATTTGCATCATTAAAATGTGATGACGAATGTAGTATTCTGTGGCAGTGGAGATCATAACATATTAAATGCAATGAAGAAAAATCAAGCCTAGGTCTAAAAGTTACAAGATAATGGGATTCTCAAAACATTTTTCTGTTTACTTTATTCTTTACAGAACTAGAAACTACACTGAACACAAATATAAATGCAATATACAACAATGTCAAAGATTTTACAGAGTAACAGTTCATATAAGGAAATCAATCAAATTAAATAAATTCATTAGACCCTAATCTATGGATTTCACATGACTGGGAATACAGACATGCGTCTGTTGTTCATAGATACCTTTAAAATAAAAGGTAGGCCCGTGGATCAGAAAACCAGTCAGTATCTGGTGTGACTACCGTTTGCCTCATGCAGCACAACACATCTTCTTCACATAGAGTTGATCAGGCTGCTGTTTGTGGCCTGTGGAATGTTGTCCCACTCCTCTTCAATGGCTGTGCGAAGTTGCTGGATATTGGCGGGAACTGGAACACGCTGTTGTACACATCGATCCAGAGCATCCCAAACATGCTCAATGGGTGACATGTAAATGAGCATGCTGAAACATGAGGTGATGGCGGCGGATGAATGGCACGACAATGGGCCTCAGGATCTCATTACAGTATCTCTGTGCATTCAAAATGCCATCGATAAAATGCAATTGTGTTCGTTATCCGTAGCTTATGCCTGCACATATCATAACCCCACCGGCACCATGGGGCACTCTGTTCACACCGTGAACAGAATGGCCATCGAAGGTGAGCATTTGTCCACTGAAGTCGGTTATGACGCCAATCTGCAGTCAGGTCAAGACCCTGGTGAGGATGACGAGCACGCAGATGAGCTTCTCTGAGACAGTTTCTGACAGTTTGTGCAGACATTCTTCGGTTGTGCAAACCCACAGTTCCATCAGCTGTCCGGGTGGCTGGTCTCAGACGATCCCGCAGGGGAAGAAGCCAGATGTGGAGATTCTGGGCTGGCGTATTTACACGTAGTCTGCGGTTCTGAGGCCGATTGGACATACTGCCAAATTCTCTAAAACGATTTTGGAGGCAGTTTATGGTAGCGAAATGAACATTAAATTCTATGGCAACAGCTCTACTGGACATTCCTGCAGTCAGCATGCCAATTGCACACTCCCTCAAAACTTGAGACATCTGTGGCATTGTGTTGTGTGACAAAAATGCACATATTAGAGTGGCCTTTTATTGTCCCCAACAAGGTGCAGCTGTGTAATGATCATGCTGTTTAATCAGCTTCTTGATATGCCACACCTGTCAGTTGGACAGATGATCTTGGCAAAAGAGAAATGCTCACCAACAGGGATGTAAACAAATTTGTGCACAAAATCTGATAGAAATAAGCTTTTGTGAGTATGGAACATTTCTGGGAACTTTTATTTCATGGGACCAATACTTTACATGTTGCATTTATATTTTTGTTCAGTGTAGATATTGTTAAACTGTTCATAGTTTGCACTAAAAAAAGTACATACAAATTACAATTAAAAAACAGCATTAATAGAATAAAACATTTCATAATGAGGTAAGACACCAAATAGAACACAAACACGAGTTAAGTTTAAATATCAAATCCAAAGTATGCAAGTTTACAGAGCATAATGTAGTGCTTTTGAAATGCTGAGACATGGCACAACACACATGATTTCATGTGAATTTGAAACCGCTTGTGTGACTTAATGGCACTGTGTAGTTGGAAACCACTGTTTGTTTGTTCATATCATCTGATCACTAATACATACAGTCTACATGAACCACAGTATCATGTTTGCATTATAAATAGTCTATCACTAAAGAAGTCAAATGTTTGGAGGAAAACATACCTAAATGGTTTCCAAGGGAACTGATACAGTAAGGCCTCATTCATCGGTTGCAAAGTACAGTATGACTGGTCAGGTACACTTAATGGTCCAATGCAGCCGTTTTTATCTCAATATCAAATCATTTCTGGGTAACAATGAAGTAACTCACTGGGATTCTTTTCAATTAAAATGGTCAAAAATAAACTAAAATAGCTTCTTAGCAAAGAACAATTTCGCAAGCAATAACTTTGCTAGGACTGTCTGAGGGGAACACTGAAAAGTAGCAGTAATTGGCAGAGAGGTTTGGAACTTTTTCTTATTGGTCTATTAAGTAATTTACCGTCTGGTGATGTCACCAGGCAGGCAAAAACTCCATCCCACTAAAATAGGCTGGAATTTCAGGTCGTCTTTTCACAAACATAATTGTCCCAATTTCACAGTATTATTCCAACCACATGATGTGGAAATATATATAAAACACAGAAAAATCACGTTTTTGACTGCACTGGGCCTTTAACGCTTGGTGCACAGTGGTAAATATGGTGTTTCACTCAGACAGACACAGACGGTCCATCACGTGTTTCATATATAAATGAATACATGGAACATGGTGCTTAACTGACAGAAAAACAACACTTTTTGTAACGCAGAATAATAGTACACTTAGGAAAATGTTTGACTGCAATTTAGGAAAAGACAGCTTGCAAACAGTAACAAGTACTTCCATAGACAACAGTGCATACACTGCCATCGAGTGGCTAAACTACTTCCAAGGAAGAAGATGATGTCTTTTACGCTATGCTACAAAACAGGTCTCTTCCATCCAAAACACCATCTCAAACACAGACATAAAACAAGTTAAATGCATTCTACAAGTCTATAGATATGGCCCACAACCACAGAGAGAGAGACAGAGACAGAGAGAGAGAGACGCATGACAGACAAGCTCAAAGACAAAAAAAAGACGTGGGAGTAGCTGATCAGGTGTCCAGGGCGGGGAGGGGTTCTTTGGAGTGGTCATTGTACATGAAGGTCTGCTCTATGTTGAAGTCTGTATGCAGGTGGTCCTTGTGGATCTCCATGTGGGAGGACACCAGCTTGAGCGTGGAGAAATACAGGCCGCAGACGGTGCAGCGGTACATGAGCGCACCGGCGTGGGTCTTCAGGTGGCAGATCATGGTGGAGCGGCCTCGGAAGAACCTCAGGCACACCTTGCACTGGTACGGCTTCTCCCCAGTGTGGATGCGCAGGTGGTAGGTGAACTCGCCAGAGTGGGCGAAGTGTTTGCCGCAGAAGCGACAGCGGTACCATTTCCCCCGGGGCGTGGCGGCGCCCATGGCCGACCCACTAATGCTAGAGGAGTTCCCATTGGACAGGAGGCCTGCGGAGAAGCCAGATGCCACAGCCCCCTGAAGCAGCTTGTCTGAGAGGCGGAAGGAGCCCATCCCCAGGTCGAAGCCCATGTTGCCAAGCTTCCCCAGGCTGCCAGCCTCCAGGGGGGAGGAGCAGGAGTACTCCAGCTGGTCAGCCTTACGTTTCCCTGTCCACCCCTGACTGCCCTGGCCGTGCCCCTGGGGCTGGGTCTCGTTGGTGTGAAAACTCAGGTGGTACTGGAAGGCTGTGCCAGAGCGGAAGGTCTCTGGGCATAAGAAGCAACGCAGCTCCTCCTCTCCCTCTGCCCCGGCTGCTTTATGAGCCCTCATGGCCTCTCTGTCAGTTTCTGCCTCCTCGGCATGCAGGGCCATGTGTCTGTCCAGCAGAGGGCGATCCAGGAAGCCGCAGGCGCAGAGCGGGCAGGAGTAGACTGGCAGGGAGAGGTGGGTGAGGGCGTGCCACAGCAGGGCACACAGGGAGGGCTGGGGTAACAGGCACACACCACAGCTCAGTGACTGGATAGACACGTGACTCAGCAGGTGATCCCTGATGACCTGGTTGCAGGAGAGACAATACGATATGTCAACAATACAAGGAGGGATAACACACGTCTTCAAGTGTCTTAGCCAATACAATGCAATAGGTGTACTCTTGAGTTCAGTGAATTTGTTTGAGCTATGTCAGTCTCTATATTTTGCATTAGCCAAAACACATGCCAAATCACCCAGGAAAAATTAAGCAAATCAAACCACACTAACCGGGAAATCCTTGGTGAGGGTTTTCTT
Source organism: Salvelinus alpinus (assembly GCF_045679555.1). Lineage (NCBI taxonomy): Eukaryota > Metazoa > Chordata > Actinopteri > Salmoniformes > Salmonidae > Salvelinus > Salvelinus alpinus. Next base: position 15,886,507 of record NC_092102.1, read on the forward strand.
ACAGACGGCACACTGCAGCTCCCCATTGTGCCCCTGGGTGGCGTTGTGGAGCTGACTGGGGAGGGTGTACTGAGCAGCCGCCTGGCGTCTGTGGCGTACCAGCTTGGCCTGGCTGCAGAACTGGAGATGACACATGTCACAGGAGAACACCACATGGGACAGGGCGTGGGTGATGCTGGCCCCGCGGTCCCCGGGGAAAGATGCCCCACACACTCTGCAGGTCCCTGTCTCAGTGAGGTGGGTCTCCGCGTGGGCCCTCAGGGCAGCAGACTCTGTTAACAGTTCCATCCCACAGGCTTTACACGCCACCATACCCGACATCTGGCCAGGCTTCACTCCCTCTCTGCTAACCACTACTCCATTCTCCACACACACAAAGTCATCTTCATCGTCCTCCTCATCTTCTTCCTCCTCCATGTAATTCTCGTCATCGCTCAGCTCAATGACATCTTCAGCCAGGGGTCTCCACTGGTCCCCTCCTCCGTCAGTCCCTTCATCTCCCTGCAGCT